>NC_044246.1:57753000-58056030 GCF_003957555.1 Calypte anna | reverse complement strand
TCTCTCTCCTTTTGAACCAACTCCTCCAACAACCTGTGAAGTAACAGGAAGGAAGCACACATTTCCTTAAGTAGTTTCAGATTTTCAGGAAAGCAAAGATCTTGCTATGCTTAAACTGGAAACTTTCTTTTCAGAGACATGGACAAACTTCTTTAGCTTTCATAGCAATATCTTCTCAATATAGATTTAATATGACCTATATCAAGACAAATATTCAGTGCTTCCTAAACCTACTGGAGCTATAGCTCTTAAAAAACAAAACAAAACAAAGGAGCCCCAAACATATCAGCCTCCGTATACTCATTCACCCACTAAACAGGTGGTGTGGTCAATATTTCAGTGAAATTTCTACAGTCAGCATTCTGTTTTAAACAAAACTGTACAACTGAGAAGAACAAATATAAAAGTGTTTCTTAAGCCAAGGCTTAAACTTTGTGACATAATCCTTTGTAAAGAAAAATGCTAATGCACTTCTCTCCAGACAATATTTTCAAAGGTGCAAGGGTAGATCTGTGATGAAACTGTAGCAAAAACTTAAGGTTGCATTTCTTATATGGGGAAAACATGTTCTCATCCATGCTAGGTTTGTTTCTTCCTTACAGACTAAGTACTTTGTGCCTTCCCTCCTGTGCCACATGAAGAGTGAAAAAAGAGGAGGCAAAGTATCCTGTGTCTTCTCCTAAGCAATTACTTTTGAAAATGCCAAGCAGGAAAAAAACCCCAAAAAACCAAAACCATGTTTGACCTCTTTTATTACACAAACACAGAGAGATTCAGTGAACAGCACCTTTCAAACTGACCAAAGGAAAAGAATAAAAATACAAAAGAAAAGCAGTATGTGAACCTGCTGCAACTTGTTCTTTTAGAAAAGCATTTTAGTAAAAAGGAGGACTTGTGAACAATACATATTCAGGAGCTCGGTCAGAGAAATTGGACACAGAGAACACACTTATAAGCCTACCACTGACTTCTGAGTGTTAAGAAGTTCTGCCTTGAAAGAACTGTAGCACCTTCATCCATTCCTTGAAGCCCTTGTCAGCCTAAGAACTATGCAAGAACTACTCGATTTTTTCCATGATTTTGGTTTTGTTTGGGGTTTTTTGTTTGTTCTGGTTGGTTGTTTTTATATTTTACTTATACCAGCTGAGCACTGCAACCTTTTGTTTTCTGGGACACTGAAAGATAGGGACATTCTGGAATTCAGCTAGAGAATGTGCCACAAAAGTACCTTATCTGTCGTTGCAGAGAAGTAAAATGCATCTCACAAAATTGCTTTGTAACAACATCTAGCCCTATATTTAGCTTGCATGTAGGCCTACCAGCAGCATAGTTGCATTTGAATGCTTCTACACCTGAGATAACAATTCTTAACAGGCCCACCCTGAGTGTGAACAGAGCTGCTTTGTGCCTTTACAGACACTCACAGCTTGGTTAATCTCAGTGCAGTCTGACATTCTGTCCAGACAGGTGTGCAGTCAGCTTTCAGTTAATTTTTTCCTCCTCTATCCATTCTGGTTGAAAAATGCCTTCAGGGTCAATAAAATAATTAACTATTTTTTCTTGATAACTGCTTGTTGTTTATGCCAATAAAGCTTTAATTAATATTTGAACTGTCCGTATTATTTACCTCAAGATTTCTGCATAAATGACAGAATGTAATTACTTGGCCAAAGGCTTTGCAATTGAGAAATTTACAACTCTCCAAATGGACAACTTCTAATGCTATTGCCCACCACAAACTTAATAATATAGGAAATCTAAATTATTTATGTAATTAAGTGATTCAGTAAGGCAATCAAAATATTTCTCAGTGGTCATCACAAGCAAAAATGAATTGTAACATAAGAACTCAAAACCACTGATACTTATTAAAAACAGTGTGGTCTAATGAATTACTCCAATTGTGGCAAAATTACTGGACATGTTTAAAAGGAAAGCACAATTTAACATTTAGTTTAAATTTGAACAAGAACTACAAAGAACTTTCTAGCAGCATAACTGTCTCATTGAAGATGTTCTATGTAGTTCATATTCAAAATCTACATATGTTAGTAAGAAATCAAAAGTCAAATGAAATTCTGCAAAAGCTGAATTATTTACTTTAAGTGGACTGTCTGGTATATTTTAAAGAAAAGAAAAACAAAACAGAATTTATGTAGAGAACTATTTGGGCTAAAGAATGGAGACATATTTGTCTCTGACATTTCTTAAACAAACAGAAATTCTGAAAGAGATACTTGTCAGGTTTAAAGTGAAATATGTACATTTCTGAAAAAATCCAATATCCACATTTCTGGCTTATTTCTTCTTTAGGACAACACACCTATTTGTCCCATCTTTTTCTGATGAACAACATTCATGAAATTAAAAGGTAATGTTTGCTGGTAAGCACAGCCCGTGCTGCAAGCAAATTCTGTGTACAGAACAAGTCTGAAGCAGTTTCCTTGTGGAGTTTGTATGTGGCTGTCAATTAGCTTGAGAATAACTGCTGAAAAGAACAGCAAGTTCTGCCTTAATGGAAACAAAACATAACACCACTCATCAGCCATACACAGCATATGAAGAAGAAAAAAAGCAGAAACTTGGCAGCAAGCTCAATTTTTTTTCCAACCTTCCATGAAAGGGCACCTGAAACCAAGATTAACCTTAACTTGCATCACTGTTGTTCTCAAGTGAATAAAACTACTATAAGTGATCAGTCACAGCTAAACAATGACTATCATAGAATCATAGAATTGGCTGGGTTGGAAGGGACCTCAGAGATCATCAAGTCCAACCCCTGATCCACTACCGCTGCAGTTACTAGACTATGGCACTGAGTGCCACATCCAGTCTCTTTTTAAATATCTCCAGGGACAGAGAATCCACTGCTTCCCTGGGCAGCCCATTCCAATGCCTGATCACCCTCTCCGCAAAGAAATTCTTTCTAATGTCCAACCTAAACCTCCCCCGGCAAAACTTGAGACCATGCCCTCTTGTCTTGCTGAGAGTTGCCTGGGAAAAGGGACCAACCCCACCTGGCTACACCCTCCTTTCAGGGAGTTGTAGAGAGTGATGGGGTCTCCCCTGAGCTTCCTCTTCTCCAGGCTGAACACCCCCAGCTCCCTCAGCCTCTCCTCATAGGGTCTGTGCTCGAGTCCCTTCACCAGCCTGGTTGCCCTCCTTTGGACCCGCTCCAGTACCTCAATCTCCTTCCTGAACTGAGGGGCCCAGAACTGGACACAGGACTCAAGCTGTGGCCTCACCAGCGCTGAGTACAGGGGCAGAATCCCTTCCTTGGACCTCCTGGCCACGCTGTTCCTGATACAGGCCAGGATGCCATTGGCCTTCTTGGCCACCTGGGCACACTGCTGGCTCATGTTCAGCTTCCTGTCGATCCAGACTCCCAGGTCCCTTTCTGCCTGGCTGCTCTCAGCCACTCTGTCCTCAGCCTGAAGCAAAACAAAACATGCTCTCACAAGCAGGTTAGTGTCTCCTGATGCCCAGACTTACCTGTTTGTTTCCAATTTTAGCCTCCCGAGCTGGACACTCAGTGACCTGTGAGCAGCCTGGGAGTCATGGGATACTGTGGAGCTGAGTGTGCTTACACCTGAGGTAGCTACTGCATCCTCCATGACAATGCAGGGCTGTTGGATGGTTTGATTCTGAGGCTGTTCATCTTGATCTTCAACTTCTATATCGTCTTGATCTGCAGTATCACTTTCAGATGCAAGACTAAAATGTGGTCTCAATTCTGTTAGTAACATTGAAATATAAGCAGAGAAAAACATTATAAAGATGTTTATCATTAAAACAAAGCAGACCTAAGTGACTGTTTATAGATCATCCTACAGCTTCAGTTAAACCACATGTGAAATTTCTGTAGCAAGAGAAAAGATATTTTCTAGGGGTTTAAGACTGTTAGACCATAGCAACATCTTAGTTTATGCTGAATATTACTTAGCCTATTGAGTGCTAAAAAGCTCTAAAAACCAAAAATCTGGATGAATAAGATTCCACATTTGGCTCATATTTCATGTCAAAGTGTGCTGAAGTACTTCGTGCAGCAGAAATACTTGGTTTGGCTTTATTCTATTCTTAGAGGTTTGCAATTTCTTACAAATCTGACCTGAAATGTTTTATTAAATAAATAACCATTATTTCTCTCATATCTATCTATTATTCTTGTTACTATTCTGCATATTTATTACTCTCTCAGTATAAGAATACTGTGTTTATAAAAAAAAATTGTAATCCAAGATATAAGAGGAAATACCAAACAGATCCCACTCCTGACAACCGAAAGTAGCACACTTCCTTTCTACTTATCAGGGAGAACATTGCCTGTTTTGTAATGATGTATATTCACAGAACCATGTACACAAAGCTATATGTATACTCTGGTTTCTGTTACTCCCTGTTTAAACCACTTCCCAGAATTTACCAAGTATGCAAGGTATACAGACAAGATCTTATACTCCTACAAACCTATTACTGCAACAACATTTATTAATTCTAACCATTTCATATACATTTTTCTTCCTTCAATTGTGACTTCTTACTACTGAGCACTCACTAAAATCTCCCCAAAACACTCTTTTTCTGAATCACATTTGGTTTTGTCCTTTCTGCCAAAGACCTAACTAACTAAATACATTTTTCTTTACAAAAAGAACATTCCTTTATCCATCTTGTCTCTCTGTTTCAATGTTATGCACCTCATAGATTTTTCAAGGCTGAACATATACTAAGATCAACAGAGCTGTGCTTCCTCTAAACTAAACAAAGCAGATTTTTTTATATAGCAGATACTGCAAAGCAAGCATATTGAATTTGCTTTTAACTTCTGGATCATACTAATAAGACAGAAGTTCTTCTTTCCATTTCACATCCAAGCAGAAAAACTATAGGACATCTGCTTCGTACCACGCCTGAGACATTTCATAATTATAGAAGTGTTAAGGCCAGCATTTGTAGGGGAGGAAAAACCCAAAACAACTAGTTAAAACAAAAGTAAGGGAAAGGAATCAGAAGCAGAGTAAGGTAATTAGGGAAGAAGTAGATGATCAGTGTCCAAAAGCTATTAGGGCACAAAGGCTTTTGTTTAAGCTTGACCATGTAAAATTAATGCTGATACTGAGCTCTTTGGGGAAGAAAAGTCTGTTAAGGAGGACTTTTATAGTAGTGCTACTATATTAGCAATAAAGTACGTGCCTGATAAAGATGTTTGGCATTTTAATTGAAAGACAGATTTTCCTTATGACTCAAAAGTAACACATGAACCATATTTATGCCTTGCTCCTTGTGCTGGGGATACAGAAAATACCAAGCAGAACAGGAAGAGATAACACTTTAAGTAGAATTTTTAGATCCCCTTGTAATGTTAAGTACTCTGACTACAGACTTCAAGCATTAATATATTTAAAAACTGCACCATTAATTTCAGTGTTGGAAATGGTGGAATCACAAACTTAGAAGTTCAGAAGCAGCAGAGAAACTGGAAATAGGTGTGGTAATAATAGAATGGGCTACAGTTCGTTAAACACAAACACCTTTCCTCAGCTAGGCCATACATCCCTACTTCCACAACACTCAGAATACAATAGTCAAACTTCAAGTACTACAGAATAATTTTTTTTCTTTTTTTCTTTAAGACAGCTTCTGACCAGGAACCAGTGAGACTTCTGAGTCCTCAAAAATGCACATCATTAATCTGCACTCTGTAAAACACCTTCTAAAACTGGTATGTGCTGGCAAGTGGTCTGTCCTTTGGATTTCAAGAGTCAGCACTGTGCACCTCAAAAACATTAGGCCCTAGAGCACTCTGGCCTATTACAGCTCCCTGTGTTGCAAAATTGGTCAGATGCTGCATCCTGGAGAGATGCTTTCCAAAATAATTTGGAAAATACACTGATCAGTTTTTGATTTACAAAACAGTGAACAGGAAAAAGACCACTGATGTTTCTAAAATCCGAAGTGAAGCATCATAATCACAGCTCTAAAGCATGTTTATAGAGATCAGTCAGTGTTTGCTGAGCATTAAGAAAAGACTCACCTGGGACCAGAATAGTAATAGCAGTCTGTACAGCTTTTCTGATTATGCTATCCAATGCAAACATCCAGTGTGGCTTGATGTTATGGTTGCGGAGAACTTTATTGACCTAGCAACAGAGAAGTCAGTTCAGATATTATATCCCCCCCCAAACTTAACACTATAATGTTTGCATTATAATGCATATAATGCATTGTATAAAATGTTTGAACTTATAAGTGATGTATAAATTAGGTGATTAACATTATATAATTAAACAAAGAAAATAGCAACATTGCCAGCTATCACCATTTTATTACAAGTCAAGCAATATTTTTAATCAAGTACTAATTCCTGTGTTAGGTGACTTTTGAGGACAGAGATATTGAAGTTTACTTAACTTTCATGGGTGTGGAGAGATACTTAAAAAGAATGTGAGGAAGACAAACACCAAGGACTATATTATGAAAGATTTGTAACTCAAGCTAATTAATTTTGTTCTTTTTTTGGGGCATAATTGTCACTGCTTGTTCTAAGCAATACTTATCTATTTAAAAGTACAGTTGTAGGAAATACCAAAGAACTGCTGCTCTTTCTTGATTCAGAAAATAGTGAATTAATGTTAAATAGTCAGGGTACTTCATTTCTATGCTGTGACATTTTCTCTTCTACTTTTTACTTTGTACAGTGTGATCATTTCCTACACTCATTTGCTCCTAATTCCCTCCAATCCTGCCTTCAGCTGTATTTGCAGGTGCCTCTTAGGGTACTCCACGCAACTTAAAAATATGTTTCTACCATGGAGGAATTATTTTCCAACTAATAGAGAAGAAACAGGTGGGGTGCTAGTGCAACAACAAAACACCTTGCCACTGTGAGGGCAATAGCACAGAACAGATTTGATGCTGTTTTCCAGGCATGGACACTGTCCAAAGGAACAGACTCTGTAGGAGAACTCAGGAAGCTGCAAGAATATACAGACATGGTTGAATTTCCAAAATTATGAAGTTACTGAAAACCTTATAAAAAAATGTTGCAACTATTGCTTATTGAAAACGTGGCAAGAAGATACTTCACTCAGGTCTTCCTGAAAAAAAGGTTTAGTTTAATTCTGTCACGTTGTGATAACCTTTCTGTAAAAAACAACTAAAGTTACACATATGCTGCCTTTAGAAGATATGTGGAGCTAATAAATGTTATTAAACACATTATTATCACTGCCTTGAAGCAACAGTATTCAGTAATGCAGTATTTTATGTATCTGTACTCCTTTTGGTTGTGATGGAGTTAATTCTGTTCACAGCAGCCTATATGGTGCTGTGTTTCAGACTGGTGACTGGAACAGCCTTGATAACATCCCCATGTTTTAGCTGTTGCTGAGCAGAGCTTACACAGTGTCAAGACCTTCTCAGCCTCCTATGTTGCCCCACCAGTCAGTAGGCTGAGGGTGAACTCAAGGTTGGACAGGGCAAGGGCCAGGACAGCTAACTTGAACTGACTGAAGAGATATTCCCTTCCATACAACATCATCCTTAACAATAAAATTAGAGGAGTAGTTTTTCCAAAGGAGTTGCTGCTCAGGGATTGTCTGGGTATTAGTTTACCGGTGCTGATTGCTTTTGCATCACTTGTGGGATTTGTTTACTTGCTCTTCTCCCCTCCTCCCTCCCCCACCTTCACATATTAAATAGTCTTTATCTTCACCCCCAAGTCTTCTCACTTTTTGCTCTTCTGATTCCTATCCCACTGGGAGAGAGTGAACGAGTGATGGGGCAGGGGCTCTCCCTCACCTGCCAGCCGGGATCAGCCCACCGCAGTTCCTATGCCTCCTCAGTTCTGTTGCCAGTGGCCACCAGATGGCACTTGGACACTGTGATTAGACCTGGGAAGGTATCAGCAAAGCCAGAGGAGCTGCCCTCTGCCTGACCCCCGGGCAGGAGCTTCAGAGCCCCAAAGCTTTGTCCAAGGCCCTCCCAGGCAGCACAACTCCTGTCTGCTGGCGCTTTGAACCTTCCCCGACAGCCCCCCACACCTGCAGACATCCTAAAGTACTGAAATAGCAAGATCTGACTTTGTCAAGAACAAAACAATCCACAGGCATGTGATTTAGCTGGTTAGATTACAGCACAAACCCACTTTTTCTTGGTGGCCCCAATGAGGATATTGTGATTATTAAAACTTGTTAGCTGAGATTACCTTATTAAGTCCTGAGAACAAGGGAGCTACTTTCCCCAACAGTGAATAGAAACTGAGGTTGTGATACTGATCAGGATGTCCAAAAGAATTAAGACTGGGTACATATAAAGCAAATTCTGTCTTTTAACTTTCTGTGGGTTAAGTAATATGGAGACAGTAAGGAAAGACATTTATCAGTTAAAAAGCATCAATGTGTAAGTTAACTGAAGAAGTTAATTTGGAGTGAACAGAAGAGGGTAAAATTTTTACTGAAAAAGATGATAACTCAGGCAATTATGACTGAGCAATCAATGCCCAGCAACACCTCCATCAGAAAGCCAACTCAGATATTTGTATACTTTTCCCCTCTTAATTTTTTTCTTGACCTTGTATGTTTGGGTTTTTTCCTGCAAGTGCCAAAACAGTAGTAGTACAGGGATAAGTAAAATGGAGAACTGAAACGTACTTAAAATGAAGACTTTCAGGTGTGGAAACATCTCTTTTACCAATTAATTTCACTCATTAATTGTTTGTGGTGTTTGTTTTCTTTATAAGCAACATATAATTCTTGTCAGTGTAGTCTATGCAACAAAGTTTATACTCCACTATATGCAGTCCTCTCTGACAGCTCTTTTACTTGTCAGAGTTCCACAGGTTTACATGCTAACAGAATCATTCACCTCAAATGCCTACTCCATGACTTGAATCTGGTCAAGTGATGCCCAGCACAGTTGCATTCTCCCATCTTGATTATTCATTTCAATCATTAAGCTTAAATGCTTGTGATTTAATATCTGAATACATAGCTTTAGACAAAAAACATCTTTTTAGTAAACTAGCTGCTTAAAAGGTATTCATGTGTGCTTGGTTGCTCTGCAGGAAATCATAAATTTTTCATTTATTATTGGTGGAATAGTAACCTTCTTTTCTTCCTTCTTATTCTGATTATAAATTGATATGAAAACGCCTAATTTGGCAGAAATCTGCTGCTAACCAAAATTCTAGAATAAGACCTAAATGCAATATTATAAGGTAGACAAACTACTGTTGGGGGCATAGAGTGGTTTAATGCATTAATTTATAAGAGAAGTCAAGTTCAAGAGATCTCCATTTATGCAGAAAAAACATGATGTTTGGTGTTGGTCTTACCTACCATAAAACCCTCCCAATTGAGATTTTTTTAAAAAGGCTTTCCTGCTTTAGTATTATGGTGTAATGTTTAGGCAACATGCTGATCCTTCTAGGTCTTTAATCACCAATTCTCAATAGTTGTGTTCAGTCAAAGGATCATAGAGTAACCCACATCATGACTGTGGGCCCTCTGATATTACTGTTTCAGTAACTCTGCATAGAAGGAATTTAATGAATTCTGTTTGCTTCTAGCTTCTTTTTGTTGTTGTCAGTTTTAGCGCAACAAGTTCTTAGGGATAAAATGGCAACTTACAGCATCTTGAAAACCAAACAGTACGAGCTGCACTTGACTGATACCATGGCTGTCAAAGTCTAATTCCAGTTTCAGTTTTGAAAGAGTGGTTGCAATGATTTTACGATCAGTGGAGCGTACAAACTCTCTGAGGCTGGAAACAAGTGTCGTGATATGTTCCCATTTCAGCTTGGGTTCTTCAGCTCCCTGCTAGAAAAGAGAGAAAAAGAAATAGTTTTGATAACCATCTTTTGAAATGTACACCCAGAGGAATTTTAGCCAATAAAGTCAGTTGGCAATATGGATTTCTAGAAACTCTGCTGTTACATGTAAAGGAAAGATCCAGATGCAGGTCAGACATTGGTAGCAGAATAACTACAGCAGCACAGAGTTCCTATTACTGAGCTCCTGATAATGCAAATTTACTTGACAAGCAAGTAGCAGATTCTGTTTTGTATCAGTTGCTGAAGTATATGTGCATGTTACAGTCTTAATGTCTCATTGTACAGGAGAGAAAAGATACAAATAAATATACTGTGCACTGAATACTATAAATTACTTTAAATTGCAAACAAATGGATACTTTGCAGTGTGCTTCTAATTTCAGAGTGCCTCTGAGACACAACATGCAAACTCCCAAAGTAGCATTTAAAAGAAGGGATTAGTCAAAGTTACATCGAAGGCTCAGAAAGAGACTAATTTTATCCTACATAATTTCCCTTGATGCAGAACTTCTACACTTTTCTATTCTTAAAGCAGATCTACAAATCTGTCACCTTTCTAATATAAATATTCACATGTGTATTTCTGAAAGCTTTTGTGTTTTTGCATGACTTACCGAAACAACAAAAGGCTCAAATACATTCATAAGAATAACCAGTACATGTACCTAGGAAGTAGAGGATTGTTTTTTATTCTAGAAACCAGAGTTATAGCAATTGAATACAAATTTCAGTTTGAAATCTTAAAATAAGGCCAGAGATGAAAAACCACACCAGCTGTTCTAATGCGAAGTATTAGATGCTTATTCTGAATGAAGCTAACTAGTTATTCATATTTACTAAAGATCTTGAACATTGATTTCCACAACAGAAGAATATTACAGTGTTTGGTTCTGTTGTATCTGCCAGTCTCAAGTCACAAGTGATACAGCTGGACTGACACCAAGAACTCTTGCCAAGAGCGAGACTTTAACTATAGTTGAGTAATTCTGGCGGTCATCATGAACGAAAGATACTTTTCTTCTTTGTGAGGGAATGAAAAAAAAAACCCAAAAAACCCCCCTCATAATTAACAGTGACTTATTATGGAATGCCCATTCTCCTTGCTAGCCCCCACTCAAATTACTTTGTTGAATTTGTTCTTATGAAATGTTTTTGTGAAGAGAAAAACACTATGAAAGACTAAATCTTCACGAGGCCTAACAAGCAACTCAGACTTCCAGATATTGGTAAATTGCATTTAAGCAGGAAACAATAAAAAGCCAACTCCCCCCAATCTTTCTGGTGGCTAAAGTAAAGTAGAACTACACTTCTACCAGAGTCCTTCTCTCAAAGAAGAAAAAAAAGTGTTTGGGAGTCTCAGCTCTGCCTCCTTTTGAGGGGCAGACAGTCCCATGCCCATGTGCTTTGAACTCTGGGGGTCCCTGCTCCTGTCTTGGGCTGTTCTGGCCCCAGCTGAGAGAGGCAGGAAACACCAGGCATGCTCTCTGGATCTTAAAACCCAGTTGCAATCATGATTGTTCCCTTCCTGTACATACTAACAACTGTGTTACAGCAACACTCTAGCAAAGCACAGATCAGAGGCATCTCTCTCATTGCCTTCTATTTTAACACTTGCTATAGTTACCAGGACAACTTTGAGTTTTACATTACACTGCAGTACAAGCATGAGAATCACATGGGCTTGAATCAGTTTCTGAACAGTACTATCTTTAGAAGATGAGTTGCCACGTTTTATACAAATATGCTTTAGACCAGCAATACTTAACCTTGAGAACAAAGTGAGTCAATTAAGTACTAGCACACACATTATAAACAAGAACAAAAATCACGTCATCCAGTTATGGTGTTGCAACATTTAGCAGGGTGGTCATTAGCTGTAATTCATTCATTGCCACCCTGAGCTGATACATCGTCACCACAAAGGAGTGTCAAAAGGTCACTCCACAATTATTGTGTTGTTTGCTGTAGCTCCCATTGTTACTCCATCATCCCCTCCATATGTGCTATCAGCTGCAGTGGAGGAATAGCTGCAATTTATTTTCTCCCTGCCCCCCTCCCCCCCTCTTTTATGGCTATTTGCTAGAAGGCAATGGGGGACCAGTCAGTCCCATTTTTAGTATGCAACAACCTAAAATAAGGCCAGAGCAGGACAAAAGACCTAAACCTGCCTCTGGTCCAACCAGTCAGCCAGAAGACAAGACTCTAAAAGGGTAGCAAAGTAATCAGCTCCTGGGGATGCTCTATCTTACATAAGTTGACCTGACAGCTTTGGTTACTCCTACTTGAAAAATCACTGGCAAAATATAATATCATTAAAATGTTTTCCATTGTCTGACCAGAACTAATACACAGGTACACACTGAGCATTTACAAACAACACAAAAGGCATATGTCATATAGCATAAACAATTTTTAAAGCTATTTTAACTTGCCCAAATAGAACATTAAGCCACGAAAACTTATATGGCATATGTTTTCTGATTTAAACTAACTTTATTTTCTATTTGTTTTTACTATGTGTAATTTCAAAAGTTCTGGGTAGCTGCAGATAAGTCTTCAAATCGCATAAAATTTTTGCTGCTTTCTGAAATTACTTTACCTGAGCCAAAGCTTCCATCAAGTTCCTCACCACCTTCTCTTGGTCCTCAGTTAATATCCTGTGAAGGGTGGCTCTCCTTTCACTATCCTTCTTCAGCATGAAAAACCCAGAATCTTTCTCTTCAGGTGAAGGAGGTGCACTGTGATCCTCAAAATTTTCATCTGGGATGCTGAATGAAAAACACTCAGTAAAAAGACATTTTATAAAAACAACCCCAGTGTATATATTCCTAATGTATTGTGTAACATAAATGCCAGATAGCTCTTTACCTCAGAAAAAGGGACCGGATTCCCTTCCCATCTTTGTCTCCACAGGATTTAGCTCTTGTTTTGAAAGAGAATGGATCAATTTTCAACTCTGTATCAGGTGAGACAGAACCATATTCACTGCTGCTACTTGTATCTTCCACCAGAACAGGAACAGGTAAGGAAATACTCCGAAGATATTCTATTTGTATAGGAATATTCAGAAATTAGAATTTCCTAGTGTCATCACAATTCTCAAGTGAAAAGGCTGTTCTTTCAGAGGAAACAGCAGTCTTCCCCAACACCAATGCAAAATACTAAAACAAAATGGATAAAGAAACTCCAAAGGCTTATTCTTCTGAAACAGAGCTATCTTTTAGTTATATTTTAATTCAAAAGCTTCCTGAGACATGGAAATGCTGGGCTCTTTGCAAAGTCAGCTACAAAACTTCATCACTGGAGTGAATGTGCATCCCGTATCATCAGTTTGCACTTTCAGCAGCAGCAGAATGTTTCTACAGGGTAAGTCATCCAAGCACCTTCCAAGATCTTAATTTCATGTGAGTGTATACATGTATATTAACATATAAGTACATATACTAAACACATAAGATACATTTATTTACTACATTGTTTTGTGCAAGTTTAATTAGTTCATAGCCTTTGCTTAACAATCAACATGCATGTTAAATCACAACTTTCATTTTTAAATCCATAGCAAGAAACTACTCGTATCTATTTCATGTCTGCAGATTTCAAAATGAACTTTGATAGCAGCATGAATGTACCTATGTATTTGTTTGGTTCCTGCCCCTCCTCTGCTCTTCCCAGTTCATTTCCTGGAAGAGATGACTACCCTGTACAAGTCTCAAGTGCATGCTGCTTTTTTCAATTATAGCAGTTAGCCTAACAAAAATCTGTTATCTTTCTCCACAAACCTTGAATTTATTGATACTATAATATAGACAATTGGTTTCCTGTTTAGATTTCCACTAAACAGCCCCATAACAACAATGTGGCTCTTCAAGCCATTACCCACCTGCTAGACAATTAAGCCACAGTCTGGAAGGATTGCAAATAGTAGTATAAAATTGCACAATGAATTAATTTCCTAACAGAGAAAGGTCACTTATTTTCATAGTTGTGCCCACTTATCTTTACAGCATTTTAATGTGAACAAATGATAGCAGAATAAGTGATAACCGCAATATCTACACGGTTACATTTGATAAATAAGGATGGCAAAACTCACCATTTGTGTTAGACGAAAGAACTGTAGAAGACAAGCAAAGAAAAAAGGAGGTGAAATGTGCTGAAATTAACCGAGAAACTAAGCACAGTCTAAAGGATAACTCTTCCTGTTTTATGGACTACCTGGACTCTCCTGATTGCAGCTTCTAGAAGTGTATTTTATTACATTTTTGAGTCACTTTAACTTTGGGAGGGGTGGAATGTATATTCAAAATGTTCATCCATTGTCTTTGCCTTGACCTCATATTTTTATTTCTTTTAGGTATCATATTAAAAATACTCAGATGTTTTCAGAAGTATATTAGAAATGCACAGATGTTTTCATATGTATATGCATGCACATGGAATATATCATTCATGCTTTCAAAACTCCTTTGTTACTTTCCATAATTTAGAACACGGGAAATGCACATGAAATCAAAATAAGGCAGTGCAAGCACACATGCTATAGGACAAAGCAAATGTAGAATAATTCCCTGAGGTTCAAAAGCGTGCTCTAACCTTACACAAAATAAACTCTATGCAAACATTCTGTGAATGAAAACGTTTTAAAAAACGCAAACAAAACACAAATAAAAGCTGGCACAAAATCATAAACAATTAGAAATGTTATTAGAAATATTTATAATAATAAACCTCTATGACAAGATAACAGAATTATACTACAACAGAGTTTCTGCAAATAGCTGCTAGAACATGTTACACCTGGGGTGGATGTCTGCTGTGTTCATCTTAAAGACTAAATCAGCAGTCTCAGGAAAGTGTCACTGACAAGATCAAAATTCCAGATTGAGTTTAGCAATGCTTACCTGAGAGCTTTGATGGGGACTTTCTTTTTTTGCTTGAAACCTTCAAGAATTCATCTATAAGTAGTTCATGAGCAAAAGCTCGTTTATCAGGATCTGGTTCAAAGCAACGCAGTATGAAAGCCTTGGCTTCTGCAGACATGGATTCAGGAATCTCTGGGTGTATTTTAAACATTCCCACCTGTGCCAAATAAAAGGAGAAACAATGGCCTCCAGTGTTCTTTTCCCAAACACTAAACAGCATCAAGAAGTGCTCAGCTAGTATAAGTGCTACAATACTCTCAAGATTTGATATTATCTTTATCAGTGGTTTACTAATTCGGAGAAAAAAAATAATATTAGAAATTGCAGAAAGAAACAGATAAAAAAACCAAAACCAAACCACAATTGCAGGTAAAGGCTCTCACAAAGCAAAAAACTGCTTGCTTCACTTCTGCAGTTGTGTTTGGTTTTTTTCCCAAACATCCAGGCTGCTGAATAGCTGCTATAGCTCCATTACTTTCTTTAAAAGTACACAGCACTCCTACTCAGTTGAATCAGCTCATACTTCTTAACATCCTCACTATCCAAGCATTTCCTTTATCTCCTTTTCCTGCAATCTCTAATTTCTCTGTAGTCATAAGTCATAAGATTTCCTGTGTTTATAAATACTCATCTGAGTTGCACAAAGAAGATGTCTGACCTTAAACATAGCTGCTTGTGGTTCTCCTAATTCATAAAATGGGGGCTTCCCTGTAGCCATCTCGATGATTGTGCATCCCAGTGACCAGATGTCTGCAGCCTTCCCATAGCCACGTGGTCCTTTGTCTATGATTTCTGGTGCCATATACTGAAGGGTACCTGGTTAAAAACATACTCTTTTTTTTACTTAGGTGCACTAATGATGCAGATAGACAGCTAAAGGGCAAGACAAAATCACTGAGAAACAAATAATATTGAGAGGGTTAAAAAACTTTTTTTAAAATTAAAATTAAAATATTTCCATATCCATTCTATATCAAACCAAAAATACTATTCAGACTACTGCAATAAAAGTTCAGCAGCTGTGGGTTCTGACCCTACATGCACAATTCAAGTGAGGAAAGAGACTCTTCTGTAGGAACATACCAGTGAAAGTTTCAGTACATGGATTGATTCCTGCAAGCCTCTTTGAAGTCCCAAAGTCTGATATCTTTAACACTCCACTGTACGTGTTGATAAGCACGTTATCACCCTGAGGAACAGAACATTCAGAGCAGTTATTTTTCTCTGCTGATTCTTCATCTAAGACTTCTTGCATAGTCTGTTTCCACAATGCACTCTTTAGTAACAATTACTTCCTACATCTCTTAGGAAGAGATGAAAGGGGAATCAATAAGCATTCCCGCCTTAAGTCATCTCATTATCAGAAATGTCATCTCAAAGTGAACTTCTCCTACTACAGGATTTTGATTAAACAACATTAAGAGAGGGAGAAAGACTTTTAGTTTTGCTTTGTTTGGTTGTTGTTTTTGTCTTCTTCACTTTTAATAAGCTTTTATGAATGTTCCATCATTGAAAACAGAAATAAAAAATCCATTTTGTCATATGTTAAGTTGCTTTAAGTCAATTCTCCTAAAATAAAAAAACCAATACATTTTCTTGGTGCAAATGCAAATCAACAATGGTTCACAGTTAGAATAGCAAGAGAGGGTATGTGACAATGAAGAACGTCCAGAGAACAATTTTGTTTAAAATTAGAGGACAAGTAAATGGTTATGCAGTTACACAACACTATCAGGAAAATTCTCTGCAAATTCTTACCTTTATGTCTCGATGCACTATTTGATTATCATGGAGGTATTTTAGTCCTTCAAGAATCTGCTTAGTGTAAAAGCCAATTGTCTGCTCATTATTTTTTAATGGTCCCCATTTTGATCGTAGGAGAGCAGAAAGGCTGCCTACAATTTTGGAGAGCAAAAAATTAAGAGGAAAAAAAAAGAATTCTCCCCCAAAAAATAATTCTCCCCAAATAAGTCTCCCCAGAATTTAAAGAAAAAAGTAACAAACATCAATCCCAGTGCAAGTGTAGGCACCTCTTCTATAAACCAAAAACCTCCCTCGGCAAATGCTTATTTGCATCATTACAAGCCTAATTGAAAAGAGAGTCTCAGTATCTCCACTGGCCACAACTGCAGCAGAAAACCACATGCTTCCACAGGCAGGCAGATCAGAATCCATTCAATGTGCTCAGCTCTCCCCTGTGCCAGGAGAAAAGTTCTGCCAGAGTGATGTTGTAAAAGAGTGAAAAAGGCTGGACGTGCATGTTTGTACATACATCAATTCCACAGTTTCTTGAGAAGCTAAGCTCAAGAAGTGGGATATTTTTTGCAGCTGGCTGCTGGGAATTCTTTCATCTTAAACAGAAGCAACAATCACCAATTGCCTCTCTCTTGTGTTAGGTACCTGAGGAGGGCTCAGCCACCTGAGACCTACAGCCTCTCTAGTAGGATGACCCCACATCATCTCTGACCTTTAAGTAAAAGGAACTTGACTGCCATAGCAATGACCTGAGCTGTATCTATAGTATATTCTATCTAAATACTGAATGAGAGGACTCAAGCACTTTGAAGGAAAAGTTTACTCTATAAATTTAGGAAAGAGACATTTAAAAATACTACATTTGGATGTCCAATACTATAGTTTTTTATACTTTTAAAATGTTAAAAACCATACCAACCAACTACCAAACCAATCTTCCCCACAACTTACCACCTGGCACCTGTTCCATGAATATCTTAATGAAGCCATTCTCACTAAGAGAACCTAAATACTGGACAATATTCTTATGTTTGAGATGCTTATGTAAAGCTATTTCTTCATGCAGAGGCTGGGAGTACCTGAAAAGAAAAGGAGCAGTTTATTCAATTTGACCTTTGGAAAGAAAGTCTTGTGTTTACTGCAGCCATGGCAGGGGGGTTGGAACTAAATGTTCCTTAAGGTTTCTTTCAGCCCAAACATATGTAAAATATATAATATTGTGGATACATACATACACGAAATGTTATAATTTTACATAGACAGGCTGAGCAAAACAATATGTGTGGAAAATTAACTCTCCAGCCTAACTCAAAGAAAAAAAACAAACGGTTGGGGAAGTAGCTTGATTCAGCCAAGATGAACTGGTAAACCAGTAAACCATAAAGTTAGTCCATAATTAAAATCAACTCAATAATGAAAACAAATGAACATTTAAATTTTAACTAATTAAAGCAGTATTATCTGAACGTAAGAGTGGTAACTACCAGACTAATAAAACAGGAATCATTTCATGGGGAGATATTCAGATTAAATGATCAAAACAATTTCATCAGATATAAGTTGGTCCATGGTAAAACATTTTTCAGAGCATTAAGCTTCTGAACAACCTTTTTGCTAAGTAGGTTTCTGAAGTCCACATCCCTTTCCAGGATAGAACATCAGAGCTCGGCAGCTCTATCCCTAACACTTTTCTTGCACCCATGGGTGAGTTGGAAGCAGGTCAGTTGCCAGATTCTGGGTACTGTCTGGAAAAAGGTAGATTACATGATGAGAGTTCAGTGCCTATTTTCACTAAAGCACTAACATCTGCAGTCAAGATTTTCAGGGTAGCTGAAACAGATGAAGGTTATAGACTTCCTTCTGTCAGTCCAAATTGAAGAAAAAGCTGCAAATGGAAGATATCTTTAGAAGTTTACACTGACAGAGAAGTAAATATAACTGCAAATTTAACACTGCAGCTACATGCCACCAAAAGGAATAGTTTTAATGCCACATTCACTTTCAGCAGGACACTATCAGCATAGACTTCATACCAGCACTGGTACAATTGTTGTCCCCTAGTGAACGAGCAGAAAAATTTTAATTAATTTATTCAGGGTGATTAGAAGGGTAGCTCCTTCTGCCTCAAGCCCAGAAATTAGACCCTGCGAAGTGCCAGGAATACAATCAAAGAACAAATGCAAGTTGTTAGTGTAAAAGTAACACTGTAAGTCTGTAAATGCCATTCCCTTTTGGGGCAGATAGTTATCAGCTCACCCTAATAACAACATCAAGCTACCAGTAGAGGATAATGCCTTAAAGTGGAGGGAGAAAGGAAAAAAAAAAAAAAAGTGGGCATCTGAAAAGCCCTCTGGAAAACAACTGCTGCAGAAAACAAAGGAAGTATTTGATTAATGACAAATGTGATTAGGCAGCTCTGCAACTCCAAGCCTATTTACTAGAAGCCAATTTGAATTTTGGCTTACCTCTTCTCACATGACTATAAAGATTCTGACTACACTATTAATCATTCAGAAATGCAAAAATGTGCGAGACTGTACCCCTGAGTTTTATTATTGGATATTCATTCAGAGCACCAACAGCAAGACCATAATAATTCTTTCCCCTGCACTTTTAAACTGCACAGTTGTGTTTTGAGCAAATACAATTATTCAGTAAATAAAATAAAGCATAAGAATATTCTCCAGTGAGATGAAGCAATTAATATTTTAGAATAAAGGAGACTTGGTAGGAAACTTTAAGTGGTACAAAGAAAGAGAAATTTTAAATCCTAGAAAGCTGGATCTTCCTATCTATGTAACATTAAGCTTCTGAACAATCTTTTTGCCAAGTAGGCTTCTGGAGTCCAGATCCCTTTCCAGGATACCACATTCAGGTAATTTATTTGCAGCTATGTAGAAGAGGTACTCTTTGACTGGCAAACTGGTTGATCATGTTACTGATGAGGTTACACAATGCACAAAATTTGGAATCAGAGACAGTTACTATACCTGCTGTCTCTCTCTGGGATTTCTTTAATAGCAATTCTGACTTGATTGCTCAAATCTCGTCCTGCATAGACAATGCCGTAAGTTCCTTTCCCCAGAATGACTCGCTCACCATTTTCATCATACTCATAGTCATACTGCAAAACAAATAACACGAAATGAAACAGAGGGATAAGATATATTCCATCTGACACTCTGCTCATATTTAAGGCACTTAGGACACTAGTTGCTTTCTGCAGACTATGGAAAAGGAAAGAAAAACACTCGAAGGCAATCTGGATACCACGCAGCCATGCCACTGATTGTACAGGAAACACTGGCTTCTAACATAGCAGTTTCAGGTAAGTGTGTAAAGCAAATCTAGTTTTTATCTATTCCATTCAGTTACAATTGCACGACTTATTCACCAGCATCTGCAATTCTGCTGGCAGGTGCTGTAGAAACAAGAGAAGACGACAGAGGGCCCCCTGCACCAAAAGGAGAAGAGCTCCCACACAGCCATAGAAAGCAAGGCAGGACACACTTAATTTCTTCCACATGCTTTCCTGACCTGACTACGTCTTCCAAAAACAGCACAACTTCACTTTTGACAGAGCAAGGTCAGCCAGCAGAGTGTGCCAATGAAGGTCAGGCAGGATTGCATGGCATCAAGCACAGTTCCAGCTAAATTTGAATTTCTAAGAGCTTAAGGCCAGTCCAGAAATGGTTATCAGAGTGATCATCTGATCTGGGCTCTGGTGTAACAGACATGTAATTTCACACACTCTGGTAAGTCCAGTAGCTCAAGCCTAGGTACAGTATTTCATTTTTTCCTCAAAACCTGGTATCCTGGTATCTTGTTACTAAAGAAGAGAATCCATTACTCTTTTTAGTACTTGGTTTCAACAATTGATTACTGTCGTGGTGAAGTCATTAATTCAAAATTCTTTGGTGTCACCGTATTTAATTTTGTTTTTCTTCAACAGATTAAAGAGACCATTAGCACATAGTAATTTTCCCTGTAAAAATACTTACCTGCTTTAATCAAGTCACCCACTGCTTTTCTGCTTGCTAAAATAAACAAATTAGGCACCCTATGGTTCTCATTACAGGGTATTATCAGGAAACCAAAAATCACTCTAGTGGTTGCTGTTTGCTCCATCTCTGATTTCAGATGTATCATAAAGTGCCAACATCAGAACTGGGGCAGAGGCTGCATTCATTATCCAGTGCTGACTACTCCCAGTTCTGGATGTCATTAGAGTTTCAGGACACAAGATTTTTCATGTAATAGGGCATGGGCTTAGGCATTCTATCCTGTTCCCTGACACCTAAAAGAAAGCCCCAGACCCCTAAAAACTGCATTGCCCCCAATGGCCTTGTATTCACTTTTCAACTACGTGTATGTTCAGAGAGAAACCAAAGGTGAGAACACAGTGTGCAGCAAGCTGTAACTTAGCTGATGGATGGTCACAGAAGTAGGGTGACTGAGCTAGGGGGTTAAGGGTATAAGCTGACTCTCAGCAGCAAAGTCATCTGATTTGAGTTTGCTCTTCATGGCAGTGCTTGCCTACAGATGATAACCAGTAAGGACAAGCTCTCCACTACTGCAATTATATCTCTACTGTGCAGATTATCTGCAAATAACATAAGTGATGAACAAAACAGCCAACAACCAGTCTTTAAAATTTAAGCAGATGCTAATGCTGCCTGACTACGATTACACTCTGAAGTAATGGTTACAAGAGTCACTCTGTACAAGCACAACTGGATAATTTCCAAGTTAAGTACCTACTCAAGTGCTTATGCTAATTGAATTATGCTAACTGAATGAAGTGAATTATGCCAGTTACAAAAACTACATGAGGACCATAGAAAAGGATCATTAATTTATAAACAGTAGAAGAGCAAATATAAACAGCAAAGTATAACTTTAGAGACTGGATGTGGCACTCAGTGCCATGGTCTAGCAACCGCAACGGTGGTTCAAGGGTTGGACTCAATGATCTCTGAGGTCCCTTCCAACCCAGCCAATTCTATGATTCTATGATAACTGTCTAGCTACTTCCAGTGAAAGGATGAGTACTTTACTCCGTCAGTGAAATGCTGTACAAGAAGCCCCAAATTCCTAGTATGTTGGGGGTGGCTGTGTGGAATATAAATACCTCAAGAGAGTCTCCATCACATTCCCCTTCCTCTGTAGTTTTCCCTATTTCCTCAGTGATACTGTTGACCATGTCAAAAAACCTGTTAAAAAGAAAAGAAAACCAAATATACACTTGAGACAGTGTGGGGACAAAGAGAACACTTCTCTCCAAAGTAATGAATGACCACAACCAGTCTTAAATACATTAAGTATAAATGCAGTGTAGAAGCTTGTTGGCAAAAAGAAAAATATGGTTTTTTCTACACAGAGAATTAGCAGTCAAAATCTGTAGTTTTCCTGCTCCTTTTACATACTCCTTTTGCATGTGCAAGACATTCATGATGTCTGAAATAATTAATGGAATTCATATTTCAAAAATCTAGGTAGCAAGTGAAATTATCATCCTATACCACCATTTCTTTATATCCAATGAAAGCACTGAAGCATCATGAGAATTCAAATTTCTTATTGGAATGCCTTCTGGATCAATTCAGGAACACAGTCCTCAACTTAGAGAACCTGAGATACCTCTAATTTTGAGCAACAAAATCCTTGTCAAGTTTTCTGCACAGATACTGCTACAATCTATGTAAACATGATGCTAATATAACGGAAACCAAGCATGATATAATCATAAACAAAAACTTAGTTACAAGAAAAGAAATCTCGACCAGGCCCTGTTCTTGCTCCAAATGATCCCACTTCAGAAAGTCCATTTTAGGTTCAGGATGCTTTGTTGGACAGGAAGGCAACAAACACTAGAAGTAAGCCTTAGTATGTTGTTAGAAAAATAATAACACAAAGTGTGTGAAAAAAAAATTAAATTTTAAATCATATTTTTTCCAAGGTTTGTCTGAGCTTGCACTTTGGTCCTTCAAACCTCATCCATCTCCAGGATACCACAGCACTCAACTTTCACATGAAAGATGGCGACCACTGAGGATGCTCAGATCAACTTTCACCAGTTTTGAAACAGTCAGTCCCTGTTGTGCATGCAGACATCATTTACCCCATCAAAGGCCAGGTTTTTTTGAGAGCTTTGGTTTTGATCTGAGTTTTTTGTTGGGTTTGTTTGTTCAATATAAGTGACATACCTTCTGCAATGAAGTTCGGTGCAGAAATAGATTTGAAAGTCATCTGAATTGTGCAGCACATACAGGAAACAGCACCGCTCCTCAAACTTCGAAATGCTGGAAGAACAGCCAAGCAGAACACATTATTGGAAAGAGTCATTTGGACTTCTACCAGTTATGTCAAGCAACACAAATCAACCCATTTGATACAGAAAAGCACCATATTAAACCTAAGCCTATTTTTTTCTTTATTGTAAAATAACACTCTTGCATCCTCTGAAGTTCCCATTCTGCTGTCTGATACCATTCAGTTTGCCCCCTAGTCCACAAATTGCCCACAAAAGTGTAGGAGCAAAGAGATTAACTGGATTATCTCTGTTGACCAGAGTTATTTTTGTCTCCAGTGCATTTAGGCAAGGCCCTTAATTTCCACTACTGCAGCCAGGATGAAACACCTTTTCAGGACCACTTTAGAAAGCTGGACTTTGAACCCAAATCATGAGTTCTTCCCACTTTAGTGATCAGCCACCGCTCAATCATGAATAAAAAAAATTCTGATTGGTTCCTTGCAAATTAGTACATTGACAACACTTTGGAAAAATATTTTAAAATTAAGTCAGAATCAAAAAATTAGGGGAATTACTTGACCACCCTTACCTACCCACACCTTTTGTCAGTTTTGGTGTTACCTGCTATAACAGAAGAACAAAGAATGAAAAAGTTTGTATGCCATTTTCTTATGGATGCATAGATACCTCCGAGGAGCAGAAAAGGTGCCAACTCTGGTAGTTGGCAGTTTCCTACTTCAAATATTTGCAGCTCTTGCAAAGATGCTCATATTCACCAGAACTGTTTTGTATCTATAGCAATACTCTGTCCTTTATAGAAAATACTAAACATTATTGGAAATAGCTCTTTCTGTAACTTTGTCACATGTTGAATGCCAGGTGTCAAACTGATGCAGCACAACTGATTGTCACTATGAAAAAGGAAAAGGTGGCTTGAGATGTTACAAGGGACTATAATGTAGTATTTAAGAAACCAAGACAAATTAAGTCTCTTTATTAACATTTTTAAGATACTCGACAAAAACCACAGCTGTAGTGAAGTAAGCCTGCTTTAGCTGGATCAAGATAGCCATCATGTTTTTAATTTATACCACAAGTAGAATAGGGTTCTATATTGTACCAAAGAACTGATGATTTGATAAACATACAGCTTTTCTTGAAATATCAGGAAATATTTGCAATTTTCAACCTTTACTAGATGCCTAAGATTGTCTGATGCTTGCTTCCTTTTACAAATCCTCTGTTGCAGAACCCTGTAACTTTTGATAAACAAATGGCTCTTTAGACAAGTTGGGGGGGCTGCCTTTTATAAATCTGCTTATGAGAAAAGTGAGTTTCATTATAAGAATATGTGTCTTTGGGTGTGGTGATTCATTTATTTTACAGCAGGAAACATTTGTAAGTGCTACCTGATGTACACATTGAGGAGAAAAGTCACTGTCCCCATCCTATAAAGTAACTAGTAGTTCAAGTTTTTGAACCATAGAGGTACAATCTCCAGATACGGAGTAACTGATATTAACAGAATTACACACTCGTTTCAAGTTCCAGGCAACTTTTAACATTATACTGATTAAACTATCAAGCCCACTAACTAACACAGCAGTGAATAAAAGGGTAAGAATGTGGAGTGCACACAGAGGGCAGGCAAATTCACAAACATTTAAGGCCTTTAAATGAGGGTTTACATTGTTTATATGTTGCTTTTCCCCTGAAAAGAGGTGTCCAAGTGAAAAAAAGGGAGACTAAAAACCCACCAAGTTAGAGAAAGAGACAGAATAATTTACCCAGGAGATGCCTCATTCTGGCAGCTCCAGAGAACACCTGGTACCTGCTGACTTGTGCAACAGCAGATTTGGAGCCTGATTTGCAAATCTCCTAAAACACATGGGGAAGCATGATGCAGTGTAGACTTGTGCCCAGCTCATGTGCATGCAAAACTCTCCTTGGCCAATGAGAAACACTGCAAACGCTGTAACTGCTGCTTACTGACACTTGCAGATGAAGCAGTGGATAAAACAGTAGAGCATTGGCAGCAACCATGGAAAAGCAACTCTGTGGAACTTTGGCTGTTTTCTAGTAGCACAGCAGTACAGACAACCTCTTACTTTCACAATTAAGTAGTCTGATGAGATTCCAAGCTCCAAGAACTTGGGATGGAAGATGAACAACCTTGCTGTCAATTCTCAAGCTACTAAAAAACTGGATGCAGATCTGAATACAACTTTTTCTAACACTAAATTCATCAGCATGACCTCTCAGGCACTCTCCCATGGAAACAACATGAACAGCAATTATTTCATAAGCCAAGACTTCTCCCAAACACTAAGAAAAAAGCCAGCTCATAGTCTAGCAGCTGCAGGCTGCTATTTTATCTTTTATTTTTAAATTGGAAAAATAAAAATGGTGTCCTTCTTACTCATAGGGTGTCAGCTCTGCAGAACATTATGGACTTTTCTGCACAACCTAAAATGCAAAGCACCTTAGGGTAGCAGCCAAGTTTCAAAAGCTCTGATGAAGCCCTGAAGATTAACAGTACTTTTTGGCCCAATTCAATAACAAACATTTGTGTTTAAGAGGTCAGGAAGGCATATGACAAAAGCAGTTACTCACATCATCACACAAACTGCTAATCAATGACTTTGCTGAGCGAAATCAAATTTCTATGACACTTCTGCACAAAGGCTATGATTTAGCACTGGGCTACTCTTCAAACGCTTCCCAAATCCCTTTTCAATTCTTGAGAGCTGAATTCTATTTCTCATTAAATAAGATGCTGATCAGATCAGCTGATGCATGGCACACAGAAGAAGTGAACTCTCAGTCACTTCCTTGAAGTACTTAACAAAACATTAGTCATTTCTCTGAGCTGTCTCTTCAGACCTGCTGTCTCCTTATGTAATCCAGTAAATATTTATGGAGGTCTTTGTCAAAAAAATCCCTGAGATTCATGTACAAAGACCTGCCTTGTACATTAAGGCTGCAATTCTAAAGCTGGCTCTTACTAGTCTAAAAAGGCTGAACAGCCTCCTCAATTTGGGAACACCCCCATTCCCAGGAGTCCTACCCTTCTAAGGAGCCAAAACCAGACTTGATACAAAAATAGATTAGAAGCAGGTCTGGTTCTAAAGGCTATCCCATTCCAAAGAATACCTGCCCTCATAAAACTAGGAAAAAAAACCCTGAAACACACTGAAAAATGAAGTGATCAGAGACTTGCCCACATTTGGAAGAAGGAAAGAAAATGAAAAAAGGCATACTCAGTTTTATGCTTGCACAGGATAAAGACTTTCCCCTGCAGCTCCTCACGGAGGCAGTCAGAGAGTTTTCTAAAAATTCACAATGACTCTTGGCTCACTGTAAATCCTTCCAAGTTGTTCTGGTCATCTGTCCAGTAGAATAGATTGGAAATTTAACTGACAAATTAAATTATAATTGTCAGCCTAAAGAACAAATGCAGAAGGGTGCACCAGAAAGAGTACTGAACACAGCATAGTTTAATAAGGGGGAGGGAAAGGAAAAAAGCAAGGATAAGAAATACTTCTTTTTTCTTTTTTTAGAAGTGCACAAAAATATACTGTAATCAGAACCCAAACCAGACTGAACTAAGTGTATAATTTCAATTTTTGCCTAAAATAAGCTGAATCCCGCAGGACTGATTTTTTGTGCCTATTGATAGTTTGTTTTTTTAAGTTACTTTTTGGAAGTAAAAAGAAGCATCCATCTGTGCAAAAATGTCCTGCAGACATAGCAACAATTTTGTGTGTATGAAACAGTTATTATTAGAACAGAGAAATGTCTGTTTTAAAAAAAAAAGAAAAAAATCTATGATTTCTGGACTTTTTTTTTTTTTCCCTAAAACCACACTAAAGCAAACACCAAAGTGAAAAGGTGCAGGATGCCAAAGTACAGATAAATCTGGAGGGGGGGGACAGGGGTGTTTGTGCAGGGATGATTGGTAAGACTAAGATGAAGACTTGATCTAAAGACAACACAGCAGTGCTAGAACACTACTTTCTTACTATCAGAAGATAAAATTTGCAAGGCTGGACCTTGCCAAACAGGGTACAGACTACATTCAACCTGTACTATCAGAGCAGACCCACTAGTTCTGATTTTGGCTGTTCTCTACTGGCAATATGGTACACAAACCAGTGAAGAATTCTCCCTCATAGACAGAAAACATTCTGCTGAAATCAAGATGGCAAAGTTTCTCCTCTGTCATTAACTCACAAGTCCTGTCCCACAAAGGAAGTGTGCTGAAGAAAAGAAAGATGTCCTTGAACATATAACATCATTCTCTTCTAATCCAGTCAAGCCATTCCTGACCCTGTGATTTATTACTTCATGTTAACCTCCTACTCCATGTGAAACTTTGGGAGGTTAGAGGTTGATGAGGTTTTTTTTTGGTTTGGTTTTTTTTTTCCTTCTTCCTCTATTGACTCCCTCTTCAGCTTTCTTCAAGTTTTCATTTTGTAGCTTTACTTCAACTGTGACCTTCTCTGACAGATTTGCTGCCACATCCATAAAGAGACACAGAAACAAAAGAAACCCAGAGTATACACTCACACCAAAACCCAACAACAGGTAAGCAATTAGGATAGTGCAAGACATCCCAATCTTCTCAGTTCCTCAAATCCTCCTGCTCTGCATCCAAGTAACTTTCTAACTTACATATTCTGTGCACCAGGCAGCTCATGTCAGGTAAAATGACATAAAACATTGGCAGTTATTTTAAGTCAACCTTAATTAGCATGAAGAAAGCTTGCAGAAAATGTAAGCTCTTTAATTCAATGCTCTATATTTGCTAATTTTTACTTAGGGAACTCTGCAAGTGGTCATTTCTGAATCTGGAACAAGACTTCACTTAAAGCTGGGCACCTTGTGAAAGTACCTGCAATCCTCTGCAAACCAAGCCTGTGTCTGGTACAGCAGCAGCCTAGCAGGATATTTCTTCAACTACTCTTTTCATTTCAAAGTATGAAAGGGAAACAACTTACCTTACTCCCCTGATAGAAGCAGCACTGAAGTTCCACTCATGGATACCTTTCTGTAACATGCAGAAGAAAATAAATAGATAAAACATTCCTTCTTCTGAATAAAGTACCAGTAAGCATGTCTTCTAGACAGAAACTCAAGCGATGGGAAGAAAATTTCTGGAATTACAACAGCCCATTACCTTTTAACTTATTTTTCAGGCCATTGTTTTGTTTTTTTCCTAGCCCAAAACCAAAGCAACTTCTCTTTAAAAGTTTGGGGTTTGGTTTTTGGTTTTGTTTTTTTTTTTTGGTCTCTTCACTCAGCATACACAATATATTATTTTAGAAAGCATGCAAAACAGCAGATCAGAAGGGATGCCAGGGATGCCTGGTCTAGGTGCTGAGCCTGAGGTCACACATGACCCTCTGGAAAGCAGGGTGGAGGGGAAATTCCACCTCAGAGAATAACAAGAGCAAGCTCTGTGTGCCCAGTGCCCCAGCACATGGGAAGACCAAGTGGAGAGAGCTACAAGCAGGAAGTCTGGTGCTGAAAAGCAAAGTGGGAAATTCTTGAAAAGTAGGAGGAATTGCTCAGGGAAGGAGGAAATCTGAAGGCCCCGTGTCTAAAGAAACAGAAAGGAGGCTATTTCCCCAGGACTTCAGAAGAGAGCAGTAAGAATGCACCAAAACCCTTAAGAGCCGCTGGAAGAAAGAAACCACCCTGAGAAAACAAAAATAACCAAGCCTCAACTATTTTCACATCTTTTAAAATTGTATCTGTCACATTCAGCACAACTGAGTTCTCTCTGTAGACAGTCATATTCCTCTATGTTTACATAATAATAAATCTTTAATGTAGCAAACTAAAGCCTTTTGTATCCTCTAATGAAAACATTCTCTTTTCAGGAAAAGATAGAGCTACACCATCTCAAAGTGATGACAACCTTGGATCCCACCACAGTGAGCAACACATCTGCTTTCTAGAGATTAATTTCTTTTGACATTTTAGTGACCTGAGTAATTAAAAGGCATGGAGACACTTCTTGTGCAGAGGTAACTTATAGTATAAGGGCATAGTGTGGAACACAAACGTAATAAAATGTATTCCAAAAGAAGAAATGAAAATGTATAGCTTGTAAAACATTTAACGAATAGAGAAAGATACAGAAGTCAGAGCAGATACAGTGCCAAAATAGTTGCACAATGTGCAGGAAACGGTAGAGGAAATAATTCTCCCAGCTGTAACAGCTTTCTGTAAGGCTTCCTACATAAATTTTCTCCTCCTCTGTAATTCTTTCCTGTCTGCTCAAATCACATTACAGGTTGTGATGCTAATATAAAATGTGTAATAACACAACCTACCAAAAAATACAAGAAAACATCCTTCTTGAAGCACGAACTTCACGCTAACTGTAAAGTACAGAACCATCACTCGAGTATCTCCAAATTTAAATGGGGCAAAGGGTTTCTCCAGTGGGCTACAGGGACCAAATATCCTGATATTAAGAAAAAGCAGGACTGCATATTGAAGGGGGAGGGGGTGAAGATAACTGATGCTAGTACAAAGGGTTTGTGAAACTACTATTCAAGCTCCCTGGTTCTCTTGTTTGAAAAAAGGTCACCAAGTCAATCCCACTGCTAGTAAGGAGGGTGTATCTGTGCTGTCTTTTACTCCTCCCTCCAAATACAGACTCTGCCACTTTGCAATTCTCCATGATTGGAAACTCTCTTCAGAGCTTAGCTATTGATACTAGTCCAATTCCCATTACTTGGAATAACCTAAAGTCTAAAAATGTTAAAATATACACTCTGACAGGGAGAAATGCTCAATAAGCAAAACAAAAAGCCTAAAGTACTGTATAAGATTTACCTATCATCTACATTCTACTAATCTCTTGCATATTTATACATCTTTTATTTACCATCCACTAAGTTCTCAGGCAGTGAAATAATATAAAAGTTATGTCCCTCAAAATCTTGCCAAATTTTGAATACATTGGAGTAAATATATCAGGCGTGCTATCCAAATTCAACATCTGTTCTTTGGTTAGGCACAAAAACACCAACCACTCAAAACAAAACTTAAAATTAATTCAGAAGCCAACATGAAACAGAGAGAGGCTGTCTGAAATAAAACTTACTTGCAAACAGCACTGCTCCATTCCTCTAGCCCCCCACAAAAAAGGGCTTCTATAATTAGGGAACTGCAAGGCAAAGGTAGCATGTATTCTACAAAATATAATGCTGGTTTTTTATAGGCATTTTTTTAAGTTGAACTTGGTATTGTTAAAAGCATAAATGTTAAGATATGTTGCTAAAAAAAAAAAAAGCCTTGGAAAAGGAAGATACCACATTATTTCTCCATTTGCCTATTGATTACACCATTGCCAGCTGCAGGCTCCACTGGACTTGAAACAGAAATTCAGTTTCTTTGTGCATGTAAGAAAGTTCATACTTGTTATAAGTCACAATTCTTATTCTTATAGCACTGACTGATCTACGGAAAAGAAGTAGAAGCATTAATTTATGAGCCAAAATGAATCTGAAGTTGATAAAGACCTTATGCTAGGTAGGTGGGAATTGTCTAGTTGAAGAAATTTTCAACCCATTCCTTGCAATAGGGATAGAGGTCTTTGCTTCTTAACCAGCCTTTAAAATGCCTGGTTTCAGCCCAGTAAAGACCAAGGCAAGAGGCTTCCTCCTCACAGAAAATACACATACTTCCTTCTCAAAATCTCTTATCAAAGACAAATTATATACTGAGTATATTTCAGTGAAAAGGAAGCTGGTGTCCGCCAATGTCTCCAGTCCCTTTTCTCCCTGTAAAGCTTCTGAGGGATTCTAAGGATTTTGACAAAACAACAGACAATAATTATACAGCCACAGGGGTAACTACCAAACTGCCCACTGCTTTCTTTTGATGGGTATGATGGTTCCCAGGGCAAGGATGCCTGCAGTGAGTATCAATCAGATCTTGGGCTATTCAATGAGCTCACCACAGTAAACATTCAGAGCAAAAATACTACAGAGTGCACTCAAAACCAACAGTGTGTAATGCTGTTGAATAATACCACAGCAGAAAAAAAATATTTAAACACTAATCTCCAGAAAATACAGAGATGCATTTCCCAAATCAGGAAGAAGATCGAGGGGGGGGGGGAGGAGGGGGAAGGCATAGGGTGTAGGGTGTGTGTGGGAGAAAATGAAAGATGAAACATACTATGAAGAAATTTTAAAAATGAAGTAACAGAACTGCAATAACAAAAACGGCTACAAAGCAAAGGTTGTAAAGTCTACAAAGCCAAAACACCCATCTGCTGAACACCAAACAGGTACAATGATACATCCAAATCTTTCTGTGTGACACAGATTTGAAAAACATCTTTTCTGAAAGTATCAAGCAAAATATCCCAGAAGCTGAAAAGAATACGAGTGCACCATGAAATACAACTTTTGGAATACGAATGCACATTCTCAAGTTAGGTTAGCTCAAACTGGATCAAGCAGTCATGGAAATGAGGTGCCATCTGCAGCCTGTACACCAAGCTTGCTTGCTTTACCTAAGAAAAAAACTATAAAAATCCACAAAGAGATATTAGGATTATCCATAAAAAATACTGCAAGGTAAAGACCAGAGAGAAAAAGGAACCACTTAACATAAACACTGTTTTAGCAAGACAACAAATGGGTATGAAATGGGAACATACAAATTCAGACTAAAAGCTGGAAGGCCTAAGGTGTTGTTCTACTTCTCCAGCAGTACTCAACTCCACTCCAGGCTCCTCCTAGGAATATAGTGGCATTCTCAAATCTCTTTCCAGCACAGTTAGCTGTGCAACCTACCCTAGTACTCAGACAGAGCTTGATCACTTATTGCAATACATCATATGGCAAGAGTATCTGCAACAGAGGTGAACAGGACTTAATAGTTCAGAAAATTCCTTCTAGGCATACGTTCCTTTTTATACTTTTGATAAGCCACTTAACAGAATGATAAGCATTGTTTAGAGGTGAACAACATCCACACACAAAATAGCCCACAAACCCACCAAAAATCTATGAACGTACTAGCAGTTTCTAAAGGCAGTGAAATTCTGAATACCGAAATATTTTTAGAACAGATACTTTAAAATAGCAAGGTTTATTCAGTAGCACTGACAAACCATTGTTTACTGTGGTTTTGTCCAAGAATTGCATAGATTTACTTTTTTTATACTATTCTCAGAGGCTGACCATACTTGGAAAAATATCGGTTGGAATAAACCACAAACAAACATAAATCATCAATTTAGGCAAATGCTTCAGTTTGTACTCTAAATATGCTATTTCAGCCACTGTCCATTTGTATTTTCTCATGAACTCACAACAAAAATTCTCAGTAGTACAGTCACACACATATTCCACACAAAAAAATGTTTTGCTTTTAGCAGACTAAAAGTACAAAAGCTGAAGGATGGATCACCTGAAAAATAAGTCTTCACTGTCCTATCCTGTAGGCAAACAAAAGGATGCCACAGAAGAATGAACAATGACAGTTCTTGTGAACTGCACCACCTCCAGAGTTGTGCCTCCTGCTGACTCTGCCACCATTCACTCTTCAAGTATTCCCCCCATGTTTCTGTGCTCCGAGGTTCTGTGAATTCCTCCCTGTCTTCACTCTTACCAGAATTTTGCTTCCTCAGCATCCCAGAAGGCAACAACCATTCTGGTTTTTCCTCTCCCTTTGCAACTCCAGATTTTTCTAAATTTCTTTCCAAATGTGCCTGGCTATCTCACACCTTGACATATGGACTACCCAGCTTTTGCAAATTCTGAGCATCTATCCTGCCAAGTACTTCTTTGGCTTTTGACTGATTCTGCTCCTACTTCAAGACACCAGTCTCTTACTTCTATGTTAAAGAAGTATTTACCACATCTGACAAGCAATACTGCAAGTATAGAAAGAAGATAGCTCTGCTTAAGTTATTTCATATTACATTAGTTGTGTACTGTAAATTACCTACACAGTCTTAAAGAAAAGACTTGTGGTACATTGTACACTGGTTTAAAACACCCCAAAAGAAGATGCAAGTTATTTTTTAAAATTATGGAGACAGAAGATCTGTTGAATAGCAGGAAAAACTTATATTTAAGGAAAAAAAAAAGAAAAAAGAAAAAAAAATGCACAGCAACAGATGTCCAGTTTTCCTGTGTGTTACTAAAACACTTCTCTCCTTTGCAGAATCCATCATTAGATCCAACTGTTTACATGTTATATGCATTATGTACCATGCATATTTTTAGACTTTGAAAAAACAAGACAGCATAATGGCATTACCTTGTCATCAGGCAGCACATGCCAGATAGATACAGTCTTCTCCTCAGCTTCACTGTTCATGGAGAGATAAGAGGGCTGATAGATTTTTGTTGGTTCTAATATTAAAACCTTGTAGAAAAAAATTGTTAAGAATCAGTTAAATATATGTAGAAATTTAAAAAGCATTAAAATATGCTACAATTATTTCTGTAGTCACACCATGGTAGGAAAAACAGAAGGAACAGAATGAAAGGTAAAATTTCTGGTACTGGGCTAGTTCAGTGTGGCTGTTAGTAACCTAAGATTTTATTTTAAAGCCAATGATAATTTTGTTATTATATAAGGCTCTTATGTGGCACATGGTAGCATATATTGATTTCCCAATCAATATAATTGGAATATAATCAATATAATCTGACAACTATCAGATTTTGAAAACTTTCCACCAAAATTCATTCTCTTTCAAGTATAATAAAGTACATCCATCTCCCATGCGGACAAGATTCACGGTAATGCACTTTTGGTAAGAATAAAGTGCATTTGGGTAAAAATTGGAAATACACATCCACGTAGAGCTAGACTGAACTGCTCTTTGTTTAGAATAGTGTGAAATGCAGCAACTAGATCAAGTGATTTTCTGAAAACCAACAACAACAACAACAAAAAGCACTGAAGGAGGCTGACAGCCGAAGACTTTACAAAATTTCCTGGAATAAGCAAAACAAAAACTAGAACTGTCATGTGAAAGAGATGGTGTGTAATGCAGCAAGATTTAGCCTAACAGAACTACTCTGTAAATGAAGCCAGCTACTCTGCAACATTCTAATATTCTGCCAGAATCACTTTTAGATCTTTGAAGCTTCCAGCATGCTTTAAAGAAAAAAAAGTCAACCAATTTTTGTTATTCAAAGTGTGGTTTCACATTACAACTATTTATTTTAGTTTTTCAGTGGTTAAAATCTCCTATCTAAATCACCAAATATATATTGCCTCTATATTAAATGTATTCTCATTCTTCAGAATGTAAAAGCATTGTTATTAAGTCAAGAAAAAACTATCTTCCACTTCAGCATGCATGGGAGGATTTCTAGCTCTCAGTGTTCAGCTGGAAGAGGTTTATAAAATAGAACTAAATTTAAGCTGTTTAAACTGGTAATCTCTTTATTTTCTCCTACTCTTCCCCCTCCCATAAAAGTGCCAATCAAACATCATCTTCAAAATATCCAAGATACAGAATTTCTCTCTTGAAAATTTTTCGAATTCAAAGAATTTTCTTAGCAAATAATGACTGACAGGAGCAACTTGGTCTACATCTCTTTATAAAAAATACATAAACACTTAAGTATAAAGCCATGGAAAAAGACATGGCTTTGGGTCAAATCTAAGCCATGTCACCTCATACAGAGTCCATGAGCACATAGATACACTGGAAAGACTGCAAGGTCAAATTCTGAAAAGTATCCAGGTATTTAACTGTGAATGATGTCAAGTGGGATTTCAACATATTACTTAACATCTCCAAACACCTAAAATTTCTAATATCAGGTTTGGCCATTTCAAAATGAGGGTCTTCTGCCTATTGCAAGTTATCTACATGCTGTATCATTTCTTCCTCCAAAGGCCAAAAACAGGATGATGACATTGATGCTACCACATGAGAGTAACTGAGAGCTAAGCTAGTACTGACGGACAGTGAAGTCCTGAAGTTCCAGCTCTGAGAACAATTCACAGTAAGGAAATCTGCAAACATGGCTTTTAGAATAAGTAGTTTGCCAGAATCTGGGAGGAGGAAGGGAAAAATGGTACTAAGGATCATTTTGTTGACTTACTGAACGGCGTGATTTTCTTTCTGAATAAGAACAAACAGATTTTTGTATTATGAAAGACATGTATGCCTGTCTGCAACACCAGAACAGCTTCCTGTACAATAAAAACTATGTAATCAGTGGGTTTAGCTTTTGGCTCATGATATTGCAATAAACAGTTTCAGTTTGTCTCTTAGTATTAATAAAAAATCCAAACCATTCCACTTGGACGGTTTCATAAGTCAGAGACTAAAAATTGCACCATTTCATTACCAAAACATCTAAAAAGAATATGGTCTTGTCTTTTACAGAAAAGAGAGGATTCAAAATATTTTCTGCTTCCCTGCAAAACTTTACACCCATTTTCCATGGAGATGCAGAACCAGATTCCTTGGGGACTCTCATGTTGCTTTCACTTTAGTATCTCAAGCTGTTGCTGGTCAGTCCTAGAGCCTTCCTTATGGTCCCCCCCACATGGCTAAGTTTTAAGTTTCAGCTCAATGGGATGCTGGGACATACCATATAAACAGTAATATTAGAAATTCTGAACCAGATGATCCTTGAGGTCCCTTCCAACCTGACATTCTATGATTCATATGATTCTATGATTTGTTGGCCCATCTACACACAGGAGAACTGTACTAAATAACCAGTATGTACTTCAAGAATCTGTTTTCAATAGCAACTGCTTTTTAAAACAACAAAGATGTATTTGTTAATGGTTAGCTGAAAGGCTAATCTAAGGCATTAGTTATCTATTAATTATCTATATGTATATAGTACAAATGTACACAGGGAACAATGATCTTTTTACAGTATACCATCAGAACATTGTACAATATCAATTCAAATTTTAAGAAAAATATTTGTGGAAGAAATACAAAAACTACATACACACTTATAGTGCAGTGGTGTCAAAACACCACTAGTATCCGGAACAGCAGATTTCTGACTTCTTAGGTTGATTTTTAACCTCTAACAGAGCACATGCTTAATTGGCAGTAGGGTATGCAAAGCATGCTGAGCTAGAAAGAGACTGATCTTAAATATCTTTACTTGAAAAGATAATATAGTTAATATAGTATCACCTGGAATACACTGTAAAGGTTTGCTTTAGAAGTATATGCGTTGGTACAAAGGCTAAATAGCAAGGTTCTATTTTTACTTTTTTTCTTCATTACGTTCATATGGAACACACAGTGCAATCCCATTGTAGCCATGTACAATCAAGTAAAACCAATCTAATATATAGGCCAAATATAATTCTTTTTGACAAGTAATTTATTGTCTGGCAACCTAAAAACAAGCAGTGCTTTGTGTTCATTTCCTTCTTGTCAATTTATTAAAAAAAAAAACAAAAAACAACCAAAAACTAACAACAAGTAAATAAGCACTTACTGGAAATCGAACAACAGACACATCTGTCTTTGTGGCTTCAACAAGGAAGTCCATCCAGAAGTCCACAAGTTCCTGTTTGGCTGTATGTTGTTCTGGAGTCAGTTTCTTGAAATGTTGATGTATCAAAATAGTCTCTACAATAGACTTCAGGTACCTGTATCATCCAAGTATAGACAGGTAGTAAATTTAATACAGTTTGTAAATAATATTGTCTCTACCTTTAATCACAACTGAAGCATTCACCATTGCAGCCAGTAAGACTTTTGTTCTCTAGGACTGTTTTTTAAGAAGAACAATTCCTCATTTAGAACTGGAAATGTGATGCTGTGTTAGTACCCTGAAATACAAATGAGTTCTGGGATGCTCCCTGCTGCATATATTCCTGATCCCATATACTGTTGCCTATCCTAAACCATGAAAGCTTCATGAAATCACTAAATCCTCTACCCATGGACCAAACTGAGCTCATGTAACCTTTTTCAGTAGTGACTAACCTCAAACAAAAACTGAGGTGAAAAGTTTCCTAGTTTAACTTTCTACATGTGATGCTCTGGAACTGATTATCCTACAAGGATGGCAACAGCTAATCTAAGCAGCTTTTTTGGCATCGCTAGGGAAGGACAACAGCAGTGCTGAATATCTCCCCTAAATACAGCTTATCCCTCTCTCTGCTTTTCTGCTTTCTGGGACAGATTTATGGGGCTCTTCAAGACACTACTTTATTTTGGTATTTTCAAAACCAAACCTGTATACAGAATCTTATGCAATTTTTTCTGAATACTACAAAAATGAGATAGGCATGCTTAAAGAGGGTTTATCACAGCCATCTAATCACTATTAGACTAATCACAATTTGACTATTCATGGAGATTTATTTCCAGGCTTATGACAAAAGGGTTTAACGTAAACTCAAAAGGACTTTGGGGAACTGTTCCGTAGCTGTGCATTTTTCCATCATCCTTCTTAGGCCACAGTCTCTTCCGGCTTAAGAGACTGATCTACTCCCCTTTGCACCAGGTGGGCTCTGCTGCATGGCAGGCAACAAATGAAGCACTGTAATTTTCAGTTTGATCCACAGACTTAAACCCCAGAGGTGATGGTACATAAAATCCTGACAACCAGGCATTCACAAACTTCAGAAAACCAGGAGACTTCCAGAGAGTGTTATCCAGCTTTTCAGTAAATTATTCGCATAGTAAATATATAAAATCTTGCAGATAAATACACTTTAAACAACCACTATAAAATAAAATGTTTGGTCAGAAAATTAGAGTTCTTAATTTTGAGGGTTTCCTATGTTATGTCAATGCAAAAATTTAGCTCTTCCATATTTTAGCACACATACATACAGTCCTCTCTGATCAGCTTTCAGAGACATTTTCTAGCCTTCATAAAAAGACAAAAATATATAGGGTGTGATGTATGCACTCCTTCAGTTGGCAGAGTGACAATTTTTTTAGACAGAAAGGAGTCTTGGTTCCCCCCAGCTAATAGGAACCCAGCCCTGGGTGAGTAATTATTTGCTGCCTAGACAAAGCAGAACAGGTGTTGGGTGACTCTGCTTGGCAGAGTCTCTTGGCCTTTGTATAACAGACACTGAGTGCACAGGGTTGTAGTTAACCCTAGATTTATAATCTTTCTCCTAACTGGACTTTAGTGTGTCCAGTTCTGGGCCCCTCAGTTTAGGAAGGATATCAAGGTCCTGGAGCGGGTCCAAAGGAGGGCAACCAGGCTGGTGAAGGGATCCAGCACAAGTCCTGTGAGGAAGGGCTGAGGGAGCTGGGGCTGTTCAGCCTGGAGAAGAGGAGGCTCAGGGGAGACTTCATCACTCTCTACAACTCCCTGAAAGGAGGGGGTAGCCAGGGGGTGTTGGTCTCTTCTCCCTGGCAACTTTCAACAAGACAAGAGGGCATGGTCTTAAGTTGTGCCGGGGGAGGTTTAGGTTGGACATTAGAAAGAATTCCTTAACTGAGAGAGTGATCAAGCATTGGAATGGGCTGCCCAGGGAAGTGGTGGATTCTCTGTCCCTGGAGATATTTTAAAAGAGACTGGATGTGGCACTCAGTGCCATGGTCTGGTAACTGCTGCAGTAGTGGATCAAGGGTTGGACTTGATGATCTCAGAGGTCCCTTCCAACCCAGCCGATTCTATGATTCTATGATTCAATGTGCATGTGTTCCTAAAACAGCTGGTATGTGCCACACACCGTAAGTATTCCGAGGTATATCCGTGCCCCTCTGGCCTGTCTGCATTCCCAGAACCTTTTAAGCAGTTGTGAGTAAATGCACATACCAATATCTCTTCAGCAATGTAACTGCTGAAGTAAAGGTACCTACAAGCAACTAATCCTTTCCTCCTTATCCTCCATGCCTGGAGCCAATGCTGAATCTGCTGTGCTCAGAAATCAAATTAAGAACTTATATCAGATCTGTTCCTGAATAAGGGCAGAAGGGGAAGAGAGTCCCTTGTCTGAATAAAACTGAAGTGAAACCATATACAGACAGCAAAATCTGTTAACCAAAACCAATCTTCTTTGAGGTAAATATGATGCGAAATGTGAAAGATGAAAGAGTCCAAATTTTAATAGACAGCAGCATACACAACCTTGTTTATCACCTTACCATGCTGGTGCCTTTAGTTTAAAGAGCTTTTCTGAAGCCTGGATCACTCTTATGTGGTCATTAGCCAACATACTGGCCCCCAAGAAAGATCCCACTTCCCAATAGCTCTGCAGTTTCTCCAAGCATCCCTTTTTACCAAGCAGACTGCTGATCTTTACTCCTGTAGTAAAAAGAATAACACATCACAGGAATGTATTAATGCACTTTTAAAACAGCTGTTTTCCTGATTTGAAATCTATTAAAAGCTCTTATTATTGTAGCCTCTCCATTTCAATTAAGTAAGATGGAAATCATACTTACCATTTCATGTTACATGCCTTCCAAACAAACTATGCGGTAGCAGACTTTTTTCCCCTCCCCCTCTTCCTAAAGGCTTCTCAAGAAAGGAACTTTAAGACATCACTGTCAGGACAAGGCCACAGACATATTACCTATGTTCTTGCATGGACCTCATCTGTAAAGGTAAATTGGGGCCTTAGGCTACACAACATAGCTGTAAAAACTTAACAGATGCTAATAAGGCACCTATTACGTTTTTTTCTGCTTTGTTTTTTTTTTATTTACAAGCCCCAAGCCCCAAACTTACCTTTATAGACAAGGTCCCATGCAGAAGGAACAGATGATCCACTGGGCTTCTTCCAGCAGTGATGTTCCTTTAATTGCCGCAAGTCCTACTCCAATGAAAGACATCTATTATTATTCATAAGTCCCTCAGCAACTCAAGGCTATGGAGAACCTCAGGTTTTGTTTTGACTTGCTAAGTTTTTTTAGTATTAGAGGTTTTCCTGTGGCCTTCAGGACGATTTGAAGCTTATATTAAGAGATACATATTTATAGCTAATGTAAAATATGCTACACCATGCCCTGCAGACAAAGCACTTTGCAGCTTACAAGTCTCTTTGCCTCAGTCTTGTATTCCTTTTTCCCACATTACTCCACTATGACAGCTTCCCTCCCACATCAACTTGGTGTTAAGGCTGAGTATTCACAAGAAATTTAAGTGCAACTGTTGATCTTTATTTTTTCCCTTAACCTTCTTTAAGTAGCTAGCAGACTAAATTTCATGCTGGAAGCAGCAATAAATCTTCTCAAAATGGATATCATTACATTAGCTGCACTTCAGTCTACAAAGTTCAACTTGTTTTCTCATATTGTTCACATTTTTACGTTAACAGCATCAGAAAATAAATGTTTTTCAAATGTGAAATTGTATTCAAATGGTCTGTAGCCTGTTTCACAACTGCACTTCCCACTTTGGCCTTTCTTGGCAACAAGAAATTGTCGTGCTGTAGTAATATATAGAAAAAAGTAACACTTAAATCACACAAAGACATTATTTATTCACTTCTTGGGGGAAAAGTTTGTTTAGTTATTCCTAAAGGGAAAAAACCCCACAATAGATTTTACAAAACATCTCAGATCTACTTGGGACATCACCTCCATCAGCTCCACAACATACTGTGGTTACCATCTCCATGTGCATCAGCTCTGCAAGGCTTTAAGACAGGGTGCTATACAAATGCATATTGTCAAGAGACCACTTGAGGATGTACACCTACACTTGTCAGTGTAGGACAGGAAGGGAGAATTTGTTTTAAATGTGTTCAGCTTCAGTTGTGTTCTAGAAACCAAAACCTACATGCTACCAATGCAACACAGAAAATGGAAAAATCTCCCCCAAGACCATGAAGTAACACTTCCAGCAATATCCCCAAAGGCTGAAGGGTGCTGCTGGAATGTCTAAAACATTTGCATGCCCATGACAGCAACATACAGAAGAAGGCAGACACCTGCTAACTTCCACAGAGCTTTGAATGTGACCTCACCACAAAGGAAATAATAAATTATTATCACAAGAATAAAGAATCATTTCAGATGGATGCACCTGTGCTGGGAGGAAAAGGAAAGGGAGCGTTTAGCTCTGCTGAGGGCCTTCACTTAGCAGGGTGACAGCACCCATAGCTGCAGTGGCCACTGAAAAGTTTTCCCAAGCCATTTGTCACAGCAAGCAGCAACACTGGTTTCTGGTTCACAGGCTTACATACTCCTCCATGATTCACTGTACCTGCAGGGATCCACCCATCACAACCCTGCAGTGCTCCAGACGTAGGAATAGAACCAAAGCAAGGTACAAACTGAGTGTGTGGTTTTGATGAAAAGCACAACTCACACAGGGAGGGACTGGGATTACTGGTGTGTCAGGGAGGCGTGTTTGTTAGGAGTGTAAGGCTGGTGATAGTAGGGATTTGGAGTTCCAGCTCACATAATAAGGGAGGGAGCTCGAAGAAGACAGTAGGATGAAAGGAAGAAAGGATGGATGTGTGGTAGCAATGACATGTGAGGACAACAATTTTAGGAACCATTACTGTTACGTAGCCTGGATAAACTGGAAATTTCATCCAAGTACTCTGTGAAGTGGATCCTATTGCCTTACCCACCATTGGCCTTTCCTCAAATTATTCTGAGAAAGATGAGTTACTCAGAGTGCTAAAATGCACCCTAGTTTGCTGAGATTCCTCTCCAAAGCTCATCTACAAATTTACTTACCCCAGAAACTCAAGCTGGAAAAATTTAGTTGCAGTACAGAGACATCACCATAGGTTCAAAAGACTATGACTCTACTCTACAGAGATGTATTTATTTATTTATTTCACAGAGAGTTTTATCTTTCTGGGGGGAAGGGAAAAAAAGACCCACAACCTTTCCATGCAAACATGCAAAGTAAGCGTCTTTATCAATTTCACTTGGAGTTTGTGGTCTCCTCACATAATTTACCTTCTCTTTTTATTTTACTATCTTCAAAAGTTTTTTGCAAGTATAAGAAAACCCAGGCAAAGTCAAGATATTCTCTCTTTCCATTATAATCTTGAGAAAAAAATAAGCAGCAGCTGAATTCCAGTATATTTTCTCAAAAATATTTTGCCTTAAAAATAAAAGAAGCCAAAACAGAGCAACCATTACATACCAGAAAAGCCATTACTTTTATACTGTAAGAGTATACCCACAGCTTGTGAAGAAAACAAGATACAGTAAGTAGATACTACCAGTTCAATATTACTGTGGAGGCTTTGTAAATAAACTGCTTTCCCTGCTTAAATATTGACAGAACAATTCATACTACAGGATCCTTTGTGTGTCAAAATGGCACAGCCTAGAGAGATCATTCCTGTCAATGCAAAGGACTGCATTTCTGTTTCGATCTCAAAGTTCTACAGTTTTGTAGAGTTAAGAAAGCAATACTATTCAGAAAATAGAAGAAGGATTTCATTAATGCTTCACATGATCATCCTGGATAGTGGACTTAGTTTTACTGGATTACATTATTGCCAGTGTAATCAGATATGCACCTAATTACAGCCTTAAGAACTCTTTGAAGTGCTATCAGGGCCCATATGCTTTCTTAGCCATTCCCAACCTAACAATTTCCATATAACCTGCACTCAATCAGCTTGCTCTGGCCTCTCTCCTCACCCCTAACCACAAGACAGACTTCCTCTAATTCCTATGTGCTAAAGATGACACTGTAGGTGGACACCAAACTGAAAGCACTGCCAGGCAAAACTATTGCTAATGAATGGTTCTGTACACACAGATCTAAACAAGATGTGATTTCAAAAGAATGATACACATGTAAGAGAATTCTGAGATGTGAAAAAAAAATTGAAACTTCTTCCCAATCAAGCTCTATGGCTTTCCTTATTCTCTTTTAAAACATTTACATTAACCCAAGGCAAAGAAAATGCTAAATTATCCTCCCAAATCTTGTACAACTCAGGCCAACTGACAAATTCCATTGTAAAAAGACAAATATAAGGTCTTGCACACAGGAAAGCATAATCCATGAGAGCAGCACGGGCTGGGATCTTTCTGGCTGAGGAAAGGAACCTGGGGGTCCTGGTGGACACCAAGCTCAGTATGAGCGAACAGTGTGTCACTGCTGCTGTGCCAAAGAAAGCTGACAGGATGGTGGGCTGCATCAACAGCAGAGATAAAGAAGTCATCAACCCACTCTACTCAGTTCTTGTCAGGCCACACATTGAATTTGTGATTCAGTTTTGGTCCCCATTTTACAAAAGAGATGCAGACAGGCTGCAGAGGGTATAGAGAAGGGCCACAAAGATGATTAAAAAATTGGTAAGCCTGCCATAAGAGAAAAGGCTGAGAGAGATAGGTTGGTTCACCTCTGGAAAAAAGAAGTCTTGGGGGAGATTAGATCACCTTGTTCCAGTTCTTTAAGGGCAGCTACAAACTAGATAGAGACTCCCTTCTTACAAGGAGTCACATGGAAAAGATGAGGGGTAATGGGTACAAGTTACTTCTGGAGACATGGTGGTTGGACACAAGAAGAAAGTTTTTCACAATGAAAACAATGAGCTGTTAGAATAATCTCCTCAGGGAAGTGGTAGATTCCCCAGCACTGGACACTTGAAAGATTCAGATGGACAGGGTGCTGGGCCATCTTGTCCAGACCAAGACAACGCTTTTGCCAAGAAAGATTGGACCAGATGATCCTTGAGCTCCCTTCCAACCTGTTGCAAAGGATATATTACTACATATTACAATAATCAATGCTTTCTCCCATAGCTGCTCTGAAAGTATTACGGTCTTGACTTTGCACTCTCCTCAAATCCAGCAAAATCACAAGCAATATCACAACGTAAACAGACACCTTAATTCCTCCTTCTTAAGCAAGAGATTTTTTACAACAAGGATGGTGAGAATTGGACCAGATTGTCCAGGAAAGTTGTGAATGCCCTATCATTGGAAGGGTTCCAACTCAGGTTAAGCATCCTGATGCAGTGAAAGATGTCCCAGACTACAGCATGGTTTGGACTAGATGATCTTTAAAAAGTCCCTTCCAACCCAAACCACTCTGATTCTGTAAATACTGGTGTTCAGGACACCTCAAAGAAAGCACCGGATGAGAAACTTTCTTCTCACAGCCCATCCCAAGCTGCATTCTCCCCACGTGTATTTCTCTTAGCATGTATTTCTCCTCCATATTTCCTACAGTTCTACAGGGGGTTTGGTCTGTTTGTTTTAAAGAATGCTACCTGGAATCAGATTCCCCCTTCAGGTATTCCTGTTGCACACAAATGATGCCATTGCAAAGGAGGGCTCTCAGTTTGCACTAAGTTCTGGTAACAACACCTTAAATCCTGAACCAGGTCTTCATGTCAGTGCTCACCTGTAATCAGGTTGGATCAGTGTTGGTGGGGGAGACCAAGTTAAATATTCACAGGTTTACTATCAGAACATTTGTATATAACCATGAGATTTTTTCCCCTATGAGAGTGGATAGTGTCATACTTTCATTAAAATGCCATTTAACTGGGAATTTGCAAGCCATAATTACCAACTTTCCGCAGCTCAAAAGAAGTATCAAAGCAATGTCCAGCTGCCAGGAGAAGTACTGCATAATTAATTCCTGATGGTAATGTTGGCTCTGACTCAAATGCCTTCTTGAACCTAGAAAAAACAAACATACAAGTTTACTTTCTACATAATGCAATCAAATAGGGACATAATTATACTTTTAGGTGCTTTAAGTGCTTATCTTCTGTTTACACAGCAAGAATCCATGGAAGCAAAAATATTTTACCGTTTTCCACACATTAGGAATCTGTTATTTATACATCCTCCTCCCATTTCCTTTCCCCTCACACAACAAGCACAGACCCTATTCATCCACTCCACTGACGTATACTATCTTACTAGATTTCTAGTTTTCTCTGAGATTAAAGGAAAAAAATACTATCAGCTTGTAGGAGATCCATTTCAGTTATATTTATTAATAAGCTCACTGATTTACTCTCAAATATATGAATTTTCACTGACTTAAAGCCTTTGATTCTACTGTGCTACAGTGACATACAAGCATATAAAAATATATAAGCACAAAAGCAAACTGATACAAGAACATACTTCATGTTAAGCTGCAGTTTGAGCTACTCATATTTTTTTGCCTCATTAACACTGTCCTTATCATCTTATTCACATAAAATAGGACTGTATCAGATTTTATTCTCCTCAAGAGGAAGTGAGTAAGCAAGAGGAACAGAAGTAGTATTCATCTGGCCTAAATCTTGTCTTAAGAGAAGTCAAGGGAATTCACAAAAACATAGCACACATTATCCTCCTGCTGGCAATGCAAACTGTGGTGACAACAGCAACAGATCTACAATGCTTTAAACTCAATTCTACAGAATAAGAACATGTTTGGTTGCATATATATGTATATATATAAATGTATACACACACACACCCTTTGTAAGGAGGAGGCAAACAAAACTATTGCACGAGTTAAAGAGCACAAGAGATTCACTCAAAAAACTTTTGCTACAGCAAAAACAGTAAATCTTAAATTATTTTCAAAAAGATGAGAAAAACACAGACCAAAAAATGGATTATATAAAACAAACCCCAACAAATAAGGTTGTGAGATTAATACATAAGGGAGGAAAGAATCTATGCAAAAGCTAAGGATTTGGCTTCCAGATGATGATTTGACATTTAAGCAAAGCTAAGGTATTTTGATCCTAGCAAACAAAAAATATGGTTGATTTCTAATTAGTTTGTTGTTTTTTTCTTCTCTAATGATTCAGGGCCTTGCATCCCTTAACATGAGCTCCCAGTTGCCCACCTCCAAAGAACTTGATCATTAGACAAGATTCTAGTCCTCTAAAAAAAAACCATGATGAGCAGACATGACTCAAGGTACATAACATTTTGGCTCACTTAAAAAAAAACCCACAACAGAACACTAACCCAGAGTAACAAAAGAAATCCACAAAAACCCTGCCATTAAAACCCTCCAACCAAACAGGAGGACACTCTTATTGACTGTAAGCATTAAGGCTAGATGAGAACCATTGACTGTCTAATCTGTTTGAAAACACAGTAATGTTTGGAACTGGGTTCCCTTTTTCTGTCCTGTAATTCTCATGCAGTATCAGGAAAAAAGAGAAAGGAAAGACAGACAGAAGGAAAAAAAGAAACAAACAACAACTTGAAAGTAGCTATTTTTTTTCTAATAAAAGAGACTCTACTTTCATGTTTGTTTTGTCCCCAAATACCTGATTTCTGGCATGACTATCAAAATTTCTCTACTTCCTGGATAGGTACATACAAAACTCCTAAATTTTAAAGTAACATTAATATCTCTCTACCAACAGGTGGGTACATTTGTGCTGTAAACAATGTTAATCAGACAGCCAAAGGAGACAGGGATGAGCTTAAGCTTGCAAAACAGTTACTACTTGAAATAGCATTGGTGAAACAGCCTGAAAAAAGCCTTTCTTAAATATGCTATCACAGAGATGCCACCAGTGTTGCTGATAAGCTCTGATTTGGTCAGTGATAAGTCTAATGAAGGTGGTTGGAACTGATTGTGCCTAACATAAGGCAGCTCCTTGTCTCTATTCAGATGACACTTCTGCAGTCCCCTGCCACCAAGACCTTACCACCTACCCCCAGTAGACAAGAGAGAATGTTTTGGGAATTTTTGTTCCTGGGTTCTGTCTTTTCTTTTCAAATTTCTTCCAAATCTCCTTTTCCAATTAGAAATTATTTTTTTTTTCAAACCATCTTTACATGCTATTCACTCCAAGAAATAGTAGCATCTTGGACTATCTCTGTAGTCCTGTTTACTTCTGCTAAATTGTTACAACAAAAAGCATAATTTTATATTTGGTGCAAGAGATAAGAGTTAGCTTAAAGGTTGGGCTCTATGATCGTAACAATCGTTTCCAACCAGAATGATTTTGTGATCCCATGCTGACATTTTCAGACATGCCTGATATGCACAGAGCCTAGACAAAAAAAAAATCTACAGAAAAAAACCAAACAAACAAAACAAACCCCTGTATTTATTAATTTTGAACAGATAAAAATATTCAATTTCCCAAACAACTCACAAGTCTCATCTGTTGACTGAAGTGATTTAAATTCAACTGGTGCAATTGCTGTACATTGTCATGCCCTGAATGTCACTGAAGGAACCCGTGCAGTATTGTAGAAAGCTGGTAAGGTTTATAAGTTTGCCTGTGAGGCTGATGCAATTATAAATGTCATCAAGAAACTGAAAGCTGACATTTGGGAAAACTTCACAGTGCAGACACTGAATTACAGAAGTAGCAGTGAAAAGATTTGAATAAAGGCTTCATAGATTTGGTAAGTGTGATTTACACTGTCAGTTTGCCACAAGAAAGTGACAGTTAATTATTAATCCTTCATCTCTTCTCTCATATTTATATGAAAGATGTCTTTTATTCTGCTTTTTAATTGTCAGGAAAGCACACTACTTGCCTGTTTCTTTTTTTTTTTTTTTTTAATAGACCAAAGTACTTATCACCAGTTGTTGCAAAACCAATGCTCTGTTTCTGCTGTCAAACTCTCATTATCTTATGCAATTCACAATACTTCTCCTACATCCCCATTACTCCAAGGCTGAGATAACAACCTTTATCTAAGCATAAAGTAACACTATCAGAGAGGCATTGTTCCTGCCCACACCTTCCCCCGTTGTGGCCGGCTGTAGCACTCCATCAGCTCTGCTCCTGCCCAAGGGCTTTCCACTGGGTTATGAGTCAATCCTCCAGCCACCTCAAGTCTGCTGTATGACTAACACAAGAATTCAAATCAATATCCAGCAGAAAGTGCAAACCAAAAGCAACTGGCCCATCCAGTAGAGCTTCCAGCCAAGCTCCAGCTTGACACGGCAGAGCTCACCTTGTTCTACAGCAGCAGGCACCTGGAGAAATCCATATGGGGCCTTACTTGCAAGTAACCCAGGGATTACTTGGGGCCTGGGAAGTCAGCATCCCACCCTTAATGCAAGAGCTGCCTGCCTGCTGTCCTCTCCCAAGCTGGGATGCCTGACTGCAATCCCTTCCCCCCATCAAATGTATGAATATGATGTTTGTTAAGATTCATCTATTGAAACAACATTGAAATGGCTACATGAAATATCCCAGAAGTAATTACCACTATTATACATATAATCATTCTTAGTTCAACTATGTCTGAAAAAATCTCACAGTTTATCTCTTCATAAGGCACTCTGAATGAAGAAAAAAAGATGTACAATAGCAAAACTAATTTCTATTTATTCTATTTAGCCTTTGTACAACTCTATTTAGTATTTGTACACAGGACTACAGTTTTTATATTAGTTCATAATATCAGTACATTTAAAAAAAAAAAAGAATCTTGGAAATTTCTTAGGGACTTTGTCTTAGAGGAAATAAAATTTTTCCTTAATTCCAAATTATGAATGGGGCTTGACAACAAAATTCTACATTCCTGCCATTTCAACATCTTGAAAAAATTCAGTTAGCATTGCAAAACTGTAAAGCTTGAGCAGCAATTATAAACTCTACTTCTATTCTGAGGCCATAAATAGGAGACTATTGTATCTTATCTTTTACTAAAGACAGTTCTAATCTGAAGGTTATTGAAAACAAGTGGCAAATAACAAAGGAAGAAGAAAGCTTTCCATTCTATTGTTTTACTTCAACTTCAACAGGTAGCTGATAAGTACAAGACCAGAAGTAGGACCTGAAGTGCAGGATATACAAGCACAGACTGTATATCTCCTAATGGAGGAAAGCAGCTCATCCTGACAGAAGTCTAGGATGGTGTCCAGTGACTCCATTTCAAGCACATCACTTATGCTAATTAAAATTCTGACAGATAAAACAAAAGATCAAAAAAATTTTTTTAGCCTATTCCACATAATTTTTAATGCGTTTCAAAAGCAATAAAAAAAACATTATACTTGTCTCTAAAATTAAGACAATAATTTGTCTGATTTATTATGTCCCTCTTAGACTATCAGTGGTATTGCAGTCCTCTGTAATATGCTTATATGATATGGTATTGATACTGTTGCCAGCAAGCATGGAAGACAAAAACCTAATAAGTAAATAAATAAATAAATAAAAATATAATAAATAAATATAAATATAATAAATAAATAAAGACATCAAAGCACAAGTGTACATTCTAAGCATTGGTACAGAGCTAAACCTGAACACCTTTAAGCTTAGCTAACTAATATCTGTCTGATTACAGAATCAGAGAATTTCAGGGGTTGGAAGAGACCTTTGAAGTTCATCAGGTCTGACCCCCGTGCCACAGCAGGACCAAAACCAGGGCAAGCTGCTCTGAATTATAGATATGCCAATTGATTCATGGCTGATTCCTGGTCCAGATGCTTAAAGTTAATATAATAAGCAGGAGACTTCAGATTTGGAAGTGAAGAGGAAAATATACTCTTGTAAGAACTACCTAAATTTCCAATTCTGAGGAACTTCAAGAACTCTGTGAAACCAAATCTATGACTAGTATAAATCTCTCCTTAACAAGTAAGTGAAGATGAGAAGATTCAGTGTATTCCTTCAGGCTAAAAAATATTTATTTATTTATTTAATGACTATTTTCCCAAAGTTAACAAAAGAAAAGACAGCACTCCAGGAAAACAGTACTCACCAGTATGTCCCTTTGTCCCTGCTTTCTGTATCAGTGAACCCAGATTCCAAAAACATGTCCTTGTAAATTCGGCCAACAAGGCAGTACATATCTGAAGCTACTTGGTCTTCCTGTTCTACCAGGGGAATCATAATTTCTAGAGCTTTCTGTCTGTCTCCAGGCAGATTTCGCCTATCAAGAAATAAATATTTTGATCAAAAAGTTAATGAGAAATACTTCCTCATGACCATGTTTGAATACATATATATTACTTCATCCACATAGAACGTGCTTTAGACACAATTAACTACAGAATATACACATTTCCCTCCCTTCTTTTTTTTTTTTTTTTTTCCCTTAACATTATAGGACACCTTTTGAAAAGCCCCCAGACATGTTTTTTTTTTTCTTTCAGGAAGCATCAGCTAGAGCAAAGCACTTATAAAAGCAACAAGAGCTTCAAGAGGAATTCTTAGAAAGATAATGTGCTACTTTTTTACAAGGTATGAACCTAGGTTTCCTACCTAGTATTTCTTTCATAATAATTCCTTCTTCAAAGGAAAAACAGATTTAATCTTGTGCTTGTTATTATTTTAATACACTTTTTGAATGTGAAGCAATGAACCAAAAAAAGCACAAACCAGACTGAATTTTCATGACAGGAAAGGTTAGGAAGTGAATCCAATAAGGTAGCATTAACAAAAGCATTTCAGATAAATAACTCACATAACTGTAAGCATTAGACACTTCCTGGTGACTCACAGTTTGGATACATGCATTAGTCACTATCAAGAGTTTAAAACTGTTTATGTATTCATGTACTACACAAGCAAATAACTCCTTTTTCAGCAAAAACTACTCTTCAGTGGTTTGGGGATGGTATTATATTCTTTTGGAGAAATTACTTGTAGGCTACAACCGGAACTGGGGAGAACACACAAAAGTAGGGGTTTTATCAATCCTGTCAGCTTTGCACTGAAGAAGCTTCCAAGAAAAGGATACCCTAGAAAGAAAACTCATTGAAAAGCATGGCCATCTTAAAGCAGATGCCACTTGATCAGAGGTACAGGAATGGATTTTTTTAATTTCTCCTTCGAGAAGCAGATACAAAGCTTGACATTGCACAGGCTGTTTCAATGTCAAACCTGAGGAATCAGAACATGGGTACTCCAAGTGAAACCTGAGCTTGAGACCTCTAAGAACAAAGCTCTCCAGAACAAAGAGGTTTGGAAGAAAAGGTTTAAGTCAAGAATGGGTAACAGAGGAAGAACGAGTACTTGCATCATAACAAAAATACTTAAGAGAGCAAAAGCTTTTTTCTGAGAAGACAGCATAAGCTGCTTTTCTGAGAAAAAAAACCAACAACGAAACAAACAAAAAACCCCCAAAACAATAACAACAAAAACCAACAACAAAAAAAACTCCAAAACACACCATAACAAAACAAAACCAAGTGAAATGTGCAAATCTAGATCCTAGGCCAACCTATACTGATGTCTCAGCCTGATGAGAAAGACATATAAAACCCAGAGCCCTCTCTTCTCTGTGTTCAGTAAAATTCTAACAGATCAGGAAAAGTCTACTCAGACTGAGGTACTTATTTGAGATGGACAAGTACTTCCAACCCAAGGGAGAGAAATTAAGCACCCCTGTCTTGTAACAGTGTCCTTCAGTTCTACCTTGCTCTGGTTCCCCTGCCAATTGAGTGTGTGTCCAGTTATTGAAAGCCTGATTCCTTTGGGTTTCACTTTTCATATTGATCAGTCCAGTAAAGCAACAATGATGAGTCTGAAATTGCTCAACATTTTTCAGTTACTTTCATTACAGAAGGGTGATTTTCAGAATGGAGTTTCAGGTGGATAACTCTTCCATTTTTGATGTGGACTTTCACAGATAGCCAGCAGAACCTAATGACTTAAAAGCAGTAAAGCACAGCAGTGTTTTGTAATAGGAACCATCTACATTTTGCTGGTCTCCAGAGACAGAGGCCCCTACTTTTCCTTATGCTTCCTTTCCCATCATCAATGCCCTCACACACTCTCTTGATCTAGGTCAGACTAATCCTGACTAATCGAGCTGCTCCATCCTTCCGTACTAGTGACCTGGATTAGAAGGGAGAAAGACAGCTTTTTCCACAGCAAACATTCACATGTACAGAGTATTCCAGACCTGTCTTAGGGAACACCCTCTATACTCCCCAGAGGGTGAAAGCAACAAATGGCCCAAGTAATGACTTCTTGGTGCACACAAAAGTATGAAAATTGCCATGGCCATCATGGATTCCAGATACATTCACTATCTGGAGAAAGGAGGGAGAGGAAATTCTGGTCTGAACTCCTTTGGAGGTACTGTGAAGACAGATATATGCCAGATACCCTAAAAGGCTACATTTTACAGTCATATCTATAAAAAGAGACCTTCGAGTCTGCAAGAAGCCTCAGCAGAATGAAGAGAGTGTAAGAATCTGCCTCAAAAGTTTATACTGCATTTTTGCAGTATTTTTAGGCCCCAGTGAACTAGTATTTTCATTTAGGCAGTTGTTCTGTCACCCAGTGACCCTGCCCCATCCAAAATTAAAGAATTAGGAAATGTAAAGACCTGTGGTTTAAAATATTATATTTAAGAAAATAACAAAAAGTAATAATAATTTAAATATGACTATAAAATACACAAAATTATGCTCAGACTATACAGTGGTCGTGTGCTGTGTGCTCCCAGTAGTGAATGCCAGATGTCAAACCCTATGAGCACCACAGCCCCAGCTGGAGGCACGATGGTCACAGCAAACAGGAGAGGAGGCCTCAGGGGCAAAACAATGGGTGAGACCCTGCAGGGATGGTGGGCATGGAGGAAAGAGACCTCTCCTCAGCAAATTTTTCAGTTTCTAATGAGTGTGATGTTTATGGTAGGCAATACTTGTGTTGGCCAGCTTGGGTCAGCTGCGTTGGGTTTCACCCCTTCCAGCTGCAGCACTTGGCTAACTCAGAACTGATCTACACACCCGGATTGCTACAGAGACACACATACCATGGCTGTCTGCAAACAAAGCGTCTTACCAGCTTTGTTCCCACCAAACTGGCAGCTGCAATCTTCTCAAAAATGCAGATTCCCTGAGCAGAAAATGGATTCTATAATTCCATCCCAGCGAAACCATGACGGGTTAAAAAAAATGGCGATACCACAGCCCCACTGTCATCACTAAGCTTAGGCCTGGTACCCAGCAAGCTTCCCTTGCATATTTCAATCAGACAAAGACAGCAAGATGTATTTGGTTTTCAAAGCCACACCTTCCCCCCCACTCCTTTCAGCTGCAGCACTTGGCTAACTCAGAACTGATCTACACACCCAGATTGCTACAGAAAACCACATAGCATGGCAGGCCACAAACTAAAACAAAATGTCTTATCAACTTTGTTCCCACCAAATCATGTGCTGCAGTCTTCTCAAAAATGCAGCTTCCCTGTGCAGAAAATTGATTCTATAACTCCATCCCAGCAAAACCAGGACAACTAGCAAAATCATGCTTTCAAAGGTGACCTTCCTTTTAGAAAACTGTGACCTTTGGGTCTAAGTAACCTGTTAAAACTCCAAGGTACACCTAGTGATTTTTGTGAAGGCTATGGAGAAGTGGCAGACAGGTGCTGGATTAATTTAGCTGCAAAGCTCCACATATGGCAAAGAAGGAACCAAAAAGGTACTGTATTTATACCTTCATATATCTGGCATGGAAGAGCAAGAAAGGATCTGGGCATTTTATTCAGTCAAAACAATGGCAGATAGCTATTAAAATTTATCATTTGTTTAATTTTTGGTTTAAGAACAAGTTTATTTTTTCACATAATTACTTGTGACAAATTTTTTACATCACTTTGACAAGACATGCAGTTCTGAACTTGAGTTACTATTCAAAACTGTGAGAAGCAAGAAGATCTGTAAACATTCTCTACACTTGAGAACTCCAATGCCTGCTAACATCTGCCCTTCTCTTTTAAGTGTCAACAGCAAAACATTAATTCTGACATCACCAAGTGAGCAGAAAACCCCTTTAAATGCCTTGCCCAATTGCCAGTGTCAAGGAAAAAAGCCTGAGCTTGGCTTTCATTTAACAAAAAAAAAAAAAAAAAAAAAAAAAAGGGTTAAATGTTACTGTATGTGGCACATTTCATGGACCTTATAATAAAACATGAGAATTTGTTTATTAATTAAATCTTCTGATTGATATTTGCTGGAAGTTCTCCTCTTGACTCCTTATGCTATTAGAACTCAGATGTTAAAATTAACACACATGCCTCAGCATTGCCACCAAATAGCAATGTGTATTTTACAAAGATTAAGCACTGATAGGTATTTTTTTGCTCTGATTAAGGTGCTGAAAGGAAAAAATTATGCAGACCTAAGAAAAGACAAACCAGACACTCATGCTTAAGAGAAGAGGAATAAAATTTGACAGTGTGAAAATTAAAGCAAGCTTGGACTGATTGTGAAGCTGAGTCCCCAGAGTTCTTAGTAAAAACCCCTGGGGGTGCATATGAAAACTGCAGTAGGGAACTTCACCTGGGATTACCAGCCCTGTGTGACACCTGCAGTTCTGCTTTACCACTGAACAGTAGAAGGAAGGGTAAATTCTTACCTGTTCAGCGCAAACGCATAATGAAACCTCACATGGTGATGGGAAGCCAAGTCAAAAGTAGGCAGTTTTTCTAAAGTTTTCACCAGTTTGACAATGGAATCATAATCCTTTCAAAAGAAGGGAATAATGAAGTGTTACGTGGCTGTACTGAGGTATGCCTATATAAACTCCTCTTTGAACTAAGCACCTGGAGTTTCATACTAAGTATTTTCAGTTAATTTTAAATTCCATGGATTTCCTTCTTTTTTGAACTGTAAGTGGCTTGGCAATGATCAGAAATGTGAATATGCACAGTACTTAGCACAGAAATGCAATCTTGTCTCCTGTACTCCATCAGTGTGGACCTGTGGAAATACTGGTATATCTAGTTCATGTCTCAAGTTAACTTCAGGGACTGAACACATCACAGAGTTCATATTGAACAGACATTACAAGGCTAATTGCATGTGAATTAAGGCATCCCAAAACTCTGAAGTAGACATGAGCCACAAAAACAAAACAAGAAGAAACTTTGACACCATGGTTTTTAAAGTAGATTGCTCCCTGACTTAATGAAGCAACAAATCAAAGCAAACAAAAATGAAATAAAAAGCAAGTCACTTCAAAAAGTTTAAGGAGCATCAGCTAAAATGATGTGTAACAAAGTAAGCAATTACTAGCACCATTACAGAAGCTGAAATGGTGTGAAGGTGTTGTTTCAATGAGAAATGTTACAATCATGGTGACAAATACCACCAATCCATAGCAGAATGCCACCTTAGCCTTTAAGTAGGACACATCGCAGGCTGTTCATGACATAGTAATGCTGAGATGAAGAGTTATTTTATGTGTTGTACTTTTTAGGTGGTGTTAAAAAAAATAACACTTTTCAGCTATGTGAAGGCATAATATAACCATCATAACTAAAAAAAAAAAAATTAAAATGCTTCAGTGAGTATACTATAAAATATTTTTACAAGTGTGCATTATACATATAGTTCATCAGCAAATCCATATAAAACACACTAAAAATTTGACTGAGAATGTCGTTTAATTTACTGCTAATTTACAGATTATCTTCAAGCATATGATTCGTACCTGGATGTCTCTGTAGGACAGCAGCAGGTTTATCACAATGTCTGCAGACAAGACTTCAACATTATCCACTCGCTGTCGGATCCTTGCCAGCTCTGCTGCAAGCTCCTTGCCCGTGTAGAGGGTACGGGCCTTCCTGATGTCATTCAGGATGGATTCCCGGAAATACTGGCTGGAGAAGAACAACTTCAGCAACTGGGGACACCAGCTTTGCTTTTCTAGACCCTGCAGCTCTCCCACAGGGTAAGTGTGGAGCACTCAGTGTCAGTGGAAAGACTTGATCAAGCTAAATTACTGTATAATCAATTTGTCTCAACATAAGACAAAGCACTGCATCACCCCGAGGCAAGAGTTTGATATTTATACTGCCAGCAGGAATATCTGAATTTTATACAGGAGGCAGCACAAAAAAACCAACTCACCTTGAACTGGCCTGTGCCACCTTCAGGAGCTGAATAAATCGATCCACCAGAGGTAAGCATATGGGTCCAAGCAGCGACTCAAAGCTGGGCTGCATCAGTTCTGTCAGTCCCTTCATAAAGCTGCTATCACAGCAGTACACCTTGTTATGTGGAGTTATCATATACGGAACAAATATGTAGTTACCAGTGCACATCTGGAAGGAAACAAGGTGCAATATTTAGGACAGCTATTGCTCGACAAGCCTGGGCCTCAAACAACTGCATGTACTGACATAAAACTGCATATAACTGACATAAAGTCAAAGCCGCTTACTTCAGCAACTCCAAGATTCTACCCATGAAGCCTGGGACTACAAAATATTCAGTTTTCACCTCAAACATGATATATGCCTGAAATATCCCATATTTCTGACCTTCTTCCTGTAACATGAGTCTTTTCAGAAGCACGACGTTGACCTTAAAACAGACAGAACATTGGCTGAAGAGCCAAACAACTCTAAGGGCACACCCGAGTCACCCCGAAGCAGCAGACAGGCACCAGTGATGCTCATGTGCACTCTTTTCAAGGTGACTGATGTTCAGAAGAGAGCAAGCACTCTGCAAGTTAGAGATGTTGAAACAATAATACAAGCTAGCTGCCTCACAACAGGAAAACTGTAGAGAAAACTAGTTCTCATATGAATTGCAAACATTACTCCTGTTGTTTAGCATTAAGAAGACAATTTAAATTCCCCTTCTGGCCGGGGGGGGCTTAAAACCATACATATTTCAGAATAAACACTTATGGAATGCCTTAACACTCCCAAAATGTCTTGATTCTTGTATACCAATGTATGACAGACACTTTACAAAAATAAAAAAAGAAACCAAAACCCAACCAACCAACCAAAAAATCATTTATCTTCTAGGAAAGAGGGAGGCAAGATGTCTGGTACCTGTGGTGTGTGCGAGTAGAGATTTGTGTGTGCAGAGAAAGCTAGAAAGCTTGTTGAATATTTGTGGTTCTGAAGGGTCTTAACTGAGACAGCACACCATCAAAATCAGTTCTGCCACTTGGCTCTCAAGGCTCAGACTCCATTAATGAAGTGGCCAGCAGCCCAGCAAGGAAAGCCCTAAGGAAGCAGTTCTTGAGACCCATAATTTTGTACCCCTAAATGACTTCCAAGGTGAACTACTTTCTGGTCAGCATCTTCTGCTCCCCCAGAAGTCAATACAACAACAAGGACATCACTTCAGAGACTCCCCTGGCAAGCCAAGTTCCATGCATTAAGAGAGCAGTGACTAAACAGTTTTCAAATGCACACTACCAGCTATGTCCTTAAAACATGCATTTTAATGTGCATTATTAGGCTTTAAAAACAAGGAAGGATTGAAGTGCTCAAGTTTGCATAAATGGATGTATACAGATACATATGTTTGTGTACATATCAGAGACTGGCTACAAAGAGTGAAGAATTACTTAAGTTAATTACACCTATTATCCTTTAAATTTTAAGACCTCACTGTAGAGAGACATTGTCAACCAGGTGCCTCGAATTGCCAGTGAGTGGGTGTGAGTCCACCTGTGCCTGATTAGGACAGGCCCCTATTGGGCATGAGCAAGGCCAGGGGGCCAATAAAGGTGGGACACACACCCACAGAGAAAACCTCAGCTCACTCTGGTGCGAGGCATGGAGAGGCCAGCAGCTCGTCGAGCCTCTGGAGCAAGAAAGGCTCTTCCCGCTACACTTCTACCCTGGAAGCGCTGTGTGGTGGCTGGAGTCCTGGAAGAGACCAGCAGCTCGTCGAGCTTCAGGAGCAAGAATGGCTCCTCCCGCTACATCTGGTGGAGAATGCGGGCAACATAAAGAAGCGGCAGTGTGAGAAGCTGGCAACAGGAACATTATCCCCGATTTGAAAAAATGCCTGGGCTAACACTCTCCCTGAAAGGTATGACCAGCAAGCTCTTTGGTTTGGAAACCCCTGAACAGAGGGAAGCCAAGATAAGGATTCTCTCTTTGGAAGCCCCTGAGCAGAAGGAAGCCAGGAGGATGGAATCCCATGGTATGGAATCCCACGGAGGAACCAGAAGAAAAAAAAAAAAATTAATTAAAGTAAAGTATAAAGTATGGAATCCCACGGAGGAACCAGAAACCCATGAGGAACCAGAAATCTCTTTGGAAACCCCTGAGCAAAGGGAAGCCAAGATAAGGATTCTCTCTTTGGAAGCCCCTGAGCAGAGGGAAGCCAAGAGAAGAGCAGATACAGGAGGGAGAAAGAACAGAGACTTTGTGAAAAAGTGCCTGGGCTGACATTGAACGGTTGCCTAAGCTAGGGTTAAATCCCGTAAGTCGTAAGTGTATTTTTGTGTAAAAAAAAAAATTTTTGTGTGTAAAAATCCTGTATGTCTATGTCTAAATCCTGTATAAGTGTGTTCTGTACTGCCCCTCAGTGCCCCCTCGATGCTCTTAGCTGAGTGTCCCGCGGGGCCCGAAGAAGTGTAAATGTTAGTAAAAATCGTGTTAAATTGTGTTAAAATGTTTGTAAAATGTTTGTATCCTGTAATCAGTGTTAAAAAAAAAAAAAAAAAAAAAAGGGGGAAATGTAGAGAGACATTGTCAACCAGGTGCCTCGAATTGCCAGTGAGTGGGTGTGAGTCCACCTGTGCCTGATTAGGACAGGCCCCTATTGGGCATGAGCAAGACCAGGGGGCCAATAAAGGTGGAACACACACCCACAGAGAAAACCTCAGCTCACTCTGGTGCGAGGCATGGAGAGGCCAGCAGCTCGTCGAGCCTCTGGAGCAAGAAAGGCTCTTCCCACTACACTTCTACCCTGGAAGCGCTGTGTGGTGGCTGGAGTCCTGGAAGAGACCAGCAGCTCGTCGAGCTTCAGGAGCAAGAATGGCTCCTCCCGCTACACCTCACTATAAAGGTAACCCATCCACACTTCTGACAGATACCGATAAACTCTGTAAAATGTAAAATTAATCAATGTAACCATTTACATGAGTCCACTGAGCTCAACTAACCCAGAACTTGGTTGGAGATTACTGCCTGCACACACTTGCACAAGGATTGATTTAGTCTTCCTCTTCCAACAGCTGCAAACTATTGCAGCCTAATAGCTAGGACACAATTTTCTGTGCACAAGTGCAGCAATTCCAAACGTAGCTTGAGTTGGGAAGTGTATGACAATATTTTTAACAAACAATAATGAGTGTGATGCTAGAACCCAAACTCTTTGTCACTATGCTGGAGCACTGAACAAACACCTCTGCTTAAGAATATGCCAGCACATAGGGGGATTATACACTCACAAGACTGAGTGGACTAACCTTTGACCTTGTCAAAACCTAATGAGCCCTACAGCCAAAAGCAGAGAGGAAATCATGTATTTTCTGTAACTGGTTTCAGCAGTTACTGGACACAGGTGGGCAGTGACTGGCACAGAAGCCACTATTAAGTATAAGCAGATTATTCTCCAACTTTCCTTTTTTAAATAAAAATGTTTGGGGAATCGGAGCCAAAAGAAAGGGCTACAGAGATCCTAGGGCAAGCATTTTACTTACCGATGTTTATTCAGTGCATTAAAAATAAATTCAAGACTGCTTGCAGGAAGGCCTTCCCCGACCTCTGGCACACCGCTTTCAAAGCTTTAATCTTAAGCAAAAATCAACCGTGAAAAAAGATGTTTCCAGATTTTGAAATCCACAGAACCCAAAGCTTATCCTGGCACAGCAGTCAGGCCACCTACAGAGACAGCACTAGAGTACTCATAAATAATCCTACACACAGGAAAACTACTCTTCCTTCAGAGGTCAAGTGCTTGAGCCCATTACAGAGCAAGAGCTCTTATAAACTGATCCTGAGTGCACTTTCTGTAAGAAGAAGGTTTCTGTTTCAGTGGCAAAGGAGAACTAGCAAAAATTAGTTTACAAGCATTTTTTCCTGCTACTTGAGGGGGGAAAAAAAAAAGCTGGTTATATTTTAGAGCCTGCTATACAAGACATGGAGATCCAGTAGCCTTTGGGGAAGTAGACATGGAAGAACATAACAGTAAAACACACGAGAAACAACCTCATGAGAGGAAAATGAAACAAATTCACTGTTCTTCAGAGGTCTCCCAGGATTCTCAGGGAATTGTTCCCAGGCAGAATCTCACCTTGATTCTCAGTGGTAAGAAGTATAGGAACACCGTGATCTTTCCCTCAGTCAGGGCACTAATCTGGTTACTAACTGAACCTAAACAGGTATGTTCTGTGAGGAGCTCTTTACCTCTGAAAACTCTCAAATTTGGCTGAAATTCATCAGACAGACAAAACAGGCAGATACAGAGAGGGTGGTTTATTTTCCTTGGGAAACGGGCTCAAAATTACTCCAACCCACATGCAGTAAAGTTAAGAAATACAAGAAATAATAACCCAAATTTCACTTTTCTAGCTAAAGAACACATTAGATATCTAACAGCTGACAAACAGCTAACAAAAAAAGTTATATATTACTTAAAGTCTATGGAAAAAACGTAACAGTGATGGCAAGACTGCTCTTGTACAATAAAGTGTAAAGACTTCCACTATGGAAAAAAAAATTCTGTCACCATTACAAATTCTAACTACAAAGAGGCCAACTCAGCTGCATTTGGGCAATGGCTGGGATGGAGCCTGAGAGGAACAGGCTGGGGGAGCAGCTGAGAAGTGGCTCCATTGTCAGACACCTCTAAACCTTCTTCCCTGGCACAGAGTGCATGACTTGCTTCTTCCCAGATTTACAGGCTATGCAACCTCTGTCTCAGATGCTTTTCCTTCATTTCTCAGCTTTCTTTGTGAAAATATAAGCTACACTAACTTGAGTCAGAAAGAATCAGGCAGTCTTCCCAACATACACTTCCTAGATGCTCATGCATTGCCGTGCATTTTGACTTTACATTGAGTTTGCTGAGCACCCATGACAAAATCGTTGCTTACCTTTGATCCATTCCTCTCACTCACCATACCATGTGCAATAAAAGTCATAGATTCAAGCCATTTGAGAAAAATGGGCAATCTTTAAAATTAATTACAACTTAAATCCAATTGCAATATTCTCAGTTATGTCAACATCCTTTAAAAAACATGAGTAGCATAAAGATGCTTCAAAAGTAGACACACACACACCCCAGACAACAACAGGCGCAAGAAGTTTCATTTTCCAACCCTCTTTTGAATCACATAAAGCTCAGACTGCACTCATGAAGGTTAAAAAGAGATTGCAGGTCATCTGAGTTTGAGCTGAAAAGCCCTATTGAAAAAATTAGGGGCTAGGACAGCCTGTGAGTGTGCAGATAGATAGTTACTATGGTTCAGTCTGATGGAACAAAAGCTCAGGACATTAGATAAGGTAAACTTAGCCTGAGCTCTCAGATCAGCTGAATGAGTTATATCTATGAGATAAAACATAAATATCTTTGAGGGCTTTGGGCCAGCACAACATCAGGCAACTTTCTCAAAGACTATCTGGTGTAGCCCATTTCATCAGAGCACTCTTACCAGAAACCCCAGGGAGTCAACAGTGTGCAGTCCTCTAAATTCTCTGAGGCTCTCTACTTACACTGCTCAGTTGAAATCATTTGTCAGATATTTTTCAAAATATCTTGAATATTTTACAAATATCCACAAACAGAAGAAAGCTGCCTTCAAAGAAGTGTCAAAGAAAATAAAAACTCCCCCAAAACAAAACAGTGATGCTTTACTCATGGATGGAAGAATCCAGCAGAATCTCATCTACCTGCCTAAGCTTCAGGTCAGCATCCAATGTAATTTTATTTTTTGTTTGTTTGCTTTTAAATAAATAAAATCAGCTAAGGTAATGAAAACAGCTGGTATTTTTCACAGTAGGAAATGTTCTTCTCATTTACTTTCCTGTAAATAAGATCAGGTCTTTTGCATTTCTCCTAATAGTTCTTTTGCGGAATACATGCTCTTATTTTAATTCTTCTGATGAGATTTTTCATAAAGGTAATTTTCTGCCTGCACATGGTGTTACATGTAGCAGATGGCAAAATCCTAAGCAAAGTTATTAAACATATTCCCTCCATCACCCAGACACACAGTAAAACGTGCTGCTGTTTTAATGAATACATACTAAGTTTGGGTTTCCTTCAAATCCCACTCACATGAATGACAGCCTTGGTACTGATTTGAAAAGGAACATTAGTAAGCCTCACACCTCGAATTAACTGAAATGAGAAGACTGAGTCTACTCTTTTCAATACATCCCATTTTCTTTGGGAATATATTCTTTCTTTATATGCCCAGCAATAACATTCTTCTGCAGCCACAGCCATATCCTTAAATGCTTGTTAAAAATCAGCATACACTTTATATGGTCCTTTCAACATACACATGAAAAGTTCGACTTTTTCCAAGGAAAGTATGTGCCAAATATACTAGTCAAAGAATTCAAAAAATGACAGAACAAGCAAGAGATAATGATGTCCCATAAATAACAATAAATACCACAGTTATCATGATCAAAAAAGTATTTACTGAAGGTTAGCACGTACCATTTTTACATACTTGGATACCAAAAATCAAACTACCTTCAAATAACTCGTCAGGTGGGTGAGGAGTAAAGACATTTCTCCCTATTTCCACAGTGAAAGAGATAAATAACTAAACACATTCTCTGGGATCTGTAGTCTTCTGGCAAGACCTATACGGAAGCTCCAAGCTTTTGGATGCCTCTGGCATGCCTCACCAGGGTCACTCCTTCTCTCATTCCTGATGAGGGAGCACTACACCCAACTGTTTGCTGAGCTACACCTTAACAGGGGGCTGCTAGGAAGGGCTGTGGAAAACCACAAAAATCACAGTCTCTGATCGTTCCAAGTGTCAGAAAAGGAAAACACTAATAAGAGTTCCCAGCCATACAACATTAATCCTGTTGCTTAATGGCTATTGTCTGCAAGTCAACTGCCTGAGCAGAATGGGTCCCATTGCCTCTGGATCACCCTTCCCATCAGGCCAGCACCTGTACTGCTACCTTGTACCCTGGGCAGCCCCTGATGCTTTCTGTGCCTCCCACCTGGCCCAATCAAGCAGCCTGAACTGAAATCTGTTACCACAATAGGCTGCAAACCATGTCTAATGCATGCACAGTAAGCTTTCTCAGATTCAGCAAGAAGTGAAATTATTTTAAAATAAATAAATAAGGGCTATTTGCAACCTGCCCTGCAGCTGTTACCTCACTAATTGATAAGATCCAAACTCGGGAGAGCTAGGATGAAATAAAGATTAGTGAGCTAAAACAAGCAAAGTACAGCCATGTACTGTAACCTTTATACCAACTTCTCCTTGTGACTGAAACTCTACAAGTAATTTCTAAAATGCCTCTGCTGGTTGGGTGACCTCAAAAATCAGATAGCAGCAAACATTAAACTCAAGTTTTCAAATACCAATGTAACTGCCTCCTGCTGAAGTATTACTCCATGTAAAAATCTATGTTTTCCGTATTCCTGCAACATGTGGAAAAAGTCCAGCTGAATAGCTATAAAATCACATATAACAGGAAATGAGCCCGTGTTATCTTGCACTGCTCTGCCCTGACAGGCTCCAGGCAGCTTATCCTGGCTATGCAACATTGTATTAGGAAGGACAAAAATTCAGTCAGAACAAAGAACTTAACAGCTGGTAATGGATTTTTTTCCTCCCCACTAGTTTAAGGGATACAAGGTTCAGGAAAAGCAAACACAAGGCATTTCAGGGAGGCAGATATATATAGATATGCACACACACGCACTTGTTTTGCAGCCTTTTCAACCTTCTGATGCCACTGATCCCATTGTCCTGTTAGGGCTGATGTTTGCTTGATAATGAAAAGCACGTTCTGGAAGAGAAGGGCTAAGCTCCCGGTTTATGCATATGTGAATTTCATTTTTTTGTATTTGCAACTTCACATATTCATCCACACGACTGTATTTGGTCAGGGCAGGCATCAGTCACAGCCTCCAATTCTTCCAAGAATCTAACTATTTATGAAAAAACATGATTTTCACGACACAGGAATTATATTCAATAGTTAGGCACGCACCAACACTATAAAAAGTCTTTTTCTGTAAAAAAAGTAATTTGGCTGACGTACCAAAAAAACAAGCAAATGGAGGAAAAAAAAAATCACTTGCAAAGTTCCTAAGGCAGTTTCACCGACTTTGCTCTTCTAATCCCTGGGAAAATACTTCCTTCCAGAAAAGATGTTATGTGGGTGTGCTTGAAAACATCTCAGGCTCTCAAGGAACACATTTTTTTGTGACACACATAGAAACATTTCTAAAAATGATAAATGACAGTTTCATAGCCAACTATCCAGATTTAAATGGAAAACAGAACAATCCTTCCTTAAACAGATGAAGGCCAACTTATCTGCCCTTGAGCTTCAGGATCTGTCATTTTAAAACAGGACAAGATGACAACCTCTCCCCCTTACTCCACTGCATCAGTCACCTTCTGCTGATTTCCGGCTAGCAGCTCTTCCCCCATCCTCCAGGGACATTAGTCACACACAATTCTCCCTAGATCCTGGGCCACCCAAGCAAAAATAGAGAATGAAATACATTCATTTACAAGAAAGGCCTCACTGTTCTCTTTCACTTTGTGTAAAGGCCTAACTGATCATTTACCCCACTTTCCCTAGAGAGAGGCAAGAGAGTTTTAGTCTAGCACATGATTCACAGCATTCTGTGAGTCTCCAAAAAGCACTTTTGGCTAAGACTTATACAGAAAGTCTGTATGGAACCCCCTGCCTCTTTTTAAAATAAATTTTAAAAAATTAGCTTAAAATGCAGCATTAGGGCCACAGCTTGCACTGGTTTTGAAGCCCTCTTTAGAAGATCAACCACCTATAGTAGATTACTGCATCTTTTTCAAAGAATCATCTTTCACACTGGCAGGAGCCAGTACTTAATCCCTAAATTAGACTGTCAAATAAAAAAGCAAAACCAGGAATACTGCAGGTTTTATTGCAGTTCTAACACTGTGGGAAATAAAACCTGACCAATTTCTAAAATTACATAGTTCACGTGCCCCTTAGAAAAGGTTATTCAACCATCTGAAAGTGTACAGCATACACATAGTGCCTCAGGATACCTACACACCACTGAATAACCACTATAAAATCATACCTCGGCATATATGGCTACCAGTAAGTCTCTAAGTGAAGCCAAAAATAACTCAAGGTGCCAGATATATATTCTGACAGGACTGGCCCAGTTGCTCCAGAACAAACCACATTGAGAAAGCAGTGTTGTCACAGTCACAGGTCTGCCTCTCTTCAACTTGACAGTGCAGAAGGGAAGGTGGATTTGCAAAGCTAACCTCAGAAACCAGACAGATGCCACGGTGCAGAAATTTATACTTTAATGACTGGCAGTCACAGACAGACTACCAGGATCTGCACTACACTGGGACTAACAGGCTCCAGGACTCAAATTATAGAAATAAGTACACACACACACTCTCCTCATAAATACGTATTTTCATAGCTGTAGCCACATGTTTCCAAAATGAGGCTCAGTTTCCAAATAACTCTCCTTTTCTATAGAGTATTTTTAAAAAACACTAAAGAACACTGTCTGGAAAAAGGCAACCAAAAAAAAAAAAAAAAAAATCAAGAAAACAACACCAAAATGGTATAGTGAAAAAATCTGACAAGACAAGTAAGGGCAGCAAGTAAAATACCACTGATGGAGGCAAGATAAGATGAAAGGCTGGTACCTAGCAACAAAGTGATATACACAGATCTGCTGCTAGGATTCCCAGAATTCTGCATCTAACTCTGTAAAACACAGTAGGAGAGTGTCAAATGATTCAAGTGAAAAACATAAGATAAATAAAATTAAGTAGATCAGAAGTCTGGAATGCCTAGAATTCAGTTGGCATCAAGAAATCATACTTACATTATTCTTCTGGAAAATAATTTCCTGTAATAAAAAAAGAAGAAAAAAACCCAGTATTAATAGCAGTAAGTAATAGCACTAAACAACTACTAGGTGAAATACCCAGTCAGTTCACCTTGCAATATTACCATTTACAGACACATGACAGGAAAAAGCTGATTAGTATTTGTTTTCTATGCCTGTAAAATCAATATAAAACAAATCTTGTCTCAATAAAGAGGTAATGTTGATGGAACCAAGTAGATACATGTATCTACACACACAGGAGCTTATGTACTGTGTGCATCTGTATATACATAAACACATGTGAGTCCTATTGAGTAGTATTGCTGTAAAGTTTTAAAATACTCCAGAACTGGTTGAAATTCACACGGCTCTAATAAGTCTGATGCAAAGAATGTATCCCCACACTTTATATGTAAAGTTTCAGAGAATAAGATGCTGGAATACCCACAGATTGAAAGAGTTGGTTCTTGCACACTAATCTGAGTGGTACAGCCCAAATATGAACCATATCTGGACATCGACCTTGTTTTCAGGAAGATTTAGTCTGCAAATTCTGATCCCAGCAACTGATAACCCTGCCAGATTTATGAGACAAGAACATTACACCTCTCCCACTGGACCACTGAGCAGCTTGACCCACAACACAACATTAAAAAAGCAAAGCCTTAAAACCCAAGGCACCTTGCACTTTCCATGTTGCTGAACTCAGGCTTCCAAAACACTGCTCTTTCCCCTGTTGAGGGGGCATGTTTCACATATGACTGCTGCTACCTTTTGTAGTGTGGGATATAAACATCTCATCAAATGCCCCCCTAGCATGGGTAGGGACATATTTCACTAGGTCAGATTGCTCAAAGCCTTGTCCAGTCTCACCTGAATGTTGAGAGAGAGGTACATTCCAACAGCACAAGTTTACCCCAGTTAAATCATGTACTACCATTTCATTTTTACTACATTTTCATTAACATTTTTGGGTTTTTTAATTTATCACCTTCTATAACATGACTAAAGTTTCACACACACTCCAGGATTGCTTCTACTCTATCTGCTGTGACAAACACAGGAACAAACATGGCCTGAGAAGGTGTCCAGGCATGCCCACAACTACTTTTTCCAGGCAGTTAATAAACACCATGAGAAGGGTCTGGCTTTCCAACAATGTTCCTGCAAACAGTGATAAGCAGAAGCATGGACCTAGCTCAAAGCTAAAGGAAACAGAACAGAGTCTTTCAGAGGACACTGTACCAGGGGGAACTGGGACATCCAAATCTCTCTGAGCAGAAATTGGCTTCCACTTTTGTCAGTGGGAACCCTACATGTGACCACTTTGCTAAGTCCAGCTCCTAAACTAGTAAAAAGTTCTCCCAAGTGCTCAAGCATGGTGCCCACTCCAAGTGATTTTCAGTGGGAGTAAGGAATTTGGCTCCTTACTCAGTAAAAATAGTTCTGCTCTGTTTACACTGTAGGTCATTGTACTGGCATTATTGAATTCAATTCACAGATATGTCTTTTGTCATTAGCAGTCTTATGTTTGGGCTTTTATCTGATTACTTTCTGTGTTGCAAAAAAAAGAAAGGAAGTAATTGGATAGCTACCAGTCCTGTTGGCCAAGAAAATCTGGAAGCAAGAGTAGGGGGAAGAAACTGGGTTACTCAAGGTATGCCCCACCCAATAGAGGGCCAAGCTACAAACAATGGGACAGAATCAAAACCAAATATCCTGCACTAGTGAGAAGCAGAGTAAGCAAACCCTTCATGAGAGGAGGCAGTGCCCAGATTATTACAGTCTGACTCACTGAGCCACTTACTAAAATACTTCTTTTCAGCAATGCCTAGAATGGAAGTGCAATAACATAAACCACCTCCTGGGTCAGAGCCAATGAATCTGAGATAGGGGAAATAATTGAAAAGACTGCCCTCTGAGTTGTCTGCCCTCTCCCATCCTCATGGAAGTTACTATAGTAGAGTTACCAGGAGGAAGCAAGTATCAGCTCCTTGGCTGACACAATTCACATCCCCACAGATTATCCTGAACTCCTATCTTGCCTTCAACCAACCTCCTATACTGTGAACTGTGGCCCTGAGAGCCAGGCACAAGGTTTTTTTTTCACTAACTCTGCTATGCTGACAGCAATCTCCAGCACAGCCTTTCTGTAGGTACCTGATGTAACCAGCTGTAACTCAGCAAGACATAGGGAAGTCCATCTAGAACCTCATCAGGTTTGGCCAGAAAACTGCTACTTTCCTTATTTTGCTGACCCTGCCATGCTACCATTCTCACTCAATTGCCGTTACCGCAGCAGTTTACCCCAAGCATCAGTAATTCCCTTGAATGACAAAACCACATATTTCATTCTCATATGAAATTTGTCAAACTTCGGTTGCTGTTAAGAGCCATCGAACACCTGATTATTTAACTTATTGTGATAAAGTTATCTAAATCACTCTCTTGAGAAATCAAACAGAGTTTTCCAGAGTTCTGCTGTGGCCTTTCTTCCCAGGAATATTTTTGTTATCCTCTTGAGAACCACGAGGGGCATCTGTATTTTCTATGGAAACAGACAACCCATTTCATGAGTTGGACTAACTGGGACTTCCACCCCCAACACACACATTCAGAGTTTTTCTGTTCAGAGTTACCTTCAGGGACTGCAGAGACTCTGCATTTGTATCACAGTAGAGGATGATGTTGTTAGCCATGCTGAAGCTCTCCCGAACTCCCAGGTGGTAGAACAAGGAAGGTTGACGGAAGGCATCACTCATCTCCACAACAGCAATATCTGCAGAAAGAAATTAAAAACGTGTTGTCAGTGCCATACATTTCTGACAGGGAAATGCTTCTTGGACATGTCTCTTCACACAATTTGCCTTGACCTAATTTTAAGTAGGAAATAAGATACCTACAAGCATTTCCTCATTTTAGATGTTATGTCTAAATTGTGAATATAATCAGTAGGATGCGGTTTAATTTTTTCTGTTTTCTGTCTTCCTTCCCCCCCCCTTTTTTTCCTAGAAATAAGATTATTTCCTCCAGTAAAAAGGGGTAAAACCTCACTTATCAGCAAAGGGTAAAAAGTTCACTTGGTGCCTTGGAGAGTAAAATCTGTTAACTGATGACTTTATGGGAAAAAAAAAATGACATCTGATGTGTATTTTCACCCTCTGTCCAAGTTGCAATAACCATTCATCCAATATTTGTACATCACTGCAGAATATTCTATTTAGATTCTGTATTATAACTTTGGAAGAAAAGAGCTGTAAATTGAAAGAAAGGCAAAGGCAAAGTCTAACATAAAGAGCCATTCAGATCTGTTTTGATTCATAGAGAATAACTAGAGAGACAAGGACAAGGTAAAGCAGAAGAGAAGGGAAGAGGAATTCCACATGTAAAACCATAGAAACCCCCATATGGGTTAAAACTTCATTTTGTGGGAAATTCTGTTAAGAATAAATTTTACCTACACACGTAAAATTAAGCACATGCAGAAATGCTAACAGAACATGGCATGTACTACACAATTTCTCTTGAAAAGTGTGGTTTACTTGGCCAGATTCACACCAATGTAAAAGTAAAACCAGAGGAAATAACAAAGTATCATCAGAAATAGGGAAGGCTTCTATTACAACAGGCAGTGTATTTCCACTGCAAAAGGCTTATGGGATCAAGACAGCAAAACAAGAAAAATGACTCATCGCCACCTCTCTTGCAAACACTCTTCTGTCTCTTCACACAATTTATGTTTTTTCTTTTCTTTCAGGAAAAAAAAAATAGAGAAATGCAGTTCTATGAAGAGTAGAAAAAAAAAAAACAACCCACCAAAAAAACCACCAGTTTGGTTTCCAGTGTCTCTCCTCAACTTCCCCTTCCTGTGGATGCTTTTATGAAAAAGACAGGTACCAAGAGAAACTCTGTAGACAAAAAGCAGCTGAAGCTGCTCTACTCTGACATTTTTCCTCAATTCAACCTCTAATATTCTACCTCTATTCAACCACAACTTTCACCTTGCCTATTTCCTTAGATCATCAAAACTGTAATGAAGATAAAGCATAACAATAATTCAATAAAAGATAAGCCTTGTGGCCATGCTCTCAACAGGGAAAGCATCAAGGCCATCTCTCCAATTTGTTGAATATCTTTGAGACCTCAATTCTTCAAGTCATACTTTACTGATATGGTTTATGTAGTGGTCTACAGGCTTCAAAACTATTAAAAAGATGAAGAAATTATGGATACACACAGGGGGATGAACAGGTAACACACCTATACAAGCTTAGGCTCTTCAAGAAACAAGATTAAAAGAGAGGAGACTAACATGGTATTAAAAAAAAAAAAAAGGAGCACTTTTCCCCTCAAAAATCAAATATTAAATTACTTTTCTAAAACTTTCATAATATGTATTTTAAGAAACTCCCACTGTCCAATTTCAAATAAATATTTTCAGTGTGGGTTCCATCAAATGCATTCTATTGCAGTTAAAAAAGCAGTGCATTGCTAAGGCCACACATACGCCAACTTTCTTTAATTTTAGGAAACAGATATCCCCACAGCCAAATAAGAATGGCAATATTGATGCTGTATTTTGTTTGGGTGAGATTAGGGCTTGTTTGTTTCTTTTCTTTAGGCCTAAAGTTGACAAAATACAAACTCTATTTTTAACTGTTCTTATTCATACGAAGTCTAATCTCAAGCAGCTGTAAGCCTGTGGTAGGCTTCTGTTACTTTGAGCAGGAGGAAAATTTGTGCAACTTGCCATGACTTAATTCTCAAATCTTGCGAGATAATAGGCTCTCTCTAGAGTTGCACAACTAAGATTAAAAAGAAATACTACTTTAAAAAAAGAAAAATAAAGTCATAGAGCTTGATCAAACTCAGAATAATGAAAACACTTGAGAAATCCTTAGTTAAATGCCAAGTTCCCAGTGTCATAAAGGAGGAAAGAATAACCCTTTGAAACTAAAATAAACTATATATGTTTGTGTGAATTACCATCAAGATTAGCTCGCCAAATCCCTTTAATGTGACTGTTGGAGTAGATCTGACCCAGGGCAATAGTATAAGAAAAGTCCTTGGGTCCTGTCATATCTCCATTGTAGAAATAAAATTAAAAATAAATAAATAAATAAAATAAAATAAAAATAAAAAATTGAACAAAAGCCTTGAGTTACTTAGAGGAGGGAAGGATCACATGAATAATGAAACATTTGTAAGAAGAATTATGTGAAGATACTGGTATAAACTGTCATCATACTTATATTTCTTAAAGGGGATATCTTTATATTTTAAGACTACTGTGAATTTATCTTCTGGATTATCTCATCTAGTAAAGAAGAATCTTCCTCAGGATATGTCCAACTTCTGTGAAATTTTTCTTCTCAGTCCAGCAGTTTTATTTTTTAAGATGAAGTCAAGACAAAGAGATCAGATTTCTAAAGTCTGGGCTGCCCCTCAGGACTGGTATTACAGTTTCCAAGGGGAACAGCCCACTTCTTACCTACAATCCCAATAAGCCACAGAAAGTATGTGTGCTTTTTGGACCAGGTGTCTATCAAATTAACCTGAACTTATGCTTATAAGAGACCCATTTTTTACTATCTTCTTTCACACAGCAACTTTTCTGAACAAAGATTGGTGTTTGGAGCACTGGTCAGAAGTTGAGAAGTCAAATACAAAGCAGCAAATGGAAGCTCATAAAAAAAGCATAGTGGTAATGATTCCTATGGAGTGCTGGAAATGCATTGTCAACTGCACCATAAAGCAGATAAATACTGTATTCAGCTACATAAAGTATGAAGTTTAGCAAAGCTGAGTAAGCAAGTTTTCAAGACAAATACAACTCAAGTAAAAATTCTCAGTAGATTCAGGAGAGCCAATATTTAGCTCAAAACAAAAGAACTATTTATTTACCAATACATAAACTACCAGAATCCTGTTTATGAGGCTCTTAAGTTCTCTTTGCCCAGAGGAAATAAACCTAGCAGGCTGCTGCAATGCAAGCTACGTTTTCCGTTCACCAGAAAATACAGTTTCACAAGTGGCAAAACGGTGTTTCAATGACAGTGGAAGAATTCTCTCTACAGTTACTCTGGAGTAACACCCACTTAGGAAAGTATTTGCAGTTTCAGTTTCAAGGCAAATGAAACAATAATGACCAAGCACAGGAGTCGAGCCCTCTCAACACGTATGCCCTCAGGATGATGCACTCTGAAGAGCAGGGACTGACAATTTACTGCAAATGCACATCTCCTATGTTGCAGCAAAGAAAGTCTGTTTGGTCTCCAGAAGACTAATGATGAGGGTGGGTGTGGAAGCACATTATACAAAACAAAAGCAAGAGCCAGGAAAGTGTAATAACTACAGTTCTGCAACAGGTTGCAAAAAAGAATGAATTTTATCCCCCACTTCAGTCTTGGGCATAAGATTCAATTTCACATTCTCTATTTCATGAAAGTGGACCTTTTTACAGATCACTGTTGCTATTTAAAAAATCAGGGGTATTATGGTCTTCACCTTTTTTCTGTCATCTTCAACATTAGTGCTAAACAGTCTTATAATAAATCTTACCATAAATCATTGTGTCTTCCTAGTTTACAAACAGTAAAGATTAGCCATAACCTTCTCTCCCATCTCCTTAAGCAACTGGCAGGCCTACATGGATGTAACTAAAATGTAATGTAAGTTGGAGGCAGTCAACTTGACCCTTTTTGCCTCAGAAGCAAAGGAAAAGGACACCTCTCTGAGAAGCTGTGCTATCAACAATTCTTATCTGCAATGTAAATCCACATAGCTCTTTTTAAGCTATCTGTGCAAAGACTTGGCTATTACCAATGCCTTCAGTCATCCAGAAAGTGATAAACAAAATACAGTGGTCAAAGTTCATCTCCTTCTCATTGTTTAAATGCAACAGGGCAAAGAAGAATGTTTAAACAAATGCCCTGGCATATGATAAATGTACACCCTACTTTTTGATACTACCTGCTTACTACAGTGCTGCCAGGAAAAAAGAGTGAATACAAACAGAGCAGCTATAAAACTAATGAATGTTTACATTTGCTATTACCTTCTGATTAACTGGTACTAAACACATGGCCACTGCCTCACAGTCATCAACTCACCATTAATCAGGGCAAAAGGAAAGTTGATAACAGCAACTTCCAAGACAGACCACTCTTTAGGGTTCTTTTCCACTTGGGTATCGAAAGACAGACTAAAATACTCTTCTGGATGGGATATAAGAAGAAAAGGGTTTGTGACAGTATTTTTTCCAGTGCAAGCCTGGACACAAAGCACTTTTTAATTGGCAGTATCAGGATCTCTATTCAGCCTTATAACCATGGTTTTAGCAAGCCATAATGCCATTTACTATTGGGCAAGCTTTCAAAAGCAAGCAAACAACATCCTTATCTACTTCTGTTTCTTCATGGTTCTCTATGCTTGGCACAGATATCTTCCTCTTTACCTGCACGAGGGAGGAAACCTGCTTTGGAAATCACGTCAAGTACAGCTTGGTATTTCTGGTTCAACTGTGCAAACCACAGTGTCACTGACTTGTCAGCACCACTGGCATCAGACATTTCCTGTCAAGAGTGTCTCACACATCTTCAAGGCCATAAACAACTGATGGTAGCCACTGGGGTGAAAACACCTCAACACTGGGGAATGGCTGACTTCCCAGGAAACCCATCCAGCTGAGCTAGTCTGTTGGAAGAGGCTAGCCAGAAAAGGAACTGCATAAAGGTACCTGAGGCTTGGATATGGGGAAGGAAAAGCAGGTAATGACTTGACAGTCAAATTAAATATGTCACATATTACAGGAAAAGCACTATATTTGTAGAGGATCTAATTGATGTGCAAAGTATGTGCAAGGACATTAAGAGACATGCAATGGACATGGGTCAGTTGTTATCTAATGTAAAACTATGTAAAGGATATTTCCAGTAAGCCTGGCTCAAGCAGCATCGTTCTTATGAAATGGAAGCAGAGGCCTTGCATCACTCACATATAAACTAGAGCTAGTCCTGTAATCTACTCAAAGGGGAATTTCTGAGCACACATTCCCAGTAGATGTAAGGCAAGTCCAGCAGGCTGGTGGGTCTTCCTTTCAGGATGCTGTGTATCACAAATTCAAGATAGAAATAACTAGAGTACCTGATACTTACCCAAAAAACAAGTTACCTTCAAATATAACAGTACCATGTTGCCATCAGACTGGTATTAAGCCCATTGCCCCCTGAATAAATTAAATTGAGTTGAACTTCTCTTGAATTTAAAAGTGAACTTCTACACCTAGACATAAAAGCAAAAGGTATGATTATCATTTCAGATAAACACTTCTAGCAGCTTGCTTTTACTATTTGGGATGGTCCTGATCCTTCCCCACCTGTTTGTATCAGACACAGCATGGCTAATACCCAACGAGACAACTGAATAAATCTATTTGCTGGCCTGGAGGGGTGGGGTGAGTATTCAGGATCAGCTGCCACCCAGATCAGTTAGATCATCTCACATTCCATGCACACAGTCACTAGAACCTGTACAGAGACACCACAATACCTGCAGGGATGCAACAAAATACCTCCCTACTTCTGCTTAAGACTGAGAGGACACACACTGTTTCAGTGGGCAAGGATGCAACATCCACTTGTTCAGGAACTCTAGATACATCATCATCATCATCATCACAGGAGGAAGAGTTTCTTGAGGCACAACACAAAAAATAAAGAAACACACACACTCCTAATCTGCCTCAATAGAGATATAATTTAAGCATCCATACCCATACTGACAGACTCTGCATGTGACTCAATTTATGTCTCAAGAGATCTGCTCACTTAATCACTTAAGAAACAACTTTTCTTCTTTTTAAAACACTGATAGTTGCTGATTTATTGCCAGGTAAGAAAAATGTGTCACCTAAACTAAAGGATTACAGTGTGGCACAACAGCTGTCCATGTATAAATTCAAAACAGAAATTCCAGGAAAATTCATAACCCACAAATTGTGATGTTCTGGAGCAGCTCCCCAGATGTGTAACTGATCAGTGGTTTTTGTTCTGATGCCTCAATGGGGCACTGCAAAACCTGCACTCTCTCCCACAATGCATCAAGGTGCTGCTTAGAAAAGCCTGTGTGAATCTATTCCTAACACCTTTTGTGGCTTATTCGTCTCAGATCCTTCTCATAAAAGCAAGTGCAAGACTTCACTGAGCAGAACCAACCAGAAGAGGACAAGGAAAAAAACCAACTGATCCCACAGTATGCTGTGTCACAGAGGGTCCCAGTGAAACCCCGGGCATGTTGACTGCACTTCAAGGACGTGAAGGGAAAAGAACATTCTGGTTCTGTAACTCGAGGCTGAAGTGAGCAAAGCATAAGGCACTTACTGAAATGAAACAGACAAAGCTGACAATTAACTGGTAACACAAATAAAGTTGATATAGATACCAGAACAGGAAGAGGGGAAGATGTAGATGACAAAATGTGAGTGTGTAGGAATTAAGACACCAAAATACATAGCAAAATCTAAACAATTAGAGCAATGATCTTAAGACAACTGGGACAATACAGAAAAGCTTTCTGCTGAAGAAAAGTAAAAAAAGGGGAAAAAAAGGACAAAAATAAGTGGAAAGCTTGAGATTTTAAAAAAACCTACTTTCTGTTGGCCCCAAAGGACTGATACTATCACATGATTCCAACCCCCAACAACTGAAAAAAACCAACAAAAAAAACCCCACTCTCAGCTTGATGCATGTGGGAGGAACTCGGGATTAGGCAAGAATAAAAGATGACAAGCAAACAAAGAGACATTTATTTAAAAATAACCTCGATGCTCACTGCAACTGTATCAGTCCTAGTGAAACAGGCTCACCAGTGCCAAGAACACCAAATACTGAATATTATTGTGGCTCCAAACTTTGCATCAGAAAAATCAACTAACGAGGCTCAGCTGAAGGCTTCAGCACATTGCAGGGCTCATAAATGTTAGGATCTGCACCACACACGAATGTGTTTTTAAACAATCTACAAACACAACAGCAGAAAAAGTCAAGGAAAACAAGACAAGCCATAGGAACTCAGTACTTCTACATTTAGGAGTTTTGTCTATCACTAATTATTTTTTTTTCCCCAGTGAAGACCAAGCAGTCTTTTGGCCTGGAGATGATCCTTAGCGGACAAAAAGCCTCAAACAAATAAATAGGAGATTTGGTGGTATCTGTGTGATTATTTTGGTTTATGCTTTGAAGTTATGTGTCTTTAAGAAATGAGATGAAGCAGTGACTTTTCATTCACTGGAGAAGCAAATGAGCCTACCCAAAAAGAAAGCACCTGTGGGATCATAGGCAAGCCAACAAAAGAGCTCAGAGAAGAATCATAGAATCATAGAATTGGCTGGGTTGGAAGGGACCTCAGAGATCATCAAATACAACCCTTGAAACCACCATTGCAGTTGCTAGACCATGGCACTGAGTGCCACATCCAGTCTCTTCTTAAATATCTCCAGAGATGGAGAATCCACTACTTCCCTGGGCAGCCCATTCCAATGCCTGATCACCCTCTCCGTAAAGAAATTATTTCTAATATCCAACCTAAACCTCCCCCGGCACAACTTAAGACCGTGTCCTCTTGTCTTGTTGAAAGTCATCTGGGAAAAGAGACCAACCCCCACCTGGCTACACCCTCCTTTCAGGGAGTTGTAGAGAGTGATGAGGTCTCCCCTGAGCCTCCTCTTCTTTAGGCTGAACAGCCCCAGCTCCCTCAGCCTCTCCTCATAGGGTCTGTGCTCGAGTCCCTTCACCAGCCTGGTTGCCCTCCTTTGGACCTGCTCCAGGACCTCAATATTCTTCCTAAACTGAGGGGCCCAGAACTGGACACAAGACTCGAGGTGTGGCCTCACCAGGGCTGAGTACAGGGGCAGAATCAGTTCCCTGGACCTGGTGGCCATGCTGTTCCTGATACAGGCCAGGATGCCATTGGCCTTCTTGGCCACCTGGGCACACTGCTGGCTCGTGTTCAGCTTCCTGTCAATCCAGACTCCCAGGTCCCTATGCAGATACTACAGAAAGCAAACAGTCAGATCTCAGAGCTAATGGAAAGATACTCTGAAGTCTAAAGGTTTTAATGAAGTCTGCAGTTCTAAGTCAGGAAACAACATTCCATCTATTAGACAGGATGGGCAGGAAGAAAAGTGATGAGAAGTTCTTTTTATTTCTCTTTATTCTGTTCTGTTTATTTCTGCCTTAGTGACCTGAAGTTTTCTCCACCTAAGAAGAGAAGGATTCTAATTTTTATTCTAATAAAATCTGACCATTTGTACTGTAAACACAGTTGCACATTTGGCTGCTTTGAGTAGCTCACTGAGACAAGAATGCCTAGGCAGGTCCACCTCTAATCTTGAAAAAACAATGCTGGGTTTTATTGTAGCAGCTAGAAATACAAGATCAAAGCTCTGTTTAACTAAGGATCTCCTCTCTCCCAGAAGCCAGCAGTCAGTTCTGCAGAGAGTGCAAGAATGGGGTCAAGACTGACTGACCTTTTCTGCCTGCAGTCCAGAGATATTTTCAGAAAACTCCTGAGGTAACTATAAACGATGAACAACAACTAATTCAGCACTTCATATTGTGTGACTAATTAGAGCTCTTTTTCTTCATGTATGTTCATTTGCATCCCCTATCACTGAACTTGAGCTGTCCTTCACCTGCCCTTTTGCCTGGTGCCATAAGATACCTGGCAAGATTTTACAGCCAGGTCTTAACAGTTTTAACTAGCCTGCACAACAGCAAACATTGCCATCATGCTGTTCACCAGCAGGAAGTTTCTAGATCAGCCATGAATCCTCTGAAAAGCCCAATTCAAAAAGAAAGTACAGAGCAACCCTTTCACCAGCACGTTGTTCTACTGGCAACCTTGCTTCACTGCAAAACCAATCTTCTCTTCTGTTCCTTTAAGAACCCATTCATCTGAAGGAAGTACAGATGTCAACTTCAGTCATTTTGTCTCTTAAAGAGTTTTATCTTGTCAAAAGCTTTTTGACATCCCAATATACCATCTTAAATGGATCATACAAGTACAGACTCATAAAAAACAAAAGTGTGACATACCTCTACCAAAAAGCCATGTCACCTTTTCCCTACTGCTAGATTTTACCCATGTGTCTATGCAATGTACTTTTTAGTTACATTTTCTACCCATTTGTCCTATTGGTACAATCATCTTTCTCAAGTCCTGATTTTCCATCTTGAATGAATAGGATCCCTACCTTGTGCCCTGTTGGTGAAGCATTCAGGAATGCTTTCTTCTTGTAGCCTGTCTTCAGCAAGTATTGCTCACTCTTCTGTAAACTGTCTTACTAAGGCTCACATTTATTTTGTCATAGTTTATGGTTTTAACTTGTTTCATCATCTGGACAAAAGTTCTCCTTTCAAAGGACATCATTCCATTCCTCCATCCTCTTGGCAATTCTACCTTCCGTGGATTACTTTAAAATTCCTTTTAATAAGTAGCATGCATTTTCTAGAAGAGATTTTCCTTAAGATGTCTTGATGCTAACTGAAAGCTTTTCCTCTTTTTAGTGTTCTTTTTCAAAAGTGGTAGGCACTAAGACAAAGTAAGAGGCTAAGACAGACTTAAGCAGTGTGTAGAGATTTCTGAAGAAGTCCAGAACCTGTTAAGCTGCTGGAAAAAAAAGAAAAACGAAAAATAAAAGAAAAAAAGAACCCAGAAGTATTTCTAATCTGAAGATGAAGACTAATATAATTTTTATGACATTATTTTCAAGTCATGGGAGTTAACATTTCCCAATCCAGCAATAGCAAAAATGATTTAAATGTAGAAGATTCATGAACAACAAGCACAGACTGAAAACACACGCATACATAGTACTTTAAGATTATGATGAATAGCAGCTGGAACACTTGTATAAAATGGGTATCTTCCCAGGATTCTGAAAAATTGGAAGCAGAAGTATTCGAAGAGATGTAAACAAACACATTTGTTAAATATCTTCACTTAAGAAAACATTTCTAGCCTAAGAAGAAAAACTCTCTCATAAATCATGCAAGACTTCAGAATGTTAGGTTCCAACCTAACATTCATAACCAAAGGTACAAAATACACCTACAGTGTTTGCTCTTGAGAGTTTTAAGACAAACTCCAAGGTCTGTGAAAACCATGTGTTATTTTCTTATAGGGTCAGAGCATTTACTTATAATCCACTGTCAAACTGCAGCAAAGTACCACAAGGAACTGTGCAAAGTCAGACTTGCATGCCTGACTTGAATGTCAATAGAGGTAGAATTTCTATATGGATCCCCTTTGGGAAGCACCCAGATGGGCAGGAGAACTTGTTCCGATGCAAGACTGACAACATTCTGGAAACATGAATGTTTATTACCCCCCATGCCTAGGGGTGTGGAAATGTAAAACTGTCCAGATAGCAGGAAGGATAGAAGAAAAAAAAATATTTTGCATGTACTAGCAGGCACAGAACACATGAGCCAGCACTATGGGCTACTGAAAAAAAAAAAAAAATCCCCACATTGTGTACTGTGTGAAGGGGAGTTTTATATGAAAAACACAATATGTCAGTATCTTCCCTTACCCGGTATTCAAGACACACCATATGAAATACCATGCACCAGTATAACTGAAAGAGGAAAATCAAACTAGCAAAGTATCCAGAAGGAACAAAACACAAGAAGGACAAGGGATTTAAAGACATGTGACTGACCATATTAGAGTTGTTTTATCTACGAGGGAAAAAATGATTGCTGAACATATCATATCTTATAATAACTCCTCACTGTATAAAAAGTTGGTGCCAAGCAGAGCAATAATTAGATTTTCCTTTGTGAACAATAAGGGAGCATTCAGAATAAATAGAAGACAATACTTCTTTGTAGCGCTGGTTTGTTTGGGCTTTTTTTGTTTGGTTGGTTTTTTTATATATCTTAGAATACATTTGTTTCCAAAGGACAGGAGATTTAGAACAGATTTTGGGGGAAAAAAGCAGTCTACCTTTAAAGTCAACTGCATCCATGTAAGATTTAGGGGAAGTTGAAGATTTTGCTACTGGACATTTCCTTGTCATATTCCTAACTTGTTGAGAGGTGAGGGCATCAATACCTAATGCATCCCTGGAGTAAAAAGTGGATTAGAGTATCCATGGGCTCCCTGACGACCCTGCATTCTTCTATGATTAGCATTGCTCTTTTAGAATTTGCAAGCCAGACTATTCTGTCAGTACATTCTAGGAAGGTCCTCTCAGATACACCCCTCAGTGCCTCCTAGACCTCCTCCTCCTGATTCTGCTCTAGAGGTCTAAGTTTCAGGTTGCTGAAATTCGTGCTTGAAAAACCATGAGCTTAAACACTGAATGCCCTGTCTTCACTTTGAAGGTGACCCACAAATTAAAGATGCAGAGATACTGCCTGAGACAAGCATCCTGACAGGAGAGATCCTGGAGCTTCACTGTGCTGAATCTAAGGAGGCCATCCAGGTGGCTGGGCAACAGTGCACAGAAAACACATCCCAAAGCCAACCTGGCACTTACACTTATGGACAGGATTTCTGCTATTTCAGATACCAGGCTGGTGCCAGATCCTCACCCAGTGCAAACCAGTGTGCTTCTGTGAATCAGGTTGTATTAGCTGACGACCCACCCCCATCTGGCATTAAATATAGGTGATCCTTGGTCATCATCATTTGCATCTTGTTCCAGAACACGTTTGTCTAGAAAATCACTCACAAAATTTACATCATCTGTCAACGAACTGTGTCAGTCTGGTCTTAAAAGTAGCAGCATTAAGTCAGATCAAAAAGTCCATCTCATCCAGTATCTTATCTCTACCACTGCCAACAGCATTTATTAGGGAAAAGAAAACAAACTGCAACTGCAAAACCACCCAGTACACCCTCAAAGCTTCTGGAAATTCAACACCCAAGTTATTTCACATCTCCACCATGTATGTTTGGTCTCAGCAAACCCAGCCCTTGTGAATGCTAGTACTTTGGAAGACTGTATAATTATGTATGGAAAAGTGTTTCCTTTAGCTTCTTCTAAAGTTTATTGCAGAGAAGAGCTAGAAGGCCAGAGATTAAAAATGAGTAATGTTTCCTTAATCATTCTTACCTTCCCGTTCCTGATTTTAGGTGCTGTCACCTTTGTTTCCCTTCTGAAGAGACCATTATCTATTCAGTCACCATTTGCATTGAAACAATTCCATGAATGCTTCTTATAATCCTTTTACCCTTTGTTTGTGTCTTCCACTGAGTTAAAATTAAATTTTGGAAATTAGATGAGCAAAGCTTCTTGCAATAATAAAGATACAATGCATCAGAGATTTATAAAGCAAGCAACTTTTCTGTTTTTTTCCTCTATTCTTTCCTAAAAAATCCTAACATTTTTATTCATTTATTACTTTCATGAGGTTTTCAGAAATTTATTCACAATGGCTCTAACCTCTGTTGGGCATCCTAGTAGCTTTGAAAATAAGCATGCCCAGCAGCATTTAGTCCTTTTGTATCTCTGTCTATTCATTTACTTCTAAAATCAGTCTCATGACCCCACTGACCAATATTTCTCAAAATAAAGCTATACTAACACTACTTTATAAATTGCTCCATTGCTTGCAGGTTTCTAGGTAAGTATGTCCCTTCCCTACAGGCACAACAATAAATTCACCATCTCTAGCACATGAATTTATGATGTCTTATTGTCTACATGAAATGTCCTAAATATTAATTGTTTAAGTTCAAAAGATTTGTAATTCTTCCGACTCACAGGCACTTTACAAAGCCTATTTATGTCCCATTTCAAAGCAAACCTTGAAAAACAGAAGGATACACTATTCTCCACTCTCAAACCTCATATACCTTATCTGTTTCCAGATCTTCCTTTTAAAAAGAAAAAATAAATTATGAGAAACCACCACCACTCTCTTTCATCAACAAAAGCAAGCCACAGAATTAAATTGCTTTTTCCACTTAACACTAGTACTAAGGCTTCTCAAGTCAAACATGATATGAAAGCAGGTAAGAGAACCCTTCCAGGGTTTGGTCAGACCCTATTGATCTTCCATGATCTTTAAGTCATAACCACAAGGTTTGCATGCAGCCTTCCTTGGGATTTAGTAGGGAAAAATCTGAATCCTGTGTACCACCTGCAGCACTCAGACACACAAATCAAGGTACTTCAGTTCACACAGGAAAGTGAAGAGTAAATACCACAGACCTGATTAAACTTAATTCAAAATATCCACTGGCCTCCACCAGAAACACTACATAGAAACCCCTACTTCCCACAAAAAAACATTCTCAAATTTAGAGACAAGACTATGGCTTGGAGTATTGAGAAATTAAAACAAACAAGCCTCCACCAGAAGCTGGCACATGCCACTAATGCAGCACGTGGCACTATGACTTCTATCACTGTTCACAGAAGATCTAGCTGGAATCAGTGTCCCACTTTGCAAAGTGCACCACAGAATGGAGTTAAGTAATCTTGCCCTGTGGCACAAAAGCCTGAAATCCTTTTAAAAATGTAAAGGGCCTTGTTAGAAGCTAACAAGGACAAGGAGTTTATCTCCAGCAGAAAGAAGCAAAGCTGCAGCCCTGTGCAGCTATCCTGCTTTGGCACATGGTTCAGTGGTGGACTTGGCAGTGTGCTAGGTTAATGGTTGGACTTTATCATCTTAAAGGTATACTCAAACCCAAATGATACTTCAATTCTATGATTCAGAAATCTATGATTCTACATACAAGTTTGATTACAGGATAAGTATTACTGCTAGCTTCAAGGAAGTTTGGAACGGCTGTTCTGTAAATTGCATTATAAATTTTGGATAAAATAAAATGTGGCCATGATCTAGGAAAAACTGGAAAACCTTAAATTTTCATGACATCAGGCTTACAAAATTTAAATTAACATTCAAAGGTGAAGTGCAATAGTTTTTATTGCAAGTTGTGGTTTTATGCTGGCTTCTTAATTTAGGCACACAGTGCAGGATCACTGGATGTTTGGAACTGGTGACATAGCAACTTTTTTAGAATCAAAACATCTTTAACTTCAGACAGACACAGATTCATCCCAGATGCTTTATGCAGCTTATGTCCATCTGCCTTTTACATAGATGGTTTGAAATTAATTTCAGAATCTGAGATACAACTCCTTGCTTTAATTAATTGAAGCACAGTCCCATAGATCACATCACTACCCCTCATATTTCAAGCCTGTCAGGGTAAGAGTAAGAGCATAAGTAAAGGAGAGAAAATGAAACACATCCTTTATACATATCAGGGTGAGGGGACAAAACTTTACACTTGTTACTCTACCAAATAACTGTATGAACCTAAGGCATTACTTAGTATTTAAGTTTCTGGATTTTCAACTTCCCCAAGAAGAAACTATTAATTTGCAATCCACTACAGCAAGTAGAATATATCTAAAATTACTACTGCTCACACCAACACACCATCTGCCACTAAGGCAGCACTGGGTGCCCAGCCTCACAAGTAACTGCACTGTTGCATCCCGCAGCAGAAAACGGATATGACTCACGGGAGTTAAATTCTTAATGCTTGACATGATGGCTGCTAATTGCTGCAAAACAAGATTAAACAGATCTGATAAGCAGGTCCACATTTGGCTTTGTCAATGATAACTCCAGGTGGCCTGCAATAGCTATGATTTCATTCCCATTCAATCCAGTTTTACAGCAAAAAGAACAGACTTGACTTACTGTTGCTTTTCACCCTCTGTATGAATACACAAACACTCAAACTTTACTTCCAAAGGCAAACCATGTCTGCATGAGTCCATTAACAAAAGCTTCTTTTATTTTCCCACAGCACTGATTCAGGAGTACTGCAGAAGACTCTAATATCAACAATTGTGTAAGACTTTTTAAAAGCATTTGATGTTAAGGATCATACAAGTTCTTATATTCTAAGCAGAAATTAGTCATACCTAAGCCACCAATGAACACAACAGCAGCACGTCTGTCTGATCTAGCCAACACCTCACAAACTCAGGAAAACTGAGTTCTCTCCTCAGCTCTGGCAACAACCTACTGCCAAGCCTTAGGCAAGTCAATTAAAATCTCTGCCCTTTCCGTTTTACAATTTTTAACATGACAAGCTTGTTTTTTGTTCCCTCTGTAGGATCTACAGATGAAATCCACACTAGCAGTAGCAACTTCAGGAGAAAACAATTGGAGCACTCTAAGTGTTAAATTTATATATTGACATTCACTGAGCTAGCACAGTGCCAAACTCCATGTATATTAAAAACCAGATTCATAGAATCATAGAATTGGCTGCGTTGGAAGGGACCTCAGAGATCATCAAGTCCAACCCTTGAACCACTACTGCTGCAGTTACTAGACTCTGGCACTGAGTGCCACATCCAGTCTCTTTTTAAATATCTCCAGAGATGGAGAATCCACTACTTCCCTGGGCAGCCCATTCCAATGCTTGATGGTGATCTCTCCGTAAAGAAATTCTTTCTAATATCCAACCTAAACCTCCCCTGGCACAACTTAAGACCGTGTCCTCTTGTCTTGCTCAGTTGCCTGGGAGAAGAGACCAACCCCCCCTGGCTACACCCTCCTTTCAGGGAGTTGTAGAGAGTGATGAGGTCTCCCCTGAGCCTCCTCTTCTTCAGGCTGAACAGCCCCAGCTCCCTCAGCCTCTCCTCATAGGGTCTGTGCTCGAGTCCCTTCACCAGCCTGGTTGCCCTCCTTTGGACCTGCTCCAGGACCTCAATATTCTTCCTAAACTGAGGGGCCCAGAACTGGACACAAGACTCGAGGTGTGGCCTCACCAGGGCTGAGTACAGGGGCAGAATCAGTTCCCTGGACCTGGTGGCCATGCTGTTCCTGATACAGGCCAGGATGCCATTGGCCTTCTTGGCCACCTGGGCACACTGCTGGCTCATGTAAATAATATTCTTCCAGTAGCAGTTTTTTAAACATAACTAGCATCCCATCTCCAAATGAGGCTATACATTATAGTCTCCCATAGCATAGTATTCTTGAGTAAGAACAAGGACCAAAAGAATAGGAACACAGTCAAACTACTTGAGAAAACAGTCTATAAACTAATCCATCGCTTAGATTTCTTGAATAACCAAGGAGAGTAAAGCTAGCTAGCCAACTGAACCATAGAGAGGACAGTAAAAGCAGCTTATGAATTCACCAGATCCAACAAGCTAAATCAGTGGTTTGAGAGAAAATTTGATGACTACCACAGGTTAGCAGAGTCAAAATGGAAGGAGTGACCATTTGCATATTTAACAGCTGATTTATTTAATCTTATATTTCTATTCCTTCTGTAGTCTATGTATGGGTAAAAATGTTTTAATTCCAAATAATTTCTGAAGTCCAATTAGTACTCCAAGTGGTTTGGTATGAATTAAATAAAATAACTCAGCATGAAAAATCTAACTGCAAGATTCAATATAGGGTTCAAGCTCCATTCAAGCTGAAGTGATGAAATGGTAAGATAAGTCATTTATCCTAAAAATTGAATTTTTTTTTCCTCCAACAATTACTGAACAGGAAAGCTACACTGGTAAAATAATAATTGAATAACTGCCAGCAAAATATACATTCAGCTTTACATAAACTAAGTAACAAACACAGCTGGTAAGAAATGCAGTTTGCATTTTTACAGTATTAACTTGAATTCTCATGCTTCAACCTCTTCTTCAATTTCTAAATAGGACAAGGAGAATAATTTAGGATTAAGAAGCATTGGAGACACTGAAAAAAAAAAAAAAAAAGTTACAACAACCACCACCTACTCACATATTGAGCGGTGACCACTCTTTCACTTTGAGGAATACTGAGATATGTCCAAAAATACCTTGACACAGTGGCCAGCACATTAAATCACAAAACCTAGGAACCAGTTTTGCCAGCACTGAACAAATAATTTGCAATAGCATGAGTCCAAATCAAGCACCTGAAAATGCATTTTTTTCTGCTGCAGTCAACAGAATTCAATTTTCCACACTGAAGGTTTTTCAGTAAAACTGCAGTAGTGCAGAGCAGTTATATTATGCTGCAATTGGTAACTGAAACACACCTTTTATGAAAACAGAAACCGGTGGTGTTCTCTCAGTTATGCCTTACAGTTGGACTGAAAGCCTGAGTGTACCAGAGTGGAAAATAAAATTTTCACATCATATTCAGTTGGTGACTTTTTGCATGCTAAAAAAGGAACTGATGATCCCTGAGGGAAATGATACACAAACATTGTTCTTGCAGTCTAGTTCTTCCTTTTGAACAGACAGCACAAATTAGCAGACTATTTACTTGATTACTATGGAAGCCTAAGACTTGCAATAGCTCCCCCATGCACTTCATTCAGCTTAAAGGTCCCAAGGAAGGATGTGGAATTGTGCATTCACAGATGCAATAACTTTAATCCACCACCCTGAGTAGATATATGGCACTGCATGTCTGCACATCCTCAGCTGTCAGTGCAAGCTTCAAATCTCTTCAAAGAAGCACATTTGTTAGAGCTCTACTAGGAAATCAGCAAAGCAGTCCTGATTGACTAAACATACCTCAAGTCCCACTTCTGCATGAGGACCTTACAGTGGTCAGGCTTACATCTGATTTTTAAGGTCCCTTCCAACCCTACCCCATTCTGTGATAACTCTCCCAGCCCCAGGTTGCTGGGGATGTGACTGAGACTGTAGTAGATGGCCCAGGCTAAAAGCATTCCACAAGTGGGAACAACTTCATAGCACAGGCAACTGAACTGGTACCCAGGAGTGATAGAAAAGATGTGATCACAAATTTCAGCTTGAGTGGCAGAATCTTTGAACTTCCAGCAGATGAGACATCCTGAAGTTTTTATTCCAATCCAGTGCAAAACCCTAATGATGTTTTCCAAAATTTCCATAAACTGAAAGTTTCTGAGAAACATCAGGCTGACCGCACAAGCAGCTGGCACAGCCAACATGAAATATACACTCCTCAGCCACCCTTACGAGAAGAGGAAAGGATATGAGGCAACCCATGAGACAGGATCGAGAATAACATGAAACCACACCTTTAGGCAACCTCAGCTCAGGTTGCTGCTGTCCTGCTTCTGGCTTGTCCCCTGAAATGCAGGGTCAGCTCAGAGGACTTGACTCAACAGAAGGCAAACCAGAAGGAAACAAAGGGGTGAGTTAGCAATTAGGTCGGCTCCCTGAGCTACCTCACCATGTAACTCTGACACTGAAAGCACCAGGGAGAAGTGTGCTAGTCCAGTTTTTCAGCCACTTAAGCTGCTCTGGAATTGCATCTCAAAGGGATGCAATGTACGCAATTCTTCCACCAGACCTACTTACCCAGAGTAAGTGAGCACAAAAATGGATTTTATGATCTTCTTTCCCTACTTAACACTGCAGCTAAAGGGAGGCAGAAGTGTGCTTCTAGCAGGAGACTAATTCTTTTCTGATTTTGATATGCATATTATAGTGACTGTCAACTTACTTGTATTTATTTATTTAACAACATTAAAGATTATTTGAAATGATGCCATGTCAACTAGGCCTTTTAGTGTTGGAAGTCTGAGACAGTTCTACTGCAAAAGTGCAGCTAGAAATTAGTGTGTCAGTAGCTCTACATCAATAGTTTCAATTCAAAATAGATAAGGAATAAATAATTTCTTATGAACTGAATGAAATTCTGAAGACAGGCACCTGCAACCAGCTACTGCATAAACTGAAATCCAAGGCCTGCAAAGCCTGCCTACCAGGAAAATTTTCCACTGGAACTACTATTGAAGTATTTAAACAGAGAAGACACAGTGAGAAGTATCAGGTTGTCAGCACACAGATCATTCAAAACAGGGACACTTCTGGGACACTGCAGAAAACAAACCAAAATGCAAGCAGTTAAGCAACAAAAAGGACTGGAAGTTTTCCAGTTAACACACCCATCTGGCAGGGTTTGCTACAGAAGCTCTTGCTTTAGATTAGTCCATTTTCCCAACACTTTTATTGCATCTTTGGCCTTCTTGCATCAGCTGGAAAAGAGAGATCATTGGTTCTGGTAACAGAATTACTGGCAAGAATGCTTATTTTCTTGCTTCTTTTGTGGAACACTTTTAGAATGCACACTTTTAACACCTTCTCTGTTTTCCTCAAAATTGTGAAATAGGTCCAAGTGCGCTGAGGAATTTAAACCAAATTAAAACCACTTCACGCTTAAGGACCTCCAAAAAACTTTTGTTGGTACTAAGCCTCAAAGACTTAAGGGCATATGAGTAAAGGCTTAGTACAAGCTCTTTGAGTGGCAGCTAAATCCAGTCCATGAGACACTTGCAAAGTCAGCTGTAAACAGAGAGTTCTGCCATACACACTGAGACCGATCCAGCAAAAAGCTGCCAACACAGCTGGACTGGGCTGCATCTTGCAGTCTCCACCTTGGACAGCTGGACTGGGCTGCCCAAACAGAGCCTAACACAGGAGAAGGCCTGTCCAGAACCCAGCAAAGGAAACCTGACCCCAGGCCAGAGGGCATCCTTCCTCATGACGAATTGCTGCAGAGGAACTTTCTTTCCAGTTGAAGTTTGGACTTCATTACCAGGGATGGCCTCCTCTGGCTGGAGTAAATCAGGGTACCCTGGTATGTCAGAGCAAGAAGAGATTAAAAAACTCCAAAAACAACCCTTTGCTCACTCTGATCTAGGGGCAGGGAATATAATCCCTCAGGAAGAGTCCAGAAGGCAGCAGTGCTGCAAGATCCTGACACATCCTCAATGATCACAGCACTGGGCACACTCATGGCACAGGTGATGCCTTCTCTCTTCTCCTCTCTTTAGAGCTGGAGCACTAGGGAACATGCTTTTTCCCCATTCCACCAACATATTTTAAATAAAAAAACCACAAAACATAGATTCTGCTTTGTGCAGAAATGCTATAAACATACAGGATATTTTGGAAGCACGACTTATTTTCTGTGGTTTGCTCTGCAATCCCTCCTATGCCTTGTGTGTACAACACTCACTGTACCTAGAGTTGTTACTCCTGGTTAATAAATCAGGAAATTTTCCACATCCAATTACTACCCTGAAAGACATACAAAGAATTTTAAAAATCCCAGTAGAAATAAAACTAAACCTGCTAGGTTCTTAACTAGAACCTCCAAGGTCTTAAGTTATGCAGTCTCAAAATATAAAAACAAACAAATCTTTAATAAGTTTTGCTCTTAATTAGCATACACTCATTAAAAAAAAAGGCTTTTGAAGAGTCTCATTGCATGGGCTTCACAGTCTTGAAATATAAATATATAAATACATACAAATATTGAATTAACAATCAGGGAAGTTTACCTCCTGACATAAGTTTCTTCACCATAAGCAAAGCAATTAGTTTCTGCATAGCAGTCAGTATGATTTGCAAGGTCACTGAAAACCCTCCTAAGTGGCTACATCTTAAAGGACTCCAAGTCTCATATGAATTTAGTCCATGAAACACCAGTGGAGTTCAGCTCTGCAGAAAACAAAACCAAAAGTGACCTCAAGGAAATATAGATCATAAATAAGAGTTTGGTTGATATACACAGGTAAACAACCTTTTTTTTTTTCTAGTGAAATTGATCAGGATGGTATCACTGCAATTTTTGCAATTGAACTTGACCCAGGAATGGTGGCTGTGTCCAGAACTGACCAAATTCCACTCCCAAGGAGATCTGGAAGGATTCCTAGCTCTTCACACTAACAACCTGGCAAAAATTTCTCATTTCCAACTGTGAGCTGGAAGACAAGGTTACATTCAGGAGGCAAATACTTCCCCACAGATGTCCCATGTCACTTCCATTGGTGGCACAAGCTGTGAGGAGCAAGTGAAGACAGGAGCAGCACACAACCAAAAACCTGGCTTTTCACCAGCATACCACATTATTGTCAGCACATGGAAGCAGAACCAGTGGTAAGCACACACACTTCAGATTAAAGTCAATTCATTTTCATATGAATCACCTGGAATGTTCCTGGGGAAGGCTGAGAAACCTTCTCAGATACTGCACTAAAAGGCAGTAATAAACCAACAAAACAAAAAATTAGGGCAAACATCTAGCATGCTTGCCTCCTGTTTTTCTAGAGGGAAAAACTATTACTGTCATTCTTTCAAAAATGTGTGTAGCTGTAAAAACTGTATTGAAGGTGGAGCAGTGAAAACAGGAGCTTTTAATCTTATGGGAGTGTCTCTATGGTGGAGTTAAATGAAGCACTTAACTACTGTGTCAACATAACTGGATAAATTTATCCCAAGCACAAGGGGCCCCACTTCAGAACCATAAATGAATTCCTGTGGCAGTACAAGTGCTTCTTTCCTCTTGGTACATTACTGAGTCTTGTTCACACCCAGGGCTTTCTGTGCTACAGTCAAACATTCGACTTGCACATTCTTGCATATTGAAGAACACCCTTCTGCTGAAGGCACCTAAGTCCATGGGAAGATGCTGGAGGACTTAAACTCTCTATTTAACCTGAATCTTCACACTTCAGACTGTAGGTTTGAGTCTGTAGTTCCTAGGAAGAAAGAAACACTATACTGAAAACAGCATTATACCTGTATCAGACAGGTATTGTGTAAAGGTGAAGAACAGTAGATAAAATTCTCTGCAAGAGCTTGGATAATTCTTCTGTAAGGACACCATTGAAAAGCTGTCTTCACCACTGAAAGCAGCAGCTGCTTACTCACCCATAGTGCACTCACTGCAAGACATATCCACTGATGCCATAAGCAAACAAGTCCCTGAGCAACCCATCTACTTTATTACAATAAGGGAGCAACACAGAGCCAAATTTTTACAAGGGTATCTAGTTCCTAAATCAAAACACATGTTTCTTCTGGGATTTGAAAGAGTGCTGATTCCCACTGACTTCAAATGAGTCAGCCTGTGGGAAATCTTTAAGCTCCATGCTGCATCTGAACACATCCCAAAGGTTATAAATAAGGGAAGTTAGAAGAAAATTCAGCTCTGGAGTGCCATTGTTAGTGGTTGATCAGCAGCTCTTCATAACTGAAAGAAAAATTATAATTGCTCCAGTCAAGGAATAAATTTGCTCTAAAAAAAAAGGTAACATGAACTAAAAAGAAGCAGACTGTGATTGTGTGTCAAGCTCAGCCTGAGGTTCATTTTCTCTTGGAATACAAATAATTACAAACTTCTTACAAAAGTCTGCCCATCAGTGATTATCAGAAAATTCCCTAACTGCCTGAATAGGTTCTGCTGTCATCTGCGACACACACGTTCTGCTGTACAAGAGCACTTCACTGACTGCTTCACAGGTCTACGTCATTCTAAAAAAACCACTCTGCTTCTGAGTGGGTCTTTATGACTGAATATAAATCCCCAGAGAAGCCATACAAAATAAGCAGTAGGAAATTTCTGTGGACAGTGGATATTCAGGGACAATCTAAACAGGGAACCTACAATGAAAGATGGGAGTCACGGCAATAACTTCTATTTTATTAACCACAGAGATGAAAAATTCCTATCATTGCTGAGCCACCGTGGTTTTTTAGTTTCTCTGGGTAGTGCTTACAAGTACAACTTGCAGGTTGCCCATGCAGGCAAATAACAGCAGTTCTAACTAGTGATTGTTCCATATGGCTGGGGAAAATAAAGGAACAACTTTAAAATGACCAGCAGCACAGAATATGCTCAAAACTCAGCTTTTCTCTACTGAGAGACAAAAGAAAATGAACTGTCATAAAACTGAAACTTTCACTTGCTTAACTTAATGTTGTTTAAGATCATAAGAAACAGCAAAATTTACTGAGGATAATGGTGCTAAATGATGTATTAATGCCTTTTGTAGTTTTCACTTGATCTCTTGGGCTTTAACACAATTTGTTAGTTTTTTTGCACCATGTACAAATTCTTGTGTTGTGCTTCTTTACTTTAGAAAGTGACTAAAACGAGAAGTAAAATTCTTATAATGGCTGTGGTAAATTCAGCAGTCATTTCTGTGTAACACATCCTGTTCAGAGCTAGAGAAATGCAAACTGCAGAAGAAATGTCACAGGTTTTCTTCTGCACTACTCTCAAAAAGCACTACTCTCAAAAAAAGCATCTACTCCATTCAGCATTTTCTCCACTGGGGAGGATACTTTCATGATGGCTGCTCATATAGATGCCTCACAATGATTTTTACATCTTCACTTAATTTTCATTAATTAATTCATTAATTTTAAGAGACCCTAATAATTTAATAACCACTCCAAATACTATGCAGAACATAGAGTTTTAAAACTACCTCTAACACCCTGAAGCACTTAATAGAGAAGTCAGCATTTAAAAAAACCTGTATTTTCTAATAATCCAACAGAAGCCTGGATGTGGACTGCCTATCCAGGTGTCTCACTGGTATCACTTGGAGATTTGGTAAATAAACACTGCAAGTGCACACCCCATAGTATTATTTACATTATAGAAATGGCTGGAAATTCATACTGGCATCAGGGCTTTCTGTGTCTGGGGCATCTATGACAGATGCTCTACAAATCTCTCAGGGGAGGGGAGAGGCCTGAGGAAGCTCTTACTGCACATAAGGGCTACAAACTGCCATGACAGCCCAGTGACTAAGTTTGAAAGAGAACCCAGGTCTCACAGCCCACATACATCCACTTCATGCATGCCCTTCATGGGCTCTGTTCCTCCTACTTCATACAGGAACTGATGGGATGATAATCTCCTAACCACCTATTGACAGGTAGCCTGATGGAAGTTACACATACAGTAATTATACTGGAATCTGGTTAGAAAATTCACAGCTGGCCCAGAAACTGAAGTATTTGTGAATTTGTTGTTTCAAATCCCATCATTTCATCATATATTCAGAAGTTCTCCACTAGTACTAACTATGAATAGGCAAACGCAAATTTATATCAGGATCTTTTTTTTTTCAGATTCATCATAATTTTTGTTGTCAATGTAGATCACATCAGGTGCTTCAGAATAAAGTATTGTTTTAGGCTTCCATGCATTTGTTTTAGGTTTTTAAAGCTGCCTTCTAATAGTCCAGGATCAATATCCAGAATCAAAAGGAGCTTCTTAACCCACCCCATTTAAATGTTACTATGCATTCAGACACAAAAGTTCTGTACCCATAAAACTTCACATCTCTGACATGTCTGTTTTGGGACTACAGCTATAATCATCAACTCTATTCTGCACACCACCACCTGCATTATTAAATTACTCAGCATTTCTTGCTTCAGTTCATCACTGGCAACATGGTGAAGCTGAAAAGCAAAGCTGTTTCTTTTTTTTTTTTCTTTTTTCTTTTTAGTAGTTGCCCTTGACTCTGAAATTGGACAAGAATAACACAGCAGGATAGTTTCTTCTGATACATAACAAGGACTATAATTTGGAACAGGGATTCTCCTGCCATGATTCTATAGAAACTGCAGTGGTGATTCAGCAGCACCTGGGGGAATGGTGAGGGTAGAGATGTCAAAAAAGTAAAGTCCGTGATGGATGCACAGGCTATATAATCACAGAAAGCATGTGCAGTATCTCAGGTGTCTGACAAAACTCTGCTGGTGAAACAAAGGAAAAAAAAACCATCAGGGAGTATAGAGAAAAAGTTGGTGAAAAAAACCCTAATCACTCTAAGAAACAATGTGGAATATTATAAAGCTTGCAGTTACTCTGCTAGTGCTTTTTGATCCTTCAACCAGCTCATATGGTAGGTAGCATTCATTTCTTTATCAGGGAAAACATTTACATTAAAGGCTAGAATCAAGAACATCAGTTTTGGGAAGAACATCACCTCTTTTGGGTTTAAAAGGAAAGTCTGCATTAGTGTGTCACAATCACAGAACTTCCAGGATGTTTATATAAAAGGTATAATTCACTTCAAAAAACAACATCATAAAATTATTTATATTTGGAGAAGAGCAGAATGCAAGAATGTAGTTGAACCCTGGTACTGTTTCACTGTATTTCTTTGTGCCTCTAGATGTTTATAAATGCGCAGTTCACAAATTTTCTGTATAGTGTGCAGGAACATGTAAGAAGATCTTCCAAGCAAAGTTCACTTTCACACAAGTGATCTTGGATCTCTGAAGATTTTGTTGTTTCTCACACCAAGATTCTCCCCATAAACACAGTATGTTGAAGGCCAGTAAGCTGACACTGACAATTTCTAGCCCAAGTCTGCCTGAATTCTGAAAGCAATGATGCTGAGTTCTAGAAAAAAATGACAAAAGCCTAACCCCATTTATTATCTGTACCTGAATGAACTCTAAATAATCAATCAACACTGGCATGGGGAATTCCCTCAATAGCCCCACACAAAAGAGTGAGCACAAAATAACCATAGGACCAAAATAACATAAGGACCATCAATTTATAAAACTCAAGCATAAGCAGCTTAAGAGAAGCAAATTACAAAGAGAGATTTGTATGACAAGCACATCAGTCAAGCTCTTTAGCTTGAGAACCATCCTAAAACAAGTGACTGTAGAAATTAGAAAACCCAGATCCTCCTCAATCATTGAATGTGTTATCTTTCTTATCAGAGAGTTATGGAATCATTATGGCTGAAAAAGACCTTCAAGATCATCAGCTCCAGCTGTCAAACCTACACCACCACCTTAACCACTAAATCATCTCCATAAGTGCCACGTCTACCCCTTTTTTAAATACCCTCAGGGACATCGGCTCCACCACTCCCTGGGCAACCCATTCCAATGCTTCACCACTCTTTCAGTGAATAAATTTTTCCTAATATTTAATCTGAACCTCCCCCGGTGCAACTTGAACCCATTACCTCTTGTCCTATCACAAGTCCCTGGGGAGAAGAGGCCAACACCCACCTCACTGCAGCCTCCTTCCAGGTAGCTGTAGAGAGTGATGAGGTCTCCCCTCAACCTCCTCTTCTCCAGGCTGAACAGCCCCAGCTCCCTCAGCCCTTCCTCATAAGACCTGTATCTTCCATTGTCCCTCTGAGTCTGTACACAGAAGTCAGAATGCTTGATACTATGCATCTGACAAATTATTGTTCTCCCAAAAAATTAATTTTACATCTTCACCTTGAAGATATACCATAGCTTCATCTGGCAAGGCAGACAAGCAGGCAGAATGCACACTTGAAATACTAAACAATCCCTCTGTCCATGACTGTATGTCAAAATGAGCTTCTCCAAGAGAGTGTGCAAGGTACTCCCAAGCAAGACAAGTTTCCAGTGAAGTTTCTCTCTGACTTAAGGCATATCTCCCCCAAAATTGCCCTCTTCAAGAGAGAGCCTAACTTGTATGTTAGCACTGTATTCTACAAGTCATTCCAAAACCCTCTATTTTGATGGTTTTGACACTTGTACACCACTTCCCTTGCTAGTTAAATGAACACTCACCCCTCCTATCCTGCCCTTTAAAATCAATGCAATTTAAAAATAAATGCCAGATTGCAAAGGAAATGAGGTATTTATTTTTAAGAAAAATCTACCTAATGCTAAAAGCCTGTGTAAAAAAATTACCTTGCCTTAAAACACCTGCCTCCCTTGAAGAACTGATCCAGATTACCGGTTCCTGCTGGTTTGGGTTTCGTGATTGTTTTGGGGGGTTTTTTACAGTACTTTTAGCTGTTTTATTTTCAAAAAATACTCTATTCAGCTAGTTCTTGATGCATTTAAGTAATCACAGAATGTCAGGGGTTGGACAGGACCTCTGAAGATCATTGAGTCCAAGCCCCCTGCCAGAGGAGAACCCAAACTAGGGCAGGTCACTCAGAAATGCATCCAGACTGGTCCTGAAGGTCTCCAGAGAAGGAGACTCCACAGTCTCTCTGGGGAGCCTGTTCCAGGGCTCTGTAACCCTTACAGTAAAGAAATTCTTCTTCATATTGAGTTGGAACTTCCTGTGCTCTGTCTTTAATCCACTGCCCCCATCCTATCACAGGACACAAGTGAGAAGAGGTTGTCTCTTCCTTCTTGACACCCAGCCCTCATATATTTATACACATTAACTAGATCCCCTCTCAGTCTTCTCCCCTCCAGACTAAAAAGCCCCAGGTCTCTCAGCCTTTCTTCGTAAGTCAGGGGTTCCAGTCCCTTAATCATCCTTGTAGCCCTCTGTTGTACTCTCTCAAGTAAATCCCTGTCCCTCCTGAACTGGGGAGCCCAGAACTGGATGTAATACTCTAGGTGAGGTCTCACAAGGGCAGAGTAGAGGCAGAGAACCTCCCCTGATCTGCTGGACACACTCCTCTTTAATGCACCCCAGGATAACATTGACCTTCCTGGCCACAAGGGCACATTGCTGTCCCATGGGTAACTTGTTCCCCACCAGGATTTCAAGGTCCTTCTCCATGGGGCTGCTCTCTAGCAGATCATCTCCTAACCTGTGCTGGTTCATTTTGTTATTCCTCCCCAGCTGCAGGACTCTGCACTTGTTCTTGTTGAGCATCATTAGATTCCTTTTGGCCCAGCTCTCCAGTCTGTCACAATTTAGCTAAATGGTTGTACTAACACCAAATGATGGTGTAAAGATCCACACAGACAGCAAACCACCCTAACTTCAATTATCCAAAAACGATAGGAAATTTAAAAAAAATAATGCTTACCTAAGTAAAAAGCTCTTTTAAGTACTTTGTACTCATTTACAGATCAGTTTTCCAAAGGAGCTGATCATTTAAATAAGAGAAAAATCAACAAGATATGTAAATATGATCATTATAGCATAGAGAAAGTATAATTTACAAATATCAGTGATTATAGACACCTTTCAAAAAACACAACTGTCTGCTGCATTCTAGAAAGGTTTCCCAGCCATATTTTGGCATGTCTCTAATTGTCTAACTCTTTAAACACTACTCAACTCTGAATTTAAGAGAGACCTGCAACTCACCTGCAGCAGCTTAAAACAACTGGAGAAAAATAGAAAAAACAACAACAAAAACCTTTAGCTATCTTCTTCATGAAGGAAAAAAGCCCTTGAGATGGCTGATCAAACGCAGATACGTAGTTTTGCAAAAAAGCAGATTAGAATTTGTTCTCCTCAACTTACTATCTCTTTAAGTTGAAGAAAATCTGATAATGCTGAAATCTGTTTTTGTCAGATACTTTTCAAACAGTTTCTAGGGCTGGTTTGACATTTGCTTCTCAAAAAGCTTTTTTTTATTATTTCCAAAATAAGCAGAATTTAAACCATGCATGCAAAAATACTAAAATAGGCTAATTCTTAGTATTTAGTCCTTGAATGGTTCAATTATGCATAGCTGAGACCCACTCACTAATCATATGCATTGCTAATTATGTCCCAGCTTTTAAGGACCATCAGTTGACTGAAGTTGGCACAAGAAGATTATTAGTAGGCTAATCTACATTTAGAGCGGATGATGAGTATTTACATCTGAGATTAGATTTTATTTAACACTCCTTGAACTTCTCTTTGAAGCAGTGAAAGGCATAAAGTGAACCTACACCGGAGATCACCAAGAGTTCAGACTATATTACAGAAAGCAGAAACAAGACACTTAGATGGGAAGGCTTTATGATGGATACTTTATACTATACTGTAGCTTTTCCCCTTCCCCACATCAAAGTTGATCTATATGCATTACGAGAGCTGAGACATTTATTGGTTTATTTCATTCAAATACAGCTATAAGCCTGATTTTCCCAAATCTTTATGACATTGAATCACTCCTTACTCTTGTAACTCAATCAGCCTTTACAGAGTCCAGTAAGACTTGATACCTTGAATACAGACAATTAACCATTACTTAATTTGAAAGTAATACTTATTTGATAGTCAGTGATGCTGTCCTATTCTCATAAACTATATTATTTAAATAATGCCATATGCAGTCACTCTTTATCAGTATTACTAATAGCATCTTTGATCACTAAAAGCACACAGCAAGAGAGAGGGAAATAAAGGGAACAGGAAGGAGTTTAGGTAAAACAGAAATGCCGTGTCCCCCCCAGCTCCATTTGAGCAGCTAAAAAAAATTAAAATCTGTACAACAATCACACCCTCCATGATGCTTTGGTTTTGCTCCATACGCTGCTCCCCACTTACATTCTTCAGCTTACACAACTTCTACTATTTTATGCTGTTCTGCTCCTAATCTGAGTCCTTTTTTGACTAGGTTAAAGTTTCTGGAGAATAACTAGTTCTTACAAATATATACAGAGAGAGTGTACATATAAGGTGCAATCATCATGACTTGGCTTCACAAACAAAGCAACAGGAATAAAGAAACAAGAATGAAAAGTCCCACATCTTTCTAAACCTAAGTTTAGCCTTAGAGTCAGCATCACAGTGTAGCTTTGGGACTGCAGCTGGTTTACAACTTGTCAGCTCAGATCTTACAGAGTGTATGTGGAGACAAACTTTTACATCCTGCTCTCTTCAGTCCAGGAGCTGGATGTTTCTCTCCAGGTTCTTTACATGCTTATGGGCTTTGCTACTAAACCAGAAGGGCAACGCATTTTTCCTGTTTTGCAATACTTTGATTAAATTCCTCACAGCCAAACACTACTGAAAGAAAAAAAAGTAATGTTTTCACATTTGTGCAGTTTGCTCAAAAGCTATTGAAATAAGCAAACTATATTACATAAGTGTATAGTTATGTAGCACTATATGCCAGGCACTTACTGCCAGATTTAAAAGGGGCCCACTTCAAGTCAAATTTCCCATTACAAGAAAAGCCTCTGTGAACTAGAGACCCTGCCTATTACACAGCTCAGAGTCTAAAAATTAACCAAAGTCAGAGGCATAGAACCACAAATCACACAACTCAGAGCCTTACTATGTGACAGCTTCCAGAACAGAACCAAAAGAAACTCTTAGGTCTCATTTTTCCTGCAAATAAAAGGTGTCAGGGTGCTTGAAATGTGAAGTCCCTCTTATCAGCCTGTAGAGAGTACAGGACCTGTAATGAAGCTCTATAGCCTTCCTATTTCCACCTTTGAGGACAGCTCCTCTGACTTCCAAGAATATCACTTCTAAGGACACGGCTCTGCAAGAGGTGCAAGGAGTATCACCCAACTCACTAAACTGAAAGCAACAGTCCATGAAAAAAATCTTGTGGTGTTTCAAAGATATGACACGCATATTCACGTCTGTGCTGAAGAGTCCTTTGGCAGAAACTGGCTACAATCCCAACAGGGTTTTGGTTTGGTTTTTGTTGGTGGTTTTTTGGTGGCGTTTTGTTTTTTCTCTTCCCCCCTCCCCTTCCCATGAGAGAAGGAAACTATAGTATCACCCAAATTTTCTTAAGTGGTCTTTTTTTCACACATATTTCATACACGTGAAAACTATGGCACACAATAAGCTGAAAATTTTAGGTCAGCTCAGTTTCCTTCTTTTGATTTTTTAAAGGCAAAAAGACATTAATTCAGTGCTATGCTTTAGGTATATGAAGTCTACAAATCTAGTAGCAGACACTTTAATTCTACATTCACGCTACGTCCCTGTCAAAACAAAAAGGACAAGAGGAAACTTTTTGTTAGTATTTTTAAGGCATTAAGCCAAGTATATTATTATACAATTTGAGGTCACTGCACCTTCAAATGAAGGCATTACAATTTCCTTGCTTGGAAAGGTGGCAAACCAAGGTGAAAGGATGCAGTACACACAAGGCATTCACACCAACTAACCAGATCAGGGCACGTAACTCTTTGCTCAAGCCCATCCGTTTTACAGTACCAATATCTGAAGCACAAACTTGCAAACAGAAGCACACAGAGCGTCCCAGATCCTGTGTCAGCGCAGAGAAATGGCTGGAGCTGCACGGCTGGTGCCAAATCTACTTTTCAAAGCTCCAGGGGCCTCACAGCTCCTGCCTGCTTCAGGCAGGGTGCTCAGGGTGTTAGTGAAAACTTTAATCTCTACACTCTGTCGGGAGACGGGGAAGAAACAGTCGGGTCAGGTTTCCTCCACGGGTAAAAATCTCAAGTGCTGATTCACAGCACGCTTGCCGACAGAGAATTTCTTCTCCAAAACACATTAGCGGGGACACACACACAAAAAAAAAGGCTGTGACGCACTTCAGGCTCTCCACGTAAGGCGGCTCGAAGGGTGTCACCAGAGCCCGGGGACAGCGGGGTTACGCCGGGGCTCAGCCCGCGGAGGGCTCGGCGTCCGGAGCTGACCCCGCAGCGGGGGAGGGCCCCGCCTGCTCCCGCCGCCCCGTGGTGAACTCCGGGCAGCCCGGCCCGGGGAGGTGACAGGCTCCCGCGGAGGATCAGTCCCCGGCAGCTCGTTCTCACCTGCGTTGTAGAAGCGGTCCAGCACCGCCGTCTCGCCGAAGTCCAGCTTGCCGAAGTGCAGGGTCTCCAGGGTGGCCCCCACTACTTCGCACGCATCCCGCAGGCTCTGCAGGGCTCCGCTCTCCGCCGCCAGCAGTGGCCCCTGGCTGGCCTCGTTGATCACGTAGGTGACGGCCGTCCGCCTGCCGCCACCCTTGGCCCGAGCCGCGATGCCCGGCCCGGCGGCGCCGTCCTCAACCCAGAGAGTGCCGGGCGGCGGCGCGGCCAACTCGGGGAGGAGGCTGCGGGCGCCACCGTCGGCCTCTTGCCGCCGACCGAACGCCTCCTCGCAGGGGGCTCCGCCGCTCGGAGGGTTGGGCACCGGCACGCTGATGATCCCTTCGCTGCTGTCACTCATCCCGGCGGCAGAGGAGCAGCCCCCGCGGAGCGTCTCGGGCTCTGCTGCGCTGGCCGGGCTTAGGCGGATGCCATGCTGCGCCGCCCGCTCCGGAACGGTCCCGCTGAGCTGCTTGGAGGGGAGAGGCGGGCGGGCTGAAGCGAGGGGCTCCCCTTCTAGAGCCAGGGAAGACTGCCGGAGGCGGGGAGACGAGCTCAGCCTCCTTCAGTGTCTGCCGCCAGCACCATGGCGCGCCGCTTACCTTCTCCCCCGCACCTGCGGGAACTACCCAGCAAGCCAAGCCCCGGCCTCTTGCTGCCCACAGGACCTCGCTCTTCCTCCGGCCACTTGGCTCCCCCGGCCAAACAACTCGGCTGCGGAGAAAAACCACTTGTGGGAGCGCTCTTCGGCGCCCCCGCTTTAGCCGAGAGACAGCTGCGAAGCCACTCGGCGGCTGAGGCGGCCCCAGCGCCCGGTGCCGCCCTCCGGCCCCGCCTCCGGGCTGGAATAACCACCCCACAACCCTCCCAGTCACTGTTCCTCCAGCTTCGCGTACCTACAGGGAGGTCTGGAGGTGGGTGAATCAAGACGACGCATCCCCACGGATCTTTCCCGCCTGACCGGGGGCTCCCGAGAAGGAGATCGCCGTGGGGAGGGCCGCCCCCACTCCACGAGACTCCCGGAGACTCCCCGCTCCCTGGGATGCCCATTAGTAGTGATTTAATAATCATTAACCCTTGTCTTCTACCTACTATTTTTCCCTCTTAAACCTCGCTCCCTTTCTCCGTGTTCACAAACGGGTTCAAGTTCACCGAAGGGGCTGTGGCTGCCTTCAGCAATAACAAGCCTCATGCTCTCTAAGTGCTGTGTCTGGAAACTGGAAAACTTAACTCGAGTATGCTGATTAAGTATGTTGGTTTCTGACATATTCACCTGGAATTTACCTGCCAAGAACATGTACATGCTTGTTAATTAACCAAAAAAATTCTTCGTGGAAAAGAAAACTAGTTGGAATAACTAGCCTATAGACAAAAACTGCACTAGCTTTGTCTGAGAGGCCACCCAATTGAGGTAAATATCCTTTGACATACAAAATAGTACATAATGCCAAGGGTGAGCACCCAAAACTTCCAGATTATTTGTAGGCCAAAAGTGAATCTCTAAGGAATCCAAAATTGATTTTATATTGGGAGATGTGCAATCTGTTTTTGAACAGAAATACTTAATTAATAATCCAGTTTCTCAGTGCTTTATCTTTTACTAGAGGGGTTGATTAAATAGATACAGGAGAAAAGGAGGAAAAATAGTGCTCTACATATTTACAATTGTGTTTATATTTCATATCAATAGGTCTATCCTGTTAAAATTCATCTCCTTAAGAATAATCAACTTGTTGGCATGAAAGTCTGCTCCTGTCTCATTGTTTTCCATTACTTCTGTAGAGAAAGGATCAATTCTGGAATAATTAGAAAAATTAGTCCCTGCAGTACCTCCAGTAGCTCTGTTTGCTTTTGTGTTGAGCAGTCCCCTTTTTCAATGAGATATGCCTGGCATTTGCTCCTGCTGATAAGAAATGGGTAAATGGGGTGGGAAGATGACAAGCAAACTAAAGACTAATTTACAGGGAAAAGTTAATATTTGCTAATCTGCCAGATACAGTAGGTTATTGTTTCTTGCTAAAGGAATTTTTTTTATATATAACATTATTTATGTAATTTAGAAATTATTTGTGTCATTTTCCACAAAATGCAGAATCGGTGTTAATCCCTTCAGCATTGCAGTTACATCACCTTACAGGAAGCAGGAACAATATGTCTCTGTTTTTGAGAACAGCCCCTGTTTGTCAAAGTGCAGAAGGAAGTCTCAGACTGAAAGGAGACGGAAGAAGCATGCTATTCCACTTAGCATTACTGACTTGTGAGGCTTGCTTCATTTTTAGCACTGCATCTATTCCAAATTCAAGTTAGTTTTTCTATTGATTGGGCTGGGAGTCAGGTTGGGCCCTAAACTGGAAAGAAATAATATCAAAATGCTGTGGAATCTGGTATAACAAACACATATTGCTCACATTTTTATAAAGTGAAATTGCATCTTTCATCCTGCTAGCTCTTGGAAGTGAGCAATCAGACATTTTAAGACTTTTGTTTTAACGTCTGATTCAAGATAATAATTGCAAGGATTTCTCTAAAACCAAAATAAGATACTATTTGTTATCAGAATGTTTACCCTGTTCACTTTGTTCTCCAGTGCTGTAAAACTAACATTTTTAGCACCAGATGGTTTGCATATAATCACGATTCAGCATCGCACTGTTCCAGCTCTGGTTTTTAATGACAAAAACAGTTAGCTGTAAATTTGTTGAAATAACAACCCTCTCCTTACTACTTAGGTTTTTTTTACAGCCTTACATCCAGGTTCAGCCATAAGTATAATTTTAACAGTCAAGAAATTGCCACCTTTATTAGTTGCAAATATAGATGCAGTTTTTGCTGAGTGACAAATAGCATAGGACAGATGTCTCAGGCTTGATTTAGCCATTCAGATTAGTGTGTAAACAAGACCAAAAAGGGTTGTTCCAATGTTTCTGATTTCTATAAAGGAAATTTAAAACCTATGTGCACTAAACTGTCCAAATTATATTTTTCATTTATTGTGGCCATCAGTGTCCAGTAGAGGGAGAAAAATTACTCTAGACTAATCTGCAGTTCGAATGTTGTTTATGGCAGTGCTGATGGAACTGTCAGAATGTTCTAAAATACATCACTCCAGATACTAGGTTTAAAAGGGATGCTAAATTTCATCCGTATTTTAAAGCCCTATTTATTTATAGCAGTGAATGAAAGACTGAAGATATACCATAAATTCTTCACTGACAAGCAGGACAAAGATGTTTGGAGGAGTAAAGTCCAGTATGCTTCAACTAGGGATATAAAAAAATCCCAAAAGGATCTAAAGAAATTTGCAGATTAAAAAAATCTGAATGAGACATTTAAAGTACCTAAACTAATGCAATTTCTGTAAGCTTTAAACCAGAATTCTTACAAGCAATAGAAATTTATTAAACTATAATTTTTAAAAAACCTTTGTTTCTAAAAGCAGTCCTAAAAATTCAGGCAAAGTATGTCACTGTAGACACTCAGAAGTAGCCTTTATGTTCAGCAGAGGGCAATACTTTCTTATGAGATAAACAGGTGCCAGTCTTTAAGATGAGGTTAACCTATGATTGCACATAAAGCTGTATTTAAGTACAAGGGACAGGTAAATAGAGACTGGTGGCCATTGTGCAGGGCTGCAGCTGATCGTGTAACACTAATGACATGCAAAATCCACTCAGCAAATGATGGCACATAAATGCAAGTCAGCAAAACCTGGCAGAGCAATGTGGATACATCATTTGTGGATGGGTATTTCAACAGTCAGGACTGTTCTTGAAGCATGGTGAAGAATGTGCACTGTTCTTGCTTCATACCCTTTTTCCCATAACAACTCTCATGCTTCTTGCTAAAGCTCTTCTAAATCTTCCTCTGCTTCAGTGCTATTCTGTCTTCTTGCTTCTTTTGTCCTTTTGAACTTAAAGTCTCTTTCAACTGCCTCTTCCTTCAGATTAGCACAGTCCTCCTTCTCCCCATACCAGAGGAGCATTTTCCCTTTGCATTCATTCCCGCAACCCCTTGGTTACTTTCAGTTGTTTATTTTCAGTGTTGCCAGTTTTGCAGTTTTATCAGAAGCCTTGGGACATTAGGTGCTTTTCTTAGAGATTCACCACATACAGCTTTATCACAAATGAACATTTCAGCTGGAAACAACTCTGTGTTTCTATTAAGCAATAACCATTCAGTGTTGTAGAAGAAAAATCTTGATAGCATGAAGCCTAATGAATGGCTCAATAACTACAAGGGAGAAAAAAAAATTTACTACAGCTCCTGAGTATTTTCAGTGTTTTAAGCTACCTATCCTTGCACGTGAGGGAATAGCTTACCATCTACTTTCTTCAGTAGAAAATCTTTATCTTTTCCCATTATTTCTTTAAATAATTGGGCCGGAGCCTGCCTGGTAACTGTTTCTGGTGAGTTTTGTTGGTTTGTTTGGGGTTTTGTTTGTTTGTTTGTTTTTCAGGATTTGTGTATACAGCAGGGATGGTTACCATCTCAATTCATACCTAGGCTGTCAGCTTGCAAGCTGAGGAGAAGAGGGACGTATTTGTAACAGAACAGAGATCACTGGACTAAAACGGTGGTGAACTGTGGAGATTTTGCTGTAAGCATCTCAACTCCCTGCTGCTAACGAGTAGTATGACTGTGAGCTGAACTCTGAGCTCAAAAGGCAGCATGAATATAGCCTAAATATAGCCATAGAGTAAGCAACTTTCATGCTTTTGATTCCTTGAAATGATGTTGGGTTAGGAAAAAAATAATCTCAGGATAGCTACGGAATTTTTACCTGGGCTGGTGGCATTTCAGGTCTGCCGTGGAACGTGGCTGCCATCTATCGCTGACGGGGTGAAGCCAGTGGAGGAATCTTGGCTGCTGGAGCACTCGGTTTCAATAGCCACAGATAAAACACAGCTGTGGCTGGTGGTCCTTCATGTTCCTTTAATTTACTCAGCTGCCCAGAAGCTGAGAAGAAACTACATTAATAATTATCACCTTTGGGCCCTTCTCTCTTTGCTTTTGTTTTCTTTTAATGTTATTCTCTCTACCTTGAAATCTTCCTTCTGTAAATACTTTCGCTTGTGTCACGGTTTAACACTGGCCCGGCAATTAAACCGAATAACAGACGCTCTCTATTAATCTCTCTCTCCTTGATAGGGAAAGGAGAGAGAATAAGGGAGAGAGACTTATGGGTTGGAAACTAAACTACACAACTTTAATGAACAGTAATGATAAATAGGTAAAATTACTAAATATATACAAATATACAGGAAAATGGAAACCACATTCCTCCCCCCTCTCCCCCAATAACTCTCACGTCACCACCGAGGCTGTAGGGCAGCCCTGGGAAAGTCCAGGCTGGACTCCTGGAGTCAGCAGCAGTCGGGAACTGGAGGCAGGAACACACAGATATGGGCTGGCACGGATCAGGACCACAGGCAGATGAACAGACAGGATCCTTCCAGGATGCCGGGTGAAGGAAGGGAGGAAGGGAAAAGATCTGGCTCGGCCCTCGTGATGCCTCAAATTATACTGAGTGTGACGTATATGGGATGGAATACTCTGTTTGGTCAATTCTGGTATCTATCTTGTCTGTTCCTCCCCAAAGGAGGGTTCAGGTGGGACCTCTGTATCCTCCTGGACGGTAAAATGTTTTCGTCAGAGCTGAGCAGTGTCCTTGGCTCTGCATACCAGTCTCTAGCAGTAACTATAAACATCAAGTGTTATCAATCCTAGAAGCACACACTGTCTGAGAAACTTGCTGTTAATTTCTGCAAGTGCAACTACTTACAAGAAACTTAGCTAAAAGCAAAAGTACAAGACAGAAAATCACCTTTATCCTGGCCCAAACCAGGACAGCTTGACTTATTTTGCTTCCTAACTCTAAGGGTCTTCAAAACCTGGATTTACAAGCTTGCCTGTCAAAAAAAACCTTTTAGGGACTAGTCCTTCTCTCAGGACTTCCTTGTAACCTTTTATCCACTTCTTGATCTTTAAGTCTATGAAAATTCTTTTAATCTGTTTTTAAAACAGAGCTGGACCACTGATAAGAGCAGCTTCCTCTTTGCATAAACTCTTTGTGGAATTTCATTCATTACAGAACAACTAGATTTGAAAATGCACTTGATGAAAGAAACCTTTCCAGTACTCAGAAATACTAGGGGTATATTTTCCATAGATTAACTGGACTTTACACCTTCGAGCCCTTGACACCCAAATGCCTTGCATATGGTTGTGTCCAAATTTACTTACTGCACCACTGTGGTGGCTATGTATCTTCTCATGTTTTTATGGGCATCCCAGTCACAGAGGGCAATTACTTTAAACACACTCGCTCAGAAAATTGTCCTGAAACTTGCATTTTGAAAAGATACACTGATTTTTTACTATTATTATTATTTTTTAAAACATTCTGCATAGGCTAAAACTGGTGGAATTTGGCCTGGAGCAGCCAGTTCAGTAAGGTATTCCTTTGCTCCAGTGTTTAAAAAATCAGATCTCATATGCTGTTTAATCCTATAAATTGCCAGTTGTGAGGTTTTGGGAGCTGCTGTTATAATCCAAAGGGTACATTAAATTCAGCCTCATTACACTGAATTTGGATTGTTTTTATTCTAATAACCTGGAAGCTGTTTAAATATATTTGTTTTCTTTTCTACCAGGAGATCAAAGAATTAGTAGAGCTGCCTAATTCAGTGATCTGCATCTGAATTGCTACTTGAAGCAATTAGACATTTGTGTGGTTTTTGTAGGCAGGGTTTAGGTTTAAATATAAGGCTGAGTAGTGGGAGTATATAACTATTTTTCAAGCTGTAATGTAATCATATATTCTACAAGCAATGTAAACATGAGTGACCTTATTCACCTTTGCTCTACATTCCTAATGGGTGAAATAAAACTTGCATTTTTCTCTTTACACACGGGATTGGGCAGTCTGTGTCCAGTTGGAAAAATCTCTGTACTGTGAAGTCCTGTATTTTACATACAGGATAGAATGTAACAAATGCTGCAGCGGCTGGTCTGTCAAAATACTTAATTTTCTAAGCCTCTCACACACACACCCACTTCCTTTCGAAGGCGATAGTCCCATTGACATAAAACAGAAGCTATTATGGGTGTGACTTCCATCAAGTGTAATTGCAACAATGAGAATTAAGTATGTAGGTCTATTAAAAACATTTGAGCGTTAAATAGCTAAGAAGGGCTTTTTTAAAAGCAAAAATGATAGGCAACATACATACTTATACAATTGAAACATATTCTGTATTGAATTTGGTGCACGCACAATGAACTGATGTCTTATGTGTTATAAGATTGTCTCTGAAGCTTTGAAGTAAATTTCTCACCAGAAGGTGGCTTTGCAGACTCATGAGACATGGACACCGAGTGGGAAGGGTGACCTTTAATTACAAATCACACTAGGGTACGTATGAAAACCTAACAGTACCAAGCGACCAATTCCTCAGTAGCCCCCCCTAAGCTTACAGCTTTCCCCTGAGGAGATCCGGCTGCAAGGCCGCACCTGAGTAAAAAACCAGGGGCGCCTAAGGCTGCAGCCTTAAGCTCTGCACAGGGGAGCGGGGCTGCTGCTACAGCGGGGCACAAAGAGCCACCAGCAGCTCCCCTGGAGCCCGCGGAGGCTTCCAAAGCGGCAGCGGTACCCTCTCTCGCCGGCCCCGCCAGTACCCCCCACACTCCCGGGGCCGAACCTGGACCGCTCCGACGCGCTGACACTGCCAAAGATGGCGGCGGCGGCGCAGTCTCAGCACGGCCGGGCGGGCGGGGCGGTGCTTCCGGCGGGGCAGCGCTCCCGGTGGGGGCGCGGCGGCTCCTCCGCTCCTCGGCCTGGGCCCGGGCGGGGGTTATGGGCACAGCGGGAGCCGGTGGTGCTGCCGCTGCTCTCCGGCTGCCCGGGCTGCATGGCTACGCGGTGGAGTTCTCGCCCTACTGGCCCGGGCGTGTGGCCTGCGCCGCCGCGCAGTACTACGGGATCGCAGGTGCGGGCGGAGGGGTGGCGGGGTGGGGGTAAGCATTGGCGGGGTGCCCGGTGGAGGCTCCGCAGGCGGGCTCGGTGGTGGCTGGAGGTCCGAGGGTTCGGAACCTCGAAGTTGTTGTGACTCTTCCATCCTCAGTCAGTGCCCAGATAGGGCCTGGCCACCCCAGCGGGGTCCCGCTGAGGAGGAGCTGAGCGTTGGGACCTTTTCCATCGGGAGCGCTGCTCATTCAATGCCTGCTTTTAAACGGAGTTTCTAAGTGGGAAATTGCCTCGGCAACATCCCAGTCTCCGTGGGAGAGGAATACCCACGTGTGTTTTCTCGAAACTGAATTGTTGTGTTTTTGGTGAGCTGTGTTCGTGCTATTAGAAAAAAAAAATTGTTTATCGAAAAGATAAGAGGGAACCCCATGCTGGTATGTGCCTCAGGTGAGGCTCATGGCAGAAGCTCACCTCTGTGCTTTTGTTGGCGAGCTATTTTCCAACCTCACCTACAGGTATACTGAAGTGAAACAAAAGCAACAGAAAAAACACCTCTAAAAGCAGTCTGTTGTAAGAGAGTTAGTGTTTGGAGAACGTGACACAACAAGATGTTTCTTTATGTAACTGATCGATTGTCCTCTTAAAGTTCAGGTGCGCTTTATTATGACATTGTAGCTATCTCAGAGCAAACACAATAGTTCCTTTTGGAGCGGGGGAATGAGTTTCGATGTTTTGTTTTGATGGTTTAGGTTGTGGGACTCTAGCAGTGCTGGAACAAAATGAAGCTGGGATTGTTCTGCTCAGGAGGTAAAAAACGTTTATGTTTTATTTTTGCCGGAGAAAAGCTTATTATGTAACTATGACTACAAGACACAACCCAAATGTTTTGGGTTATTGTTAGCCATGAAAAGTATTCTATCCATGCTACAGTATCTACTGAATACCTCTTTGTATTTACAAATGTATGTATTTGTGTTTTGCATACAAATGATAGATTTACATCGCACAGGTTTTGTTATAGGAAGTAATCTGAATTGCACCCTTTCTGCAGTGTAAATCGTTTTATAGAAGATGACAATCAAATTAAAAGCAGCCTCTCTCCCATAGCTTGAAATTAAAAGTTTGAGGTTTCTTAGGGCAGTGCATTGCCACTTAAATTTATGTCCTTACGATGTAAATGCAGGAAGGTGCCTGAAGTCATGGAGCTCTTGACTTGGAGATCCAGTATTCTGTGGGGTTGACAGGAGTTTGATTTGTGTTATGAATGGGAGGAGGATGAGTAAGGAAGGAGGGGATTTCATAACTGAACATCATTGACCTGGCATTTTTTTTAAAGCAAGTTTTGAAACAGCAATTGTTTAGATTGATGGTTGACATAGAAGCAAAACTTTCTGAAGCTGTTCAACACTGTTGTGTTAAGTATTCTGTCTTAGTACTGTTAATTTCTTTGTTTCTGGTGACTTCATTTATTTGTGGTAGAAAGCCCTGTTTGTTCCTGAGCCATAAGCTATGTAATTTTCTCTTCCAAAATGTTCTGTGTGCGTGCCTGTCCCTCATCATTACTGCATCATGCCATGAAGTTAAACCTGAGCTTAGCTGAACCCTCAGTTAAAAGAGTGTAAATAAATTCATAGTTACGATAAGATAACAGCACGGTCATTGATAGTTGTTGCATACCAACTAATACATGGTATTTGATCCCATATGATGAATTGTTGGTATGTTGAAAGCCCTTTTTAAGGGAGTATAGAGATCTTACCTTCATGACTGATTTCTGTTGTTTTTTCATTGTGACTCAGCTTCCTAATGGTGTTGTGAATTGGATAAAGCTCTCTCAACACAAAGAATTTTATTTCTTTGTTTACCACGGCTGTTGCAGACAAAAGGGCTCCTAGCTTTGTAGCAACTTCACCTACCATTGAAGTCATAGATCAGACAGACTGAGACTAGTAGTACCTTTGTGACTGTTTGCCTGAATGAAATCAGATTTCATTCTCTGTGAGGAGCATCCTGGGCTCATTTATGCTTTAATGTAAACAACCTATTCTGGAACACAGTTATAAAAGTCAACATTGTTAACAAGTAAGTTACTTGAAAGGAGATTTTCTAGAAACCCAAATATATAAAAATGTTGTTTAGAATCCTGGAGAGAATGATTGAAATAAATACTGTCTTTGTCTGAAACTAGTCCGGACTTTTATGTCGTGCTGTCTCACAGACAAATACCTTAATTGTTCTGATTTAGTTTTGACTGGAATGATGGCCTGTTTGATGTGACCTGGAGTGAGAATAATGAACACGTGTTGATCACTTCTAGTGGAGATGGATCTCTGCAAATCTGGGATACAGCTAAAACCAAAGGTCCACTGCAAGTCTACAAAGAGCACACACAGGAGGTAAACCAGGAAACTTGAAAAATTTAATGGATGATCTAATGTTTGAATTATTAAAAGATTTATTTGTGGACTTATAATCAAAAGTGAGTTTTGTTGCCTATTTTTTAACTTTGAGTCCATGTTTTAAACTTATAACTCAATATTATTTTGAATACAAAGTGAATTACTCCTACATATTCATATGTATGTTCATATCAGTAGGTACTGATTAATTATATAAATCCAATATATTCATAAATAGCCCTTATTTCTTATAGGCTAAGTAATCATTGGGTTGTATGAGACACTGCAACTTTTCTGTGATTTTTAGAGAGCTCCGTTGGATAGGTCTAAATCAGACAGCTGATGTATATAGCAGTGTTATCCTTGAGGGCAGAGAGTGATCTATATTATTCAGGTCCTTAGGACTTCTGTTGTACTTGAGAGCTGCTTGTCCTTTTTCATCCTAGCCTCTCTGAGATCTTATGCGAGTAACAGTAGTCAAATATTGGGATAGCAGGTATTTTGATACCATTGCATTTGATTTTCTTAAAATCTCAGCTTCTTTATGCAGTGCAATATGGGTAGTCAGAAATGTTAAATTCATGTTCATAAATGTATTTGTATGTTTTAGAGGATGCTTTCCCCAAGTTATTTTTCTACCTTTTTTTCCATGCTTGCATTCCATCTATTCTCTCACTTCTGCCAAATCTTTGAACTTAAGGTGCAATCAATTTCAGCCTGGATTACAGACACTTTATCTAAATTACATAAATCTCAATAAAATAACCTATTGGATATGTATTTAATAAAAATTAAGGGAATCCAGTTTTGTATTCACAAGGAACTCTCTTTTTTTAAGATTTGAAGCACAAGGCTAAAAGCTGAGTGACTGCAGTTACGTGGCTGTCTTTTGTACCTTGTTTCTTTGTAATTTTTCCTTTTTGGCTTAATACATGTACCATGTAAATAAAGAATTCTGGGACATGAGTTTGTTGTTGTGATCAGGATTTTTTGACAGTGTTCAAAAACTGGTGGTCGGAACAGAAAGATGTAGGCAAAGCATAATACCAAATGTATTTTTTTTTTCTGTGTCTGTCATTTTCTCATTGGAATTCTGTTTTGGTTCTGCTACACCATCTGTTGTTTGTGACGTAAACATTTCTGCATCCAAGTCTCAGTTTAGCAGGTAGCATACGGAGGTGGATGCATTCAACCATGAGCTAGAAAGAAAGTATAGGACACGTGGGCTGCATGTTTATGGTGGGATACAAAAGGTTTGCATTGATTCTTTATAAACATGCATTAAGAGGACAGATCTCAGAGGAAATATACTTAATACTATGTGGTAAACAAACACTGGCAGGCAATGCTCTTTAAAATGATTGATTACCTTTCTAATTCTTACCCCTGTCTGACATTTCTAATGCCATTTTTATCACTTCATTTTTTAATATTTTTAATACATGATCTCTTTCTTGTACAGAGATCTCTTTCTTGTTTTCTAAATGAAATCATTATCCCTCCTCAAAAAGAATTTTTAATTTCAAAGCATGTCTTTATTATCAAAGGACAATAAGTTTTATCCCAGCATTAACTGCTGAATCTTATTAATAAATTAGCCTAATTTCCTTTGGTTTTGATGAAGTCTCACTGGAATGTGAGATAATAGTATGCTTGTATTAAATTTGTTTTGGAAGGTGAGCCCGAACATTTATTTTGAACAATTTTTAAATGTTTTTATCCATGTTTTTCATCATTTTTCATCTTCCCTGAAGCATTTCTGCTGCTATTTAGGAAGCATGAAGTAATATTAATATATTTTATGACTGAATTTCAAGCACTGAAAGTTTACCAGCTAAGGTTGTCCCAGTTGCTTAACACTGCTTCTATTTAAGTGTCTTTAAATTCATGTTGTGTGCTAGCATGAAAAGGAAAGAAGAATGAAGGTGAACCATACTTGGCTCTTCACAGGATCTTTAAGTTCTCTTCCTATTAGCTGGACCTGTTAATATGGCAAATAGCTTTTTTTTTTTTTTTTTTTTTTTTTTTTTTTTTTTTTTTTGCTTCCAATGCAGCTGCAGATCGTGTGCAGTCCCAGCCATACCTGCTGCCTGTCTCAGACCTGTGTCACAACACCAGTTCAGCAGATGTGTCTGCTGATAGCTTGCAAGTGAGCTGTAAGCCATGTATGCACTTTGCTTTACCTGTGCAATAGATCTGATACATCCCAAATATGTGGGGCTAGGGGGATTGTGTGAAACAGGTGCATGTTTCTCAGAGGTGTATTTCTTTCTGGAAAATGTTGGACATGAATGTGAGAGCCAAATATTCAAACTGAGATGACTCCTTAAGGCTGTTGTGTGAAAGGGTTGTGTAGTGATGCATTTAGGGGTATTTCCAAGCAGCAACAGCTTAGGAATCAAACATCATCACAGAGATTCAGGGGGAAGGAGAGAGGCTAATCTGTGAGGAGCTTGGGAGCCACTTTGGAGGACCATAATGTCTTCCATTCTTAAAATATGAGCAGATATTATTTGTTTCCTCCGTTACCACTTTAATAGGAGAAGTCAGGTTGAAAGTGAAGGTTTTTTAATGAGTTGTAGTAATAGTACTTAGGTGACAAAAAGTAGAAAAGACATAAAGACATGGTTTGCAAAAACAAACAAAATAACTGCCTCAGCTTGTTATTTGGCTTTAGTCAAGTACTGTCTGAGTGTCTTGTTAATTTAGATTCTAAACTCCTCCAGGAAGAGAGGTAGCACAAAATGGTGCCAGAGCAATATGCCTTTCAGTAGATAGTAAGCAGGACATTGTGAAATAAAAAAGGAAATTTGCAGATAATGCACTTTGCTATTCTGTGGGCAGTGGCTGCTTTACACTTAAGGTGAAATAAGCAAATAGACGAATAACAGTTTAAGCTGGATCTAGCATAGACAAATATTTCTTAGCCGGGAAAATTCTAAGTAGTAGCTAAATGATTCCTCAATTTCCTTTCTCACACAGGAAACTTCCCATAGCAGCCTTCAGCTTTTGCTGGTTTTTTTACTTGCTTTTTTTTTTTTTTCCAGTCCAGATGCTCTGATTTTTATGCCTGGTGACATGAGCCCAAACTTTTTCACTTTAAAAACAGGATTGTTACGATTTAATTCACAATTCCATCTATCCAAGACAAAGACAGCATCTGGTCTGTTGACTTGCAGATTAGATCCAGTGCTATTTTATAACAAGATTGTCCCACCTGGAATACAAATCCTCTGTGGTCAGTGCCCTGACTGTCCAGAGCAACGCCACCTACTAGCAGTAGGTAGTGGCCACATTTCTGTGCAATGTCAAGACAAGCCTCAGTGGGTCAGGAGATTAATAAAATAAATTATTCCAGCTAATATATACCCACCTTAGCACTGAAGTGGTTCATGCCCCACTGCAGCTTAATCAGCCATTTGATGGGAGGTAAAACTAGACAGAATCGACTGTATGTTCCACTGAGTAGGTAAAGATGGAAATTGTACTTGTTCTTAGGACTTTCAGATTTGAAGTATTTTCTTTTTACTAAGGCAGCAGAGCTGAAAAATATCCACAAAGGATAGAGTTAGGGTATCCTCTGTCAAAGCAGGGGCCAATATTAGAATCAGCTGCCAGAGAAGAGGGAGCTTATTTCAGCTACCAAGTGAATAGCAATTTCCTAATAGCTGATTAGAAACTCAGCTTCCCTCGTGATTAATCATTTTTTTTTATTTGAGGATATGAATGTAAACAAAGAGTGCCACAGAACCTGGAAAAGATACATATCAGGAGTATTTTATGGCATGTATTTCATATGAGAATTAGCTTTGTAAAAAAGCTTTCATAGTTAGTCAGCTAAATAGCAAAGTCATCTCCTTAGTCAGCTCTGAAGAAAGATAACATTTATATTGCTAGCAATTAGAAACTGTAGATATTTGGATAAAAATGGATCAGAGATAATAAGTTGGACTGAACTGTGGCTTTTTTTACCATGGTAGAAACTAATAGTGATGGTGAGTCTGTGTGAATTTTGTAACAACATTTTTAACCTGCGTTTTGGCCTATCTTTGCTTTTTTGGATACTCCTCTGAGCCTTTAATGCCAGACAGAGATGGTAAATTTAATTTTTTTTGTTTTCAGGTACATGGCATTGTTGCCAGCTTTGTGTTCCTTCAGTCGTGTATTTTTTTATCTGCAAATCTAATTCTATTGTGTAAAACTTTGGCTAACTAGACTCTGAAACTTGTGTTCTAATGCTCTTTCTAAACTAGGCTATTATATCATTTATAGGCATATAGTGTTGACTGGAGCCAAACCAGAGGAGAGCAGCTAGTGGTGTCTGGTTCATGGGATCAAACAGCCAAGCTGGTATGTTGGTTTTCTGCTGAAGGTGAAAAACGTGGTTTGTTTTGGATCTGATTGGTCTTTGTGTTAAGAAACAACACTGATTCATTTTTGCTCTTTATTTTTACAGAGGCTTAAATTCTGTTTTAACTGAGATGTTGCTTTATCCCTCAGTTGATCCCAGCTTAAGTATACAAATGCTTTTCATGATATGCGGTAAAACAATGTGTAAAAATTTCATTTATTTATGAAACCCTTTCCTTCCATATTGAATGTATACCTCAACAGCTTTCTTTTTACTTTATTCAGTGGGATCCAGCTGTGGGGAAGTCATTACGCACTTTCAAAGGCCACGAAGGGGTCATTTACAGCACTATATGGTCTCCACACATCCCAGGTTGTTTTGCATCTGCCTCAGGTAACCATGGTGGTAAAGAAATTCTCACAGCAAAAGACCAATCTTGGATTAGTTCAGCACTTTGTCCAGCAGATGGTAGTGTGTGGCATGACTGAAAATGAAAGGAGGAAAAGTAAACTGTTGCTTCATCTGGACTTGCAGGCTCTCTTAGGGTCTGTGAATCATCCTCTTGGTCATTTAAGCAGGCATCAGTAGTTTTCTAGCAGTCACTTCAGTGATCTTGTGGCAGTTTTTTCTGTTATTTTATGTAGCTCTCTTCCATTCACCTCACTCTTGTTGTTGACCATTAAATCATGTTATATACTTTGTGTTCTGCTTTACATTTTTGTTCAAATTACCTCGTGTAAGTAGCCTATTAGCTTTGTGAGGAACAGTCAGTTCCTCTTGAACTGTTTACAGTTCTGCTGCCGCCTTCTCTCTGCCACCTTCTTTGGTAGAGGTAATCATCAGTTTTACTGTTCTGCTCTGAGTCTTGCTGGTAAATACAATCATAATTGAGTTGGGTGTACCTAGACTTAAAGAGATGGTATGGTGAGGTGGGAGTGTTTTCCAAATACTGCTCCTGCTTCAGAGGCACGTGGAGAGCTATGGATCGAACTGCAGCCTAACTGCTGGCAAATTGAGTGAGGGCTTCTGTGAGCCACAGAGTTTGCTTGGGAAATAGAGGGGCAATAATACAAATATTGCTAGATTAACATCCAGTGGCTTAAATTTATCTGATTTCAAGTCTGTTGGACTTCAGTACTGTACTGACTTATATAAACATTCTTTAGCTCTTATAAGAAGAGGGTGAGAAAGTATAAATATGTTTTCTCATTACTGGAGATAAAGAATCAGTGGCGATAGATATTGGTGTTCCCTATTCCATGGGAACTTTCCTGAAAAGGTGCACTTGTCTCATAAAACTTCAGTCTGGATAGTTCTATCTGACTCAGCTTGCAGAGTTTTTCTAGAATGAATAACAAGTTACATGTATTTGTCTTAATGTAGTAGTGTTTGGAATCCAGGTGCTGGTGCATAGATATTTCCAAATTATTTGAAGATTCATTGAGGTAACACTTTGTGAGTTACCTGTTTAATAGGATGTGCAGAAGCTTACAGGATTGGGCTCTTTATGCTGTATGGACATTGTATGAACATTCAGTTACACTGAAAAGCAGCTATATATGACCATATACCAGCCTGTTTGGTCAAAGCAGAGAAAACAGTGCCTAGGTTTTTTCTAGGGAACATGTTGATCTCTTCAAAGTTCTGTTCAGAAGCATCCCCTCCATGGTACTCATACAGAATTTCTGACATTCTAGATGAACAAAAGGGCTTTACTGATTCATCTGGTTATTTAAAACTTGTTCTCTAGGCTACGAAGCCAAACTTTCTTCTAATACATTGCCACTTGAACAATTTTGGGAAATGTCAATTGTTAGATGCGGTATGTTGTGGTACTTAAATTTGGTGCAGAAACACATAATTGATTTGTTCTTAGAGTGACTCAGTGGCTGCAGCTGTTGGAAGTTTTGACAAAACCACAAAAGGGTTCCTATTCTTTTGTGAATTTTACTTCAACTCTTGAAAGGGACTAACGTGTACTGCTGGAGCCTGAAATTAATGGCAGTCAGTTTTCACTGACAACTCCATAGTCTTTTTTACAGGGGAAAAAAAAACATGCACAAAAGGCACAATATTTTTCTTCTTTAGCACTACTCATGTTTGAAATAAAACTCTTACAGTGTAATGGTAGGTGTAAAACCATTAGGTAAAGGAAAAGGAAGTCTTCAGAATGTCAGAATTATCATAGACTCTTTTAAGGCTTCCAAAATAAATTATCTGGTGAAATAGCATCAAATCAAAGATCTTGCATAGAAATCAAGGTATGATGCTGATGAAGAAGTTTCTTTGTTTTTGGTTTTACTTTACATTGGAATTTTTCTGTGGTTTGATTAGATTACTTGACCACAGAAAACACATACTGTGAGTTTTCTCTTTGGTAAGTAGGACTGTGGGTAGTAGAAGTACTCATGACTGTGGGTATAAATACCATTTCCTTATTTTAAGAAAGGCATATTGGGCATTTTATGTTCAGAGAGGTTACTGCAATAATGGCATTCTACTTTATTAGTCAAGATATGTGATTAAAGTTGAGTGATACTGCTCAGGGGGCTGGACCTCCTCATTTAAAATTTATGATCCACATACTTTATAAGGATGGTAGAAAATTATAGGACAGAAAGCTTCATTTCACTGATAACTGATATTCTGTTGAGCTAAAGTTGGAGCAGAAGAAAAACTGCAATCTCAATGTGATAGTACTCTCTCAAGTTTATAGATGTCTCTTCTTTGATAGACTTGCTTGAAGGGTTGATCTTAAGTTTTGTTCTCCCTTTTTTGCAACTTCTTGTTGTCTTGAATATTAGTCTTAGCACTTTACACCAGAAATGAACTGTTTCACGTTGTAGCATATTCAATTTTGCATGTGTTAGTAAAATAAGTTAGCTATGTTGTTAACCATAGTAACATCTAAGTAAAGTATTGCACTTTTAAAGTTTATTTTTTATTTTTAAGAAAATAAATGGGAGAAGGAGGTTTAGGAATTTTTTGCATGCCTCACGCCTGCCCTTTTTTCTGGCTTTAATTGAATCCACATAGATGCTAACAGAACTTCAATTTTTGCTTAACTAATTAGTTTGTGACCACTGAAAACAGAAAACCAAACACAACTGGAAGCCACAGTAAAATAGGTGCTCACAAGGACCATTATGTGCCTAGACAGCTTTTTCTTGAAGCTAATGAAGTTAAATTCCTGCTTTTGGAATATGACTTTTTTGCAAAGTATTATGAGACTAGGAAAGAATATGGGTGAAGAAACTGAGAAACCTAAGTTGTCAGTATAAAGCAGTTGAAAATGCATTTGATACTAAGTGTTATTTTGCTTTGTTAGTCCTCCAATCTGAATACACACAGGAAAACTAAGTTTGTCTGCAGTGGACAACAAAATGCAATTGAATTACAGAAGATAAATATGTCTGATGCTTCAGTTAAATCAGCTTTTATTCAGCATCAGATACACTTTGATTTAACGTTTAGAGGGATATGTGACTTTACAGTGGTCTTGTCTTCATGTACAGCCACTTGTACTCTCAGAAAGCAAGAAAAGGGCTTCTATTTATTTTATTTTTTATTTGGGAGTTAATAGTGACAGAGTAGAGTGTTAATTCTGTATATTTAAATAGCTGCTGTTGTGATGTCAGTAACAATTTGTGAGCTGATAAGCAGGATGTTCAGGTGTACGTGCAGTACAAAACCAGAACACTGGTAAATGTCTGCCTTGCACTGAAAAAAAACAGTGATGTGGAAAATGTCATTAAAGAAGCGACATAAATGTTTAACAGCATCTTGATGGCTGAAAGGGTTCAATGAGTTAATGTGGCATTTGCCCGGGAGGCCTTTTTTTTTGTTTGTTTGTTTTTTTTTCCTTTAAACCAGAGAGCAAATTGATGAGAAGCACATCAAGAAAGTGCCAAATGCATGTTACTATATAGTCAAGCATAAATCAGGTCTACTAAATGTTTCTCCAGAGCAACAGCCTCAGTCCTGTGGTTTATAAAGAAGGAATCCTTCAATCCTTCATAGTATCAATTGGTTTTATTACCCTTTAAATTTAACAGTAGGAAGTAATTCATGAGTATTATTTTATTTACATAACTGTAGTATTCTTCAATACAGATGTGACACTGACAATTGAAAATATGAATGTTTTGGATTTGACAAAGCCCAGATTTAAAATTACTACTTGATTTTTATCTCAGCTACTGGGGCATTAGTTTTAATACTGCATTATTAAATCATTATTACACTTCTGAAGCATACTGGTGAGGGCTGATACATGGTTTTCCTAAAATCTTAAACAAATAACGGAAGAATGCGTTTTTCAAATCTTCAAGAAAATGTCTGTATTTGTCAGTATTTAGGTTAGTTAATTGTATTATTTGCTCAAAGACTTATTTTTCAGACTAAGAGTTTAGGGCAAAAAATCTTATTGTATCCCTAGGAGGTGTGATCATTTCTGAGAAATTTTTATTATGTTGACAAAAGGTTGGGAGAACTATGTCTGTGATATTTACAAATCAACTTGAAAATACTGCCTACACTTTTTGTAAGCTCTAGCATTCAGTGCCAGACTTTCAGGTCAAAATTCAAAAACCTTTTTTTGTCTCATATTCTGCTTTATTGCCATCCCTGACACGGTGGGTTGCCTTTTAAAACGTTTGTCTTCTTACCTACTGGTGTCTTAGAATTAAATGTGTGTAGGTAAGGGGCTGCCAAGATGTAGTTTCATAAATCAGGTTGACATGTAGGCAAACACAGCTTTCTGTCTTTGGGATCCAAATTGTGAAAGAAAAATAAATGGAACTAATTTTGCATGAAATACTCAACTGGGAAAGGTATACATCTACTAAGAGGATGGTTACTGAATTAGGTGGAAAGGAAAAGCCTTGAGCGCAGCTCTTCAACAAAGAGATCTCTTTTAAGTTCCTGGTCCAAATTTAAGGTTGTTGGGTGTTTTACTTAAGCTTGCAGTTCTTCAGCTTACATTCCTGCTTCAGAAGAAGCACAGGGCAAAGGCAAAGCAAGGAGCTGGTGGTGACGGGGACTTGCAGACAAATAAATCCAAAGGCATTTGGGTTTGTCCATGTACCTAAAAAGCTGAAGGAAATAATCTTCTGCAGTAGCAATTTTTTGCAGTGAATTAATATTTTGGATCATTTGGATAAGAGTTAATATTACCATTTGGTGAAGAATTGTATAATAATAAATCATAAGTTTGGTCAATTTTGGAAAAAAAAAAATATTCCACAATTTGTGTTTCATTACCTTGGAAAACAATGAAATAAATGTTCACTGAGGTCTTATCTGAAGTAACTTATAGCTCTTTTGTTATTTAGATTTACAGTATTTGTTATCAGACTGAAAAAATATCATCTGGAGAGCATGTTTCCATTGGTAGCCATCATTACTTTGTATCTAGGTTGTGCTATAGGTTAATAAATTCCCTGCATTCAGTAGAGTCCTGCTGCATACTTTAAATAAAGCTGCTGTTTCTGTCACTATTTCAGTCTCTGTGTGTGGAATCTCATGTGCTTTATTATTCCTGTTCTAGATTTGCTTATGCTATACTAAACTAATACTATCTATGCTTCCATTTATGATGGAAGATGGGCAATATAATAATTTTAACATACCTAAAAAGGTTGGGTTTTGTGAGAGATTAAATTTGTGTTCTATTCTTTATTCTTCTGCAGATTTTCTAGTAGATTCCTGCTAAATAATTTAATCTGATTTAGTATTTTAAAATACTAAGTTAGCAATTAACTTGTAATTGTTCATTGGCACTATAGAAGTACTTACTTTAATTGATTTTTCATTGATGTTACACCATATATATGAATACTTGTGTCTTTTACACTGGTTTTGTTTCCTGAAGTAAATTAAGGATGTATTATTTCTTTGTTGTTTTTTTTTCTTTTGGTGATAGAAGAATGTAGGAAGACCTGAATTTTTGCTTGAGAACTTAAAAAAATAAGGTCTGTTTTTAAGTAAAACTTTAACAGTACTTTGGTCCTTGAAACCATTTTATCTGTTCTGGTTGGATTCCTTTTGCCTTCGCATAACATTTAATATTTCTTGTTCTTTCTTTTAATCTCCCAAATATCTAGCTATTTTTTATAGTTACTGATGTACCTCTACACTGTCTTGCAATGATTACTTCCCTACCTGTTGTTACAGGACTTGGGAGATTATGATATATGGATTTGGGTAAAATACATCTGTGAATAAAAAACCAGTATAAAACCAACATGAAATTTAGATCTGAAACAAAATGTATCTTTTCACTGTCATACTTTGTCATCCACATTAGGAGTCTTTATCCCATGTATGGGGATGATGTGCTTGTAGATTAGAATCGCTTTCAAAAATTTTGAATAGATGAGTATATATTGTGTAGTTCTATAGATTCATCCAAGATTTCACAAATATTCATTAAAATGAAAGCAAGCAAGTACACAAAGAAATCTGGAATCACAATTATCTAACAGAGTAGCAAAAATCTGTTGCCAGAAGGAAATTGCTTCTTACCAGAATAGAAATATTTTGTGGTGGAAGTATTGGCCACTTTTGTGGTTGCTTACTTTGGGATGCCAACTGGAAGTGGCTGTTCATGAATATGATTGTATTAGGTGTGCCTTGCTTGTACTTTCTGTTATTATTATTCTACATCTGCTTTACCATGTGGTATAAATTTATCCTTTGTAATGCAGATTTCAAGGAATCATGGAAAAATGTAAAAAAATATATACGTGGTGAGGTCATGGAAAGATGTTTCAGGTTAAAAAAGAAGTTCATTAAAATGTGTAATGTACCAGGATTACATATCTTTTATTTTATTTTATTGATCTGATTCTTCCATTTGCAGCTTAAATGGAAAAATTGGATTTGCTTTTGGCTTTAATTCATTCTGTTCTATTCACAGAGAGGTTCACTTGCCTCTTATGCTACTGAATTACAAACATTTTACAAATGTTGCCAGCCAGAATCAATAACAGCCAAGTTTAGCATTGTCAAAGAAGTTTAAAAAAAAAAAAAAAAGGAAAAGAACTCTTTTTCTCATGCATCAGCACTTTCTACTAAAAAAGAAATAATTGGGGTAATTGTCTTTTTCGTATCAAAATTGTTATTGGCTGAGTAACTTTTCCAAATGTTTTTGGCCCTCATAATGCTAACTGCTGCCCATCTCTGTAGCAGTTAATTCTAGTTCACCTGGATTTATATATTTGCTTGGGAAGAATGATCCTGTCTGTAGTGAAATACGTTTTTCCCCTTCAAATCTGTGTTATCTGATTAAATTGAAATAAAAGCTTTTTAAGAAGCCCATTATAATATCTCTAAAAGTCTTAAGACTCAAGCTGAAATCTGTCCTGTGCAGGCAAATGGATTAGCAAGACTAATGGTGGGTGGATGGGCAGACTTCCTTCTTTTTGCCAAAACCCTGCTGATCATGTTTCTTCCTCTCCATATGTTGGCCTGTTTTTGTAAGCTCTGAAGTGATGTTTGGGGCTGCAGCTGACTGCAGGGTGTCCTTGTCAGGAGTGCTATACAAATACTGAACAGCAGTCTTGCTCGTGACAGTATTAAAAGAGGTGAGGGAATTGAAAAATGTGAGAAATCCTGTGTTGTTCCCACCTTACAGGTCGGAAATTTTCACACAGGATCTCTCGCAGTCATGGAATCTGAAGAAAAGCCAAGCAACCCCCAAAGCAAAGCTTCCCATGGTCTGTGTAGTACCATAGTCCTAAGTCCAGTCTTTTATCATGTAGTGGAACCAAGAGCTTAATTTTTATGTTCAAACTTTGTAGCGGGAGGAGCCCTTCTTGCTCCTAGGGCTGATCCTGAGGCCTCGGGGTTTAGCCCATTCCTGGACAATGTCCTAGGGCTGTTCCTGGGGCTCCGGGATCTACCCCTTCTTGCCTGCTCCTGGGGCTCCTTGAGCTGTGGGCTTCTCCATCCTCACTGAAGAGTGAGAGCTCTCTCCATGGGTGTCAGCTGCTCTCTTATTGGCCTCCTGCTCCTGCACATGCTCAGGAGGGAGGCCAGACACAGGTGAACCCACACCCACTCATCAATAACTCAGGGCACCTGGTCCTGTCTCACTACAAAACTTAAAAAATGTTTTAGCTCTACTGGGCCTTGTAATTCATGCAATAGTCATATAATTATTATGGCTCTAGGGATGATTTTGTTTGAGCTGTAGCCAGTTTCTTGAAAAGAGCTATGATTTTTTGTGCCCAGGTGTACATTTTAAGGCCAGTGACAAGCTGGGCAATAAAACAATCAAAATGTTTTTATCTATACAACATAAAAACTGTAATTATTCATGATAACAACCAATTTGAGGGTTTCTAAGAGTGTTTCTGGTAAGGAAAATTTCTTAAGTAGCAAGGTAAACTTTTTTTTTAAGTTAGTATCAATACATGTTTTCTGTAGAAATCATGGTTGTTTTGATACTTTCAGTGATTATATTTGTCTCTTGAATAAACATAGTCATGAATTTAGATTAATTTTCTCTCTCTGTAAACAAACAATTCAGAGAACCTATTTTTGCTGATACAAAGCTAAATATTTAAGGTTAATTAGAGTATCACAACTTAAGAAGTTGAAGAGCATGGTTGTCTTGTCAGCTGATGAAGTTTTCCATGTTTTTGTAAGCCACTAGGAACTGAGTTTCTAAGGTTATATGGTAAAGATCTTTTGAGGTAGAAGACAATTTCTGGATGGAGGTAAAGAGAAGTTCAGGTGGTTCACAGCTCTTAAGCTGGGCTCCCTTTGGGCTCCAAAGACCTCTGTGTGTGTGTGTGCATGTGCTCCAAGGTTAAAGTAGTTGTTTTTAGTATGCAAAGCATTAGAGCAGAACTAATTAGAGCAGACTTTGTTTTCTGCAATTTCAGTAAATGCAGCCTCAGTAAATCAAAGTAACTGTGCAGGTTTTGCACAGTCCAGGTACATTTTCTGTGTGCCAAAAGCATGTGTACTTTTTCTAAGCTGGCAGGCAGAGAAAGTTTTTTCATTAGTCTGGTTTCCAGGTCAGTTTTTAAATGGACCTAAATCCTACTTTTATGAACTCTTAAGTATTTTACTTTATCTCCTTTTAATCAAATCAGTTAAAAAAATAAAAGTGTTAGTAATAACATGAATTTGTATTTGTTGTGGGGTTTTTTTCTGATGAAAGAGCAATAGTAAGTTCTGATTCCCTTTTTTGCATGAGTCTGACCTCTGTGTCTATAGTATACTTGCTTTATTTGACATGCATGTCCTCATATAATAGTTTGTGTTTCATACAGCTAAGAAACAGTTGTCTGCTAAGTACTACTGGATTAGCTGTATTGAGTAACTATTTGAACCATGTTGAATCAATTTCTTTTTTCTTCAGGTGACCAGACTTTGAGAGTTTGGGATGTGAAAGCTCCAGGAGCCAAACTGGTGATACCAGCCCACCAGGCTGAGATATTGAGCTGTGACTGGTGCAAATATGATGAGGTATAAACCTATTCATCCCACTGTTTTCCTAATTTAATCACTCTCATTAAATAGTGTGGGGTTTTACTGCAACAGTAATTCATCTGTCCTTTATGAAAACATGTCTAATTGGTTTGTTGCTCTCATATGCCACTACATTTTCAGAAGAACCTTGTCCCAGCAGATATATACACCACTAGGTCAGTTGTTTGGCCTGTTTTCTTCTGTAGTGGGCAGAATTGTCCATAGTGGAGAAACAGTTTCTATTTCTCTGCTCTCTTTAACTTACATACCAGAGACCTCATTTATCACTTATTCATCTGTAGCACTTAATTTGTCCTGACTTTTGTGGCCAACATACCCACCACTGCGATTTAATAATTAAGTTGTCCTGCTATACCTGTTTTTTATGAAATCATCAGAACTTGCTGGTGACTGGTGCTGTTGACTGCAGCTTGAAGGGCTGGGATTTGCGGAACATCCGGCAACCAGTGTTCATCTTGCTGGGTCATACCTATGCTATCAGAAGAGTGAAAGTAAGTCGCATTTTATTCCTCTTTGACCACCATGAATTGTTACACAGATTGTTCTGGAAAGCAGTAATATTCTGTGTTACCTAGTAACTTGGAAAAAACCATCAGATTTGAAGATTGTAGATGCTACTGTGACTGTTCTTGGAAACCTTCAATTTACCATTGTAAAATATCTTGATGTTTAGCAGGTTGCTGAGATTTCAAAGTAAGTGACATCTGCTAAGGCAATACGTTTCCATAAGGAACATGAGAAAGAGTTCAAGAGCTTGGGAGAGGGTTTTGAGGTTTACTTCAAATAAATAATATGAAAATTTTGAGATAGAGAAAACACCTTCCTTTAATAATTTTTAAATGGTGCTGTGCCTTTTTCTATCCATACAAATGGTGAATATTCACAAAAGGCAAGATAGTGAAGGCTATGAATATGTATTGTTGTAGTACAAAGAAAATGTTAGTATATTCAAAGAGATTTTGAAACTATTTGTGCAAAGCTAGACTACTATACTGGATCTGTTTACTACTAAATCATTCACTGGCTGGAATTTGTTCTAGATGCACAAGTGGCATTTTTTAACTTTATTCAGCACTTCTTATTTTTTATATTGGTTGGATAATATCCAATATTTTTTAAACCTTTCAAGAGCAGGTGTGTTTATTAATATTTTCTAGGAAGTCTGAGCTGGCAGATGCTGGGCAGTATTTTGCTTCACATGCCCTTGGAATTTTGATGTGTTTCTAACAGCTTTAAAAATTACTGCACATAGGTTGTAATTTGTCAGAAAACGGGTGTGATTCAGGGAGTGGTTCCATATCACAAATTATGTTTGGGACCACACAGCCTAAGAAGCTTCTGCTCCTCCATGTCCCAGCTACCCTTGTCTGCTGTCCCATCCCCACTGGTGGTGGCTGTCCAGTCTTTTTTCCTACAAGTCCTGCATGACTTTGCTCTAATCTGTCTTGGTGAAATGTTATTCATACCAAAAGAACACTTAATAGTGATGTTGTTAACTTTTTCTTTAAAAAAGACAATTTTTTAGATCAAATTTGACAGCCATTGAGACAAATGAATCAATACATTATCAATCAATAAAGACTATCAAATTCTTACTCTCCGGCAGCTAGTGGGATCTTTTAAAAACAGCTGTGCCAGTAAGGGGTTCATAGCACATTGTCTTCATGATAAAAGGAAGAAAGTGAATGCAGAATTATTATTCATCATTAGTTGTGATAAAGGAAGTGTAGGACATTTGATGAAACTAATAGGAAATGTGTTTACAAACAGATGGAAGTGCTTCTTTTACACATTGGATGGTATACTTGAGTTAACTCACTGCACAAGAGGTTGCACAGGCAGGTGGCCTCATCAGGTTTGTGGATAGCAACTGGTCAATAAACAGATATTAGAAGAACTATCCAGGGATGGCATCTCTAGTTTCTCTGCTTTCTGTCATCCTAGGCTGCATTAGGAAGAGTGCTGATAGCAGGCTCGGGAAAACAATCGCTACTCACTGCACCTGTGAACCACATGTGGAGTGTTGAGTTCAGTTCTGGGCTTCCCAATGGAGGGGAGACATGGACATACTAGAATAAACCCAGCAAAGGGCCATGAAGAAGGTTAAGAGACTGGGGTCTCTGTCCCACCAGGAGAGGCTGAGAGAGCTTTTAGTGTAGAGGAGGCTTAGGGAGGATCTTATCACAGTATACACTGTGATAAGTGGGATAAGAGTGACTGTGGGAATTAGAGAGGGCAAAGCCTGACTCTTCTCAGTGCTATCTAGTGAGGGGACCAGAGGTGATTGGTACAAACTAAAATACAGAAGATGCTATCTAAATGTGGACCACTGGGCTCAAAGACTGTTGGCCTGATTGGGCAGAGTATTTTTTATATTCTTGTACCGTCTCATCTGAGTTTGCATTTTGTGGCCCATCATCCTCCCTGTTTTGTTAAAATGCCTTGAAATTATTATTAGGATTTGGCCAGCAGTAGGACTTTCTTTGCACTAGCCTCTGAGATCAGTTTAAGGAGATGGTGTGGAGACTATATGCCCACACGTGCGAAAGAGAATTATGTGAGTGCCTGACTTCTGTTCCATCTTTGCATGCTGCCCATTTCAAGATAAACATGACATAAGAGAGTTGGGGTCAGCACTTAGGGGTGGTGAGGGATATCTACATTTGCATGGTATAACTCAACAGTCACACTAACTGTGGAGAGACCAGCATGCTACCTAAATAGAGGCAGGTGTCCCTATCTGTGTCTGACACTAGCAGTTATAGTGACTGTACATATAGTCACTGCTAGTGACTCTGCTGACACTAGCAAGTATAAAGCTGTGCAGCGAGCTGGCTCAGCTGATTACTCTCACTAAAAATCCTGTCCCTAAAAGGGACTGGTTTCTGTCTGTATCACAAAGATTGCTCAGTTTGTGTCTGAGCTTGCAATTGTGTGGCTGAGCAATAAAGGAAGGAGGCAGGGGTACCCAGTCTGAAGTGGAAAGGGAAGGGAAGGCTATGAGTCTCGGCAACAGTGCACTTTTCAAGTAGCTTAAACCAATCATGAAATCACAGTCTTCAGTTGTCTGTGTTTTCTGTTCTGTTCACTTGCTCAGGGTTGCATTGACTTTCAGATCTGAGGCTAGCAAGGAATCCTACTCAACACAGTACAGTCAGGATTCATGCAGATTCTTTGTGGCCTTTCACTACAGTCCAGGGTGTTATCTACTAACTACACTAAGGTCATCTGGAGCCCTTTTCAGATTTTTATATTGGTGCAGTTGCGTGTCTCATATTCTTAGCTGGCTTCATTCTCTTGTATTGAAAAGTAGCTATGACTTTTGAGTTCACCTAAAAAAAGATACTTGGATGAATGATCTGTGAAGGTCAGGGTGGATGATGTGTTTGTTGGTCTTATGTCTATATACAACCCTTTAGATGATAAAATTGTAGTATCTTAGAATTAAGTGGAAGAGAATTTTAAAGTATTCTCTTTGTAGCAGAAAGACATTATACAAATTCTCTCAACTTATATGTGTAGCACTGCTAAGTATTTTGATAGAGTTTGCTTAAATAAGTTTATATGATAGATAAGATTAATGGCAAAGCTTTTCAGCTTTGATATTTTTGCTTCAGCTGAAACAACATGCAAAAGGGGCATTAGTTTTTGCTGTTTGTTAGAATTCTTCCCCTTTATTATTCTTATTCCTGAGATGCAATTGAAAAAGATGTGGTTTTATTTTTTTTACCTCTAGAAATACTGTAAGAAGTCTGGGAAGGCTAAAGTTCAAGCACACACATCCCTTAATTTTACTATAGCAAAGAGAAGTCTTTCAGCAGAGTTCAGCATGCAAGGACATACTCTGCTCTTTTGGCAACTTGGAGAATTGTGACAATAGCCCAGGCTTAACATTTTACTGTGAATAATATCACATGTTTTGCAGGAAGAATCTTACCTATCAACCATGCTGTGGGTGACCTGTATTCAAACTGAAGTTGTGTCAATGACTTTTGTATTTGCTGGTGACAAATACAGACTTTAAAATAGTTGGAAACTGAGGACTGTCAAAAAGCTAAAAGATTTTCACCTGTGTCCTTATTCTGCAGTTCTTAGATGTGTCTGCAACAGTCTATAGGAGCGTGTGTCCTGTAAAGTACCCTGCAGTAGAGGGGGAAACTATGAAGTGATGTTATACTGCCTTCATTTTTTCAATTTCTCTCAAATTTTTCCATTTCTGTAGATGATTTCAAAATAAATCGAAAGTCATGGAATGGATGATAGTAATTTATTTTACATTCCCTGCAGCATGTCACAAATTTCCTCTCTGAAAATAATAAACTGGTCACATAGCTTTTCTGAAACTCACTTTATATAATGAGATATACTCATCAGCCAAAAGAGGAATTTAATGGCTGATTATTTGACTGTCATAAAACTTCTTAACTTTACAACAGTGTTGGTTGGATCTACTGTAATGAAATCAGATTAAATGAGGATCCCAGAGAGCATTCCTTGTAATTAGAAGCCTGGCATGGAAATTTGTTGGTGTAGTTTGTTTTGTTGCAACATGATGTGGTAGCTACCAAGACAGTTTAAATACTTAAACTTTGGTAATTTTCTACTTACAGTAAGTCTGTATCATGTTCACAATGTTATTACTTTAAAAGTTACTCTGTTTTGTTTTCTTTCAGTTTTCACCATTCCATGCAAACTTATTGGCCTCTTGCTCCTATGATTTTACTGTGAGGTACAGTATTTTTTTTACTTGTTCCTTTCAATAACTGCCTTCCTCTTGTAGATTAGAACTGTACAGTGAGCTTGTGTAATATTCCTGTCCCTCATAGGCATGTCATTAATTCAGTAAACAAGTTAAATGCTTGAGAACTTTCCCTAAGTTTATCTTAATTGGTGTTCCTTTGCTTCCTGTAATAAACGGTAGTGCCTTGTCAGTGATACCCACTGTCATCTGGTGGTTGCCAGCAACCTGACAACCTGACAGCACACATGATGCCCATGTGTGTATAACTTTGTAGACTACTGTATCAGCATTCCACTTTATATGAAGTGCTTGATTTTGTTTTTAAAACACACTTCTCATGGAGTACCCCACAGTGATCTGTTGAAGCTTAGGTATGGGATCTTATTCAACATCCTTTACAGATGTAGTACCAGCTAGTTTGCAGTTTATGATTTCTCTAAAGGCTTCTAGGGCTAAAATAAAAAGTGATAATTGGTTTCTTCCAGTGGCCTTGTCTTTGCAATAAGACTAATAATCAACATGCTAATGTACTAAAGTTACTTGAATGTGTTATGCTATTTCCACTTTCAAGACCAGCTATGTATCTTTCACATTTAGCTCTAAGGCGTTTTGTGCAGTACCAAAATCTAGTGCAATTTCAGCTCTGATATTTTCATCTGTAGAAGCTGTCAGTAAAGATGAGGACAGCTCTTACTGGTATATACCAGTGTGTCTGTAAATGCAGAGCTTGGGAGCTTTTCACAACATACCATTATAGGCATTGTTTTTCTGCCCAAGCAATTATTTTATGTTACTAGGGACAGTGCAGTGTTGAAGGGATGAAATACCTATTTTTAGTAGTTTTCTAAAACTATTAGTTGCTGGGTTTTCTGTGAGTGAACAAACAAGAGGAGGCCAGGTGAAAGTCTTTAGAAAAGGTGGCACAGGCTAAATAATCTGTATAGTGGGGGAAACTTGTTACCAGAACACTGTGGAACATCTGTTTCAAAGAATACCACATGACTGTGTTGTACCACTACCATATACCCTGTACTATTATTTTCAAGAAGGAATGTAGATCATAGCAAGAAGTAGAGTTCACTTTAGAAATGTTGTGCATTTGATTGGATGCACTGGACACTTCACATGCTCATCTGTGTACCCATGCTGTCATGTGTGCACATGCATGTATGCACACAAGTGTACACGTGGACATGTCTGTGTACACACATATACATACACACATTTCAATTTAAGAACAAAAATACTTGATAAATACATTGAAGTTGGAAAAGAAGTAAGAGTCACAGTACATAGTAATAATTTTGGATCTCATTGAATCTACTCAAGATTTGTGACTTTTAGGCATATTTGATAGTGATTCATAGAACAGTATGGTATGTTAGTCCTTTAAAAACAGATTAATTGCTACAAGATACACTATTTTAATAGCAGCTTACTTATGATACTGTCCTTTTATTTTCTGTAACATTTCTGTTTGAAGCTCAAAATTGTAGTCATTAACATATACTAGATAACTGAATACAGTATAACTTAATGTTTAAGCTCTGTGATCCTAAAAGTTACTGAAGCTTTTGTAGCTTAGCCAAACAGATGCAGATCCTCTCTGAGTATACCAAACTGTTGTGTAGGAAGCAGGGTTTGCATTTGTCTCAGATAGAACAGCTGGTCTGGCTATCTGAAAGCAAAAAATAGTAGGGTGAAGGCAAAGTTAACAACACACATGTGTGCACTATAGTAAAGCTACTGAAATGAAAACTAGTTGAGATGCTAACTTAACACTAGGGGTTAAGAAAAAGAGGATGTAGATTTGAACTTGGGATTTTATGTATACTTTTGCTTGGGATTTGGGCTATAATGACTTAGATTTAACCTGTCTAGTAAATGTCTTATTGAGACAAATTTTGTCTATGCCATATCCTTAATATTTGGAAGAGTTCAGGAAAAATGTAGGTTAATTAAAATGTAGTTTTAACACAGATGAATCATTAAAATGCCAGGAAATGCACAAAGTGATGTAACATTTCCGGGACTTATTTAGGTCTGTATGCATGCTCTTAAAGCTTATCTCTATCAAAATTCAGTTTGAAAGAACATCAGTATCATCTCTTACTGGAATCACTTATATTTTTGGACTCTAATCAGTATAAGAAAAAAAATTTTCATGCATTAGGCACAGGCAGTGCTCACCAAAATCAGAATGTCTGATAAATTACAGAACTTCATTAAGCTGGTATCAGACCAGATCTTGAAGTGTATTCACAGAAACTTGCCTCTGAGCAAAGGGTGATTTTTGCTGAAAGTTGTACTATAGTGGACCTCTTCTCTGCAAGATGCTTTAAGGTAAAACACTGTCTCCAGTTTTCCAACACTTTATGCAAGTCAAGTAACTTGGATCCTGAAGAAATCTTGAGAACGTCTGGAATAATGCCACACAGAAAAGAAACTTTTTTTCACTTAAGTTAATTATCCTTTTTATGTTTCTTTTTTCTTGAAGGTGAAAAGGTGGTGTTTGCTCATTTGCTCCCTTTTTTTTTTTTTTTTCCTTCCCTCCAAATGGGAAATAGTTTCCTGCTGATCAAAATGCTTGTCACTGTTTGGTTTCTAGTGTGAAACTGAAAACAGCAGTAGAACAGCCTACCCTGAATGTCTCGGTTGATGCTATCTCCTGCATCATTATAAAGTTTCCTTCATAGCAAAGTTGCTAGCAGTACTCAGGATTTTGGGCACTACATCTGATGAAACAAGAAAATTCAAAATGGATTATTGTTTTCAGTTATGATGTAACTGTTTCTTGCAACTATAGAGTTAGTCGAATTCACTCATACATCTGTTTTAAACATATCTATTCTCTTACATGCTTCCTTTTTTTGATTAAAACAAGAATTACAATTTCATGGTAAATATTTTGACATACAAATAAATGCCCATGTTCTTGTATGATTTTTTTTAATCTGCTTATTATTGACAACTACTTCTGTATTTCTCAGGCATCTGATTTAACCAGTTTTAGCCAACTGACCTTTCCCAGTGCTTGATGAAGAGTGGGGCATGTGTCAAAGTGAACTGAAGCTCCAGTCTGAGAATGATGATACTGAAAGATGGGGAATATCTAGAAGCTCTGATGAGACTGTATAGTTTGGGATTCACATGCCCTTTTGGTTAATTTGTGTTTTGGGGAGAAAGGGGGAACAATGAGTAAGGTGGTGGATAACTTTAGTAACTACACTTAAATTATTGTGTATCAGCAGCAGTGAAGTTGTTACTCTTGTAGACCAACCAGCCCATATAGGTTCATGTCTTCATCCTTCAAAATTAGAGCAGCACATAATGCTGGATCTTGGGCTGTACCTTGTATTAATTTAAGATAAAAGCACTAGACAAGGTCTGTACTTGCCTAAATTAAGTTTCTCGCTTGCATTTCTTAAATCAGATTGAACATTTTAGTGACAAGAAATATCTTCATTTTGTGAACGTGCCCTGTTTTTCAGGACACTCTTTCTGGTTTAGGAAATTTATTGTCCTGTCCAAAAGTAGCTTGATGCTAGCTTCTACTCAGACAGAAGTTTTTCTAGTTTGCAAGAAGAACTTACAGGTAACTTTGTTTTACAGGAAAACTGTAGTGTAAATTTATTAAGCTTGTACAAATGTAATGGAAACTCATATAAGAAAGGGAAATCCTAAGTTGTAGGTTAAGGGAGGCAAAAGACATAGCATGAATTTACCATCTGTCTGAGGTACTATCTCCTCAGCTTGCAGTACTGTCTCCCCATCATGTGCATTTTACTACCTTGTTCAGACACTGGAGCCTGCAATGATACTTGCTGCCTGTTTTTTCTCAGCCAGTGGTGAAGGCAGGGCAGGAGGTAAGAGTAGAGGGAGGAGGAGGAGGAGCTGGTAGAAGATAGGTAGGAGAAACTATACTGGGGTGTGGTGAAAGTATTTTGGTAGGGGAGCACAGGGTATGTATATAGCAAGATAGATCTTCATGGTACAAAGTACAGAATCCATAGGATTGACGAAATGTCTTGTCTAGAATAAGCAGTTGACTTACAATGTACATTCAGCTTATGAATTGCATGTGGAGTATGTGTAAAACAAATAAGAAACTATAAAAAAAAATGGGGGAAAAGGTATACTTTCAACAGTTCCAGTGAAAAAAAGTTTTAAGAAAATGCACTCATATAGGTTGCAGGATGTCTATGGTCAGTGCAGATGTGACTGTAGTTGTGATTGCTAGTTTTAATGTACATAATATGGGTTTAAATGGCTGTTCTGCCTCTGTGGCACACCTCTGATTGTACAGGCTGTACAAATCTGTAAAGGTCCCTAAAAGTGTGTATGTTTGTCTGCCCTGTCCCCACTGACATTCGTGCTGCTAAGCATGTAGAAACACTACAATTAAAATGATGCAGGCACACTTTTTTTTTTTTTGTGAATGCATCTTCATTTCACTGCATAGCTGTCATACTGGGGTGTACACTGTCTTTGAAAACTTTTATTGTGCTCTTAAGTTTTCAGAATGCAATGGGACTTCACTCTGAGCAGAATATTGTTGTCACCGTGCTACTTTGGGAAGGTGGGATATAGATCATGTTTGTCATTTTGGACTGCAAAGTTATGAGAGTCATCGTTAACTTGTCATCAATAATTCTCAGTCCTGAGACACTAAATTTTTTTTGCACTTTAACAATTTTATTTTGAACAAGCAAAGGTCCCAAGCAGTCTGTGGAACTTGACCTATGTTGCAGTACTCTTAAACTGTGCTTCCTCTGACTTTTTGCAAATGTGACTCCATACAACAAACACCCAAGTTGTACTACCATTTTAGAAATCTATCAGAAAGTCTTTTCTAAGTTTTTGTTTCGTAAATTTGAAGTTGTCTTCTTTAATCCTAGTTTCAGTTATGAGCCTTTGAAGCGTTAGTAGAGAGCTACTGTGGTAGGGAAAGCTGCCACTATTACTTATAAACAACAAGATTTTGTGGCTTCACTTTCTTATGAACAAACGTGGGAGGATGAAAATGCTGAGATGGTCTTTTGCTCCCCTCTCCTGCAAAGTAAGTTGTTTGTCTTAGATCTCAGGTACCAGGAAAAAGTTAAGAGGGTTGTTACTATGGCATGGCCATTGTGCTGATACCACTGTACATTTATGAAGGAAATTACATCCACACATTAAACAAACTGACCCCTCTGGCTCCAGTGTTTGCTGTTTTACCTGAATTGGTTTGAACATGCAGTGCTTTCAGTGTAGTTGGTCTGATAATGAGCTGTTCTAATGAAGTATTGTCACTTTCCTCAGCAGGTGTGAGATAGAGGCCTCTGTGGTTGTTACAGAAGTAAAGCATATGATTGACCACTGGGAGAAAATTTGAGCTGTAGCAAATCTGATTACAGCTGCCAGCCCACACAATGTGCTGTGCTTTGCAGACTGTGAACTTTTCTAAGCAGCATATACATTAAAAAAAAACAACATTAAATCTTCCTTTTGTGCCTTCGTGGTGTGTCTTGTTGGGGTGTTACTATGTGATAGCTCTACTCCTGATACGTTTGTTCATGACTGAGATTATTACATCTTATGCCTCTCTTTTCCTTGCTGTTAACTGCACTGAGGGGCATTGCATCTAATGGGGCAGTATCTGAGAGAAGCAGAGCAGATCACAAATCTGTTTTCTAGGCATTTTTTTCAACCAAGACTGTAAAATAAATCGCTTTTTGCAATAGGAGCTTGTGGAATTAACTGTGTAATGCAACCAATAATTGTAGTACACATCTATTATTAAATTATAGTAGTCTATTTTGCTTTGCAGGAAGACAGTCTCAAATTTGAGACTGTAAATAACCAATACCACTAAAAGAAGGTGTAATTTTCAGTAAATAAAGATCACATAGTGGAAAATAACAAAACCTGAGTAAAATGATAAATTGTGCTAATGTCTTTCAAGAATAAAATTCCCTAGCCATCAGGAAACACCAAAAGAGTGTTCTAGCCTATGTTTTGTTCTAATACTGTCCCAATGGCTTCTCTTTGGTGCCAACTTTGATCTCAGTTTCTGCAACAGGAGACCAAGATGGTTTTGCCCAGTGGGGTTTAATTTATGCAAATCAGCAGATGGCTTTGCAGGAATATGATTTATATTTCCTAAGGGAATGAGTTTGCTTTTTTTAATACTCTGGCAGCAACAGATTTGTCAATATCTTGCATTATATTTTTGAAATGGCCTTTCAATTACTTTAATTGTGGTTGCTTTGAATGTTTTTTTCCTCTCTCTCCCTCTCTCTTCCCTCTATAGATTCTGGGACTTCTCCAATCCTAATCCTTTGCTGGAAACAGTCGAGCATCATACTGAATTTACATGTGGACTTGATTTAAGTCTTCACAACCGTGGTCAGGTAAGAGCTGGGATAAATTTACTTTTCTGTAAATAACCACTCTGGTTATAACCACTGTTATAAACACTCTGGTCTTGACTGGACTGCAGGACTCAGATCCTGAGTAAGAGCCACCAGACTGCAGAAAGCTTCTGGAAGTGAGTCTGCTGAATGATTATTAAATAAACCTCACTTCAGGTCCATTTTTACTTATAAAGCATCTACTTAGGTTGGGTAGGAGAGGAGGGCAGGACAGACAGATTTGCAAAATCAGATAGGTGAAAGTCGCTGTGAGCTCAGGGAAAATGAAGTAATTTTGTTTCAGAAGGAGGAGTAATAGGGAGTGACCAAGAATGCCAAGCTAAGATACAGAGCTTTCTTCCATCTACTTAGAGTGTCAAGTTAAACGCTAATAGTGTCAGACATGATACCTAGACCTGGCATGTCATAGTATTTGGATTACTACAACAGTCTTAATACGTAGTTACAATTCAAAAGCCCTCAGCTACTGACGTGGATAGCTTGCACCCATTTTATCCAGGGTAATTATTTATCCAGGGTATTTATCCAGGGTAGTTGTGGTAGGGTTCTCCCCTGCTTATGTTGCTATCGTCATTTCTGTTTAGTAAACAGAAGATGGTTGCTTGTAGTACAAACTTTTGGTTTTTTTCAGACACAGAAGGCAGGAAAACTAAAGCTAGTAATTAGCTTTAAAATGAGGAAGCCTACAGTTTTCATTAAAAAATTGCTGTCACCAAGTTAACTGTAACTAATGCATTACTTGATGTGCCAAAGATATAATTTGCATCTAGATTCCTTTCTAATTCACAGTGAAAGTAATTAATTAAAACTTCATCCCAAGTGAGTGCTTAGGTATGATTCTGGCTGAATTGGGTCCAAATGCAGCAGCAGTCTTAGCAGAGTACATCAAGGCCTTACAGTTCTACATCACTCAATGCTCTGAGCTCCATTCAGATATCCATGAAGTTGGTGTGGGTTTTGCCATGGATCTGCACAAGGCAAAGATGTAGTTTTGAGTATAAGCCTGTTACAAAGAGCCCTGTGTGTTACAGAATGGGTCTCAATGGATGATGTTTCTCTGGCTGTCTGGTTAGATATGATTTCTTTCTGTATGATCTGTCAGACTTAGAGCTGCTACTCTGTGGATATTATTTCTTTTGTAACTGTTATGTGTGGAGTAGCCTTCTTGGAGAAAGGCAAAGTAACTCCTCATTGGTGATTGAAAGCAAACAGTTGCATATGCACTTGTATGTTGGAAAAAGGAAAATGATGGTGTGCATACCCATCTACATTATGCATTTGTGCATCCAGGTATTAGGTTTTCCACACAGAAATTCTACAATTTTGATGTTAGACTCTAAGCACAAAATCTGTAAAATCTGGGCTTCATATCCATATACACTGCATGCCAGTGTGCCTTCCAGGCAGAGGTTTGGCATCTGTAACAGCTGTAATATTCCTCTGTTTTTTTTCTACTGAGTTGATTTAATGTATTGTGGACGTTGGACACCACATCAATGCAAAATGTGAATGTTTTGTTTTATTTTTTTAAAGAAGTTTAAAAGCTTGTGATAAAATTAAACTATAGCAACAAGATAAAAAATTAACACTTACTGAATAGCTGTTTCCAGTATGTGCACTTGCAACCTTTTTCTGGTTTCTGCATCAATCCAATGAACAATATTTGCTTAAATTTTATGGTGATCTTCCAAATATGTAGATTGCCTTCATGGCTCTATCAAGACTTGATAATGATCCCCATTCATTGTTAATCTTTGTACATTTGTATAGTTTGTAATATTCACTGTGTGTTTTATAAGGAGTTATGACTTGAGATTTGAACTGCATCTTTCCTTCTTGCATGCAAGGTATTTTATTCATAAAGCACTAGCTATTAATTTATAGTCAAATCAAATACCATTCAAGTCATTAACTTTGCTTTCATTCTAAATGATTTTTTTTGTTGTCTAGCCAGATGATATTTTCTTTGGCTTTGCCCAGTGAACCTCAGCATTTTTTAATTACCTCTTACATGTCAAGGAAAAAACATTTTGTACTACTGAAAAAGTGTTCAAAGTAGATAATCTGATCTAGGACTTAAAAGATATTCCTGCCAAACTGATTGAACTTTAAACAGAATCTACAGGCAGAGTGTAGGTACTGACAGGCAAGGTGGTTTTTGTACAGTATCCTGCTAAGGAGAGATAGCATATGGGAGAGAGATTAGGTCATAGGAATGGGTCCCATGTTGTGAAGGTAAGTATTAGATAAAACAGAAAAGTCCTTTTTGCACTATTAAGATTCTGATATCTATTTTGGGGTATCTGGGGTCAAGTAAGTGCTTGCTGAAAGCTTTGCATTTTAATAAAACCAACTCTTGTTTGGGGTTCTTTTCCCACCATAATGTTGTTGTCAGGCTCATAAAAATTTTCAAACAACAAACTTTCTAACAGACTAACAAACAAAATTTCAGGTGCATAGAAAAATGTATATTTTACTCTGCAAAGCACTAACAGAAATTATCCTCATGATATTTAGAGTATTTCTCTGTTAAACTGCAAGTGCTGATGGGAGAGCTTGCAATGTAGATTTTCTAGGAGAAAATACTCCCAACTCCAGCTTTCAGGTAGAACAGCTTTTGGCATGAACAAGAACAGTGACAATACCCTAAGCACCAAAAATCTTTTAAATTTGTGATGGTCTACAGTATTAAGAAGTGAACAAGTCAATTTACCTTGTCAGCAGTTTAAAGATCATGCAGTTTTTTTAAACCAGACATGGTAGTTCTTTCCAAAGTTTGGAGATAAGAAAAGCAATTAAAGCTTGCTACTTTTTTATATGCTAGATAGGCAGAGGGTGTATTTGGAAAATATAAAAATGGTGATCAGCTATCTACTACTCCTTGCTAGGGGCTGATAGTGCTGTGCCATATATTGGAGTTGTACTCTGTAGCTCATCAGATTTCTTATTTCTCTCCTTATATTTACTTTCCCTGCATGTGATCTGTGAATGCTCTGCTGAATTAGAATATAATACTCCTTTAAGTCTAGCTCTTCCTGGGATTTTGCTGTGCTTCCCTGCAGCCTGAAAGCATGAGCGTAACTTCTTTGGGTGTTATTTGTGCAACTTTATTTAAAAGTGGCTTTTTCCTTCTGTTGTAGGTTGAATGTGATATGGCAGAAATTAATTAATTTAAATGTCTTTTAGGCAGTCCATCAGTGACACAGATAAAAAGTACAGATACTCTAAACATTCACTTCTTGTCTTGATTCTGAAATCATTTTAGTAAGTTTGTAAGGAATAGAAAATACATATGTACGATTTAATTTCTTTAAATGTTGGACAAAAAATACTCAACACTTCATTGTAGTTCTAAAGCTGTATTGTTTAACAAAAATGTACATAAACTGAAACTCTGAATTTTATCTGAAAACCTTTCTCAGCTGACATTTCATGTCTGTTCTGGACTCTGTTAAGCAGCCAGAGGAAAGTAGACATTAATGCTTTCCATTGAGCCAGGCTTTCTATCTTGCTGCTGAGATCAAGATTAAGTATCTAATGGGAACAGGAACAGGAATCTTTCCATTTCTCTGTACTTTTACTCTATGAACAATGACATTTCTTAATTAAAGGATACATGATTTTCAACAGAAATGATAGCGAGGGGTGTAGTATCTTAGAATACTTAGTATGTGAAGAGTGTATTAGACATCCAGGACTTCAGTGATATACAATACTGAGGTGTTCCCTTTGGAAATTAAATTCATTTTGCATCAAATGAGGGTAAACCAGATGTCAGTTCTGTAGTCCAAAATAAACTGTTAGCTGAATGCATGTTGAAGTCTAGGTTTTAGAATAACTTAACAATAACAATAATACAAACAGTAATCACTTACAATTTTCTTTTATTGTGGTTGTGTGTGTTTGGGTGATAATTATAGTACAAACAGGCAGCTAGCTGTCTAAAGAGTTGTTTGTGTCAACATAGTTTGGGAAGCAAACTTGTTTTATCTAGCCTTCTGTGTGGCTGCACCTCCTTGTGTAAATATTCCCCCCAAGTAGTAGTTCATATAAAACTGGTTTCTCTTACTGCCCAGAGCTCCACATGCTTTAGAAGAAATATCAGTGTGAGAAAGGGCCTGGCCACAATTCTTCTGTATTGCGTTTGGAGATGGTGAGGAGTGGTACTGCAGTGCACACTCATGATACCAAATAATCTGGAGACAGTAACACCAGTGCAGTACCCATGAAACTAGTTTTGTGCTCTGTGTTACCCTGTCTTTTGTCTTTGTAAACCACCTTCCCTGAACCTCCACTTTCTCCCCTAAAGCTGTGGGGTATGAGCAGCATGTTGTACCATACAATACTCTGCTCCTTCCTTCCTTACACCTGACCAGAAGCAGTTACACCTGAGCAGAGGTGCCTGATTTATAGCTTCTTTCTGTTGATCCCATAAAATGTTACTGTACTGATGGAATCATGACTTTTCATGGCATCAGTATCACTAACTTTTTGAAAGCTGTAATTTCTTACCTAGTTGGAGGGAGGCCATAGCCAAACTGCATACACTTGAGATGCATCCCCTGGAGGTTCTAAGTTCTTCCAGCTTTATGAAGAAGCTTTTGATCGCTGTCAGCTTTCAATGTATGGCTTTGTTCTGCTACTGGTTTTGATGTGCAGCTTGTGCAGTGTGCTGCACTAGCTTTGTGAACAGAGCAAGCATGAGAAGAGATAGGATGGGGGCTGCTGAAGTTGGCTTAGCCAGCACAGCCAGTATGAATATTTGGCACAGCCAAATATGAATGCAGGTGATGTCTTTACAGAGGCTGTTTTGCTTTGAGTTTTGCTGTTCATTTAAGTTAATTGTGTACCCTCAACAGGCTTGGGTTTCATCTTATGAAAATCTACAGAAAAACAGAGACTTGGCCTGCTTTTTTCTTTTGATCGCTTGCTCTGATCTCTTAATTGCCAAGGAGCTGAGACCTTCCACCCAGCTGTTGTGGCTACTACACTGCTATACTTATATCACTATCTGTACTTAATTTTAGCTCTCCTTATGGCCTTTCTCCAGGGTGTTGCTGAAATTAGGCATTTAGTGATCCTTTGAGATGAAAAGATCCTGCAGCATCTGTTCTTTTACTTAATTTCATAGTGGATTTTTGTATGGAAATACCAAATTTAACCAGATGAAAATGTTAAACCAATTTGAACTCCTTTACCGAGTTGGAAGATGGAAAGGGAGGTGACATTTCTTACTAGTGCTTATTGTATGTCTCTCCCAAACTGTTAATTTTAAACTTTCACGGAATGAGTCAAAACTAGATATTCATGAGTAATGGTTACTCTTTGCCATTGCCAGCAGAAGTCTCATCCAAGGGTGTTTGGAAAAGTTGCTGTCAGGCATCACGATTCTGTAAAGCTACAAGTGTACAGAGAGGAAAATGCTCTCTAAATTTGATTCTGAACTACTGGGAAGAGGTGGGAAGCAGCAGTTTCTTAATAAAAATATTGCATATGTGTTGTATTTGATGCGGTACCATGCAAATACTTGCTACTTCTGTGAGACTCATCTTTTAGTCAATACAGTGGATTTTGTTTCTTTTCTGCATGATCAATAAATCTGTTTGAGAAGTCTCACTGAATTGCTCTGGTGAAAGTCAATGGAAGACAATAGGACTTCGCAGCTGTTACCCAAAATGTTGTTTGGCCCATGCCATGTTATATCCCACAAGGAAGGAACTTAGATGAACTCTATGCTGAAGGATGACTTTAAAGATTGGATAAGATCACAGAAGAAGACAGGTTTGCTACATGTATATTGATTGCATTTGCAGTCACCAGGGTTAGTACCAGCACAGAAAGGCATTTTACAGTTCCAGTGTCTTCTACAGCATTTACGATTGACTTTAGCGATTTAAAACAGTTCTTGAAAGGCTGAGATGTCTTTCCTCTTACCTGCAGAGTACAGGGGAATCACCACAAATTCTGTGGAGATTCCAAGGATTTCTCTCTAGCCTGCAACTTGCATCTTAGTTTCCATCACATCTTACAGATGAAATGTGCACTCAGAAGACTTGCACATAGAAATGCGTAGCACAGCTATCAAGACACCTTCCTGTTGCCCATGTCAGAGCAACAAAACAAATGCTGAGACAAGTGCCTGGTTTTTAGATTTCTTTGTGGAATAACTTCTCAATCTGAAAAATAATGCCCCTCAAGTCTTTTATCTTTTTTTCTCCTTAAGAAATAGATTTCTTAAGCATTATTTGGGACATCACTTCAAACTGTAGTTTGAACCTAGATCTTTATAAGAACTTCTGGTCCAGGGTTTGTCTTATTCTGTTTTGACTGGAGATAATAAGGTTCTGGGATTTTTCAAAAGTAAATTTTAAAATAATTTGGTTTATTGCACATTGGAAATAAAAAGTTTTAGTTTCCAAACTCTCATCACTTTCACTCTTGTATAAAAGGCTAGGCTTTGTGTACAGTTCACCCTGGCAGCTGGTGACCAAACAAACAGATTTTCTAATACAAAATAAGTATTGAATGCATTTAAACTCAGGCATGATCCATTATGCACGTAACCCACCAGTTTAATGATCACCTGTGAAAGTAATTTGATGAGTAGCAAACGTAATGCTCTGCTTTATCTCCACTTAATCTCCGTACCACCTGCTTACTGAGTATGCTCAGGACCCCTCAAAAATACATAAGAATTATGTAAATAGACAATTAAATAATGTGTTAAAAAAAACAGAAGATAAGAAACTAGAAAAGGAAGGGAAACACAACACTAATGGAAGCAATACTTTTTCTGCTGTCTCTTTGACAGAAAAAAAAAAATCAAACCAGGCAGTTCTTACTAGTTTTATTTGAGAATGGAATGGTTGGGAGAAAAGCTGAGAAGAGAAATGGGTCATGCTTGAGGCACATTTCTGTTTTATCCTGTTATTAATTTTGAGCACTCTGGAAGACAAGTGGAACCAAGATATTTCCAGAAATACTAATCTAGAGAGAGCTGTACTTTCTTCTGATTAAACCCCTTCGCAAAGGGGTCACTGAGCTCTTACCCCTTAGCTGTTCTTTTGAATGTATTTTATCTTGGTTAGGGCTTGGGGATTCATTGTGCCTTCAAACAGTGGAAAAAAGTTAGCTACTAACTTGGGAGATATCCCTTGTTTTCTTGCTTCTCCTGAACAGTAAAGAGGCAGAATGTCATGCAGGTAATTGCACTAGATTGAATGTATTGCCCTCAGGCACTGGAAAAGGTCTAAGTCTATTTCAAAGCAAGATGATTGTGATGAATAGAAAACAGAAGGCCTGTCAGAGGAGTAAATCAGTTAGTGAGTCGATGGAAATGGCTTTGATAAATGAATGGATGCCAGTATTAAATCAATTGTTGGGAAACATTGTTATACTCGGGAACAGGGATAAACACTTTAATAAAATACAGGATAGCTGTTTCATTTGAGTTTAACTATGATTTTCTAGTCAAACAATGGCTTCCTGTGATGACTGCAGTTTTTTGTTTGCTTGCTTTTTGGCTTTGCTTGAAGGGGATGCAGTGATCCCCATTTTATGTTGCTTCAAACAGACTTGCTTAAATCTCTGCTGGCAGATAACTTGGCATGATGTTTATGCTGCAGTAATAACAGTAGAGTACCCCTAGTCTATATGCTAGTACTGCAATACTGAAATAAAAACATTAGAGACAAGCCATAAATGTAATTTTATTAGATTGCCTTTGTCCCAAATAGCCTTAGTTGTAATTGAAATTACCAGGTTTAAAATGTTCTTTCTGTTTGCTTCGTTTCATGATTTAATTTACCGGCCAGTCTAAGGTAGGATATTCTTATTTTACAATGAAGCTTCCTTCTCCTTTTGCCTGAAGTTTCTGATAGTTAAAAGTTGTTATAGTAGAATTTTATTTAGCTACAAGAGCAATTTCATTTTAATAAATTACAGTGAAAATTGCACGGCAAGTGGGTGTCCAAAATATTAAATACTGTAAAGATAATACAGTTCTTTACTACTGAAATAAACTGACTTCTACTCTGTTTGCATGTCAACTTAAAAAAAAAAAAAAAAAGTAAATCATGCACCATCTAAATACTGAAATGAGTGAGATTTGCTTAAATCTGAGAGTGAAGCTGGTCCACAAGACAGCAGACATTTCCTGGGAAGAAAAGTTTCTGGGAAGAAGTTTGTCTTTCAGGAAGACAAACCCCTGTGCCTTCATGTAGCTAATGGCAAGAACTTTTATTAGGTATGCAAATAATGTATTAAACGATTTTCAGTTTTACACTGTCCATCATCCTACCACAGAGAATTTTCTCTGCCTGAAATAACAACCTCATTGATCAAACTATAAACTTTATGAACCTGTGGCTTTTTTTTATGCTACAGTTATTTACTGTGATGTGCTAGATTACCCTCATTGTAAAGGAATTCCTGCTGCTATTTTAATAATTAAATTGTTACATTGATTTTTATGAAAAAAGACAAAACCAAAAAAACCCGAAAACAACCAACCAACCCCCCAAATTGCTAAAGTACTTTAAAGTATCAATTTAATATGTTCATATGTCACATGAGAACTGGCGTTTCTAAATACTTTTCAAGTCCTTATATTCAATATTCTATGTTCCCCTCTTCAGGGAAGAGGTATGTGATTTCATAAGACTATTGAGTAAGACAGGTCATAAGGAAAAAAGGCAAAAGGAGAGCAGACATTTTGTAAACAGATGCCTGAATAAGCACCTCTCTTTATTCTAGGATTTGTTTTAGTAAATTCTATTTGAGGCAGTGCTAATCAATGAGTTACTGCAGAGGGACACGGAGCAGCTGCCCATCAGTTCATGCTGCCTGGCGTGCTGTAAGCTTACAGCTGTTCCTCTTCTCTTACAGTCTTGGCTGTGTTTTGAGAAAAGCATCATTAGAGAAATGGAAATGCTATTGCTGTTTCCTGCTGCAGTGCCCCAGTTTCCCCTACATACCTGTTTGCTGTTCTTTGCATGGGTGTTTTCATCAGGGTTTCTGACCCTGATTACAGGTGATTCTGTTACAGACTTAGTGCTGCAGCAGGAACTTGATATGTTGTTATTTGCTGTAGCTTTCATTTCCCTCCTCTTCACTGGTTATGTTTTCAATTTTCATGTGCTATCATTAAGTCAACATATTGGGCAAATAACTGCAAGTGATCCTTTTCAAACTCCCTTTTCATATTCCCTGTTAATTCTTAGTGTTGCTAGATTAAATAATTCTGTAACTAAATTTGTTCAGAGGCTACTTCAAGGGTGCTAAAAACATTGATAACAGGTGGGAATCCTCATGGGATTTTTTCCAAATGTTCAATTTCTTGTTTCTTTATTAAAGTAGAAAGTGTTGTCTATAGAAATACAGATATTGATCCAGAGCTGTGGAGAGTGTTAAAAAACCAGTGGGGTTATGTGACTGCCAGTTTCTACATAGCATTTAGTAAAGAACTCAAATTTTCTTTTTTGGTACGGTTTGGGAGACTGCAATGCAGCAGAACATTATATTACACAAAGCTGCTTTCTATTATGTTGTATGAATAGACAGACAAGTTGTCAAGAGATTTTTTTTTTTTTATCCATTTAGATGTATATGGAAAGCACTTCAAATAACTAAGTAGAATGAGCTAAGGAAGCAATAAAAATGAATAATAGTGCAGTATAGTAAACATAAAGTGGGCTAATTATAGTCTGAAATCAAATATTGAAGTTTGATTTCCAAATTTTTAGTGTGCAGCTGTTCATTCTGGCTCTAGAAGAGAACAGGAATTGCAGTCTGCAGCAGAAAGAAACTTTTTTTGCAGAGGATCCAATACAGTATCCTTTGTGATCCCAATTGGAAAGGACTTGGTAAAGATAATGCAAGATGGATTCAGCCAGATTTACTGGCATGTATTTGTGGGGTTCATCAGCCTTTTCTCTTTAGCTCTCTTCTTTCTTACCTTTGCCTTACTTCTTGTCTTCCACAATAATTTCTGAATACATATTATAGGCCATCTACTTGAGTAACTGTGTGGTTAACCCTTTCACTTTGTTACAGACCCTAAAATGCATTATGAAGTAATTTTCAAACCTAATTTTCTGTAATCTTCTGTGGAATGTTGTTATTTATTAAAATCCTGTAATGCTATAGAAGTAGGTTAACCTGGCTTTGTGATTTTAGGTTCAAGTCTACATCTAGAATAGAGCTTAGACTCTTGCTGTGTTTATAAGATGCCACTGGCACAAGTGCTTTCACTTCTTACCAGAGTAGTGGGGTGTAGGTGTACTTGAAGCAACATCAACACCCCTGATTCTCAGTGCTCAGCAAATAGGCATCTCTCTTCTCAACACAACCCAATACTGATCTCAGAGCCTATCAGTGTGAGGCTGAAGTCCTGGCTTAAGTCTTGAAGGAACTTCCTGCATTGTTTTGGTCAAGTTCTTTGTTTTTTCTATTCCCCAGCTCTCCATAAAGAGGTTTTCTAAAACAATTTTCCATGCCTGCAAGTATAAGAAAAGTTTTCCAGATTTGGTCATGAAGTGTTTAGATACAATGGTAAAAGGATCCTGAGACCTTGTAAAGAGTGGAAACAGCACAAGATCTAGATTTTTGTGCATTCATTCTTAATTTCGTTCTTAGTTAAATTCTTTAGCATATTTGGAGCAATCAGTTGAAATCCAGAGGTCTTCATGCTTTTGTCATGGGAAGTGTAAAAAACAGGAGATGGTTAATCTTCATGCACCTCAGTAAAGTGAAGAAAAAGTTTTTGAAAGCAAAGCCAACTGGAGGATATAATTTTGAAGCATTGTAAAACAGAGTACCAGTATTAACTTCTCTAGGTATATTAACATTTTACAAGTCCATTCTAGTTTTTGTAAAAAAATTACACCCTATCTAAATAGATTTTGTTTTCTTTGTAGGTGGTGGACTGCGCTTGGGATGAACTAATAAAGATCTATACTCCATCATGTCTGGCAGTCCCTGTCTAGAGAAAAAATGAAGATCTGACACACCAGGAACCTTCCTGTCTCCCCCCACAACCAGACTTGTACTTAAATGTCAACTGTGTCACTAATCTTAGTGTCTCTTTCTAAGTAAAACTCTGAATGGGTTTTTTTATGCACTTAAGCATGTGGAAATTTTAGGTCTTGATTTACTGTATGGTAGCACTTGAGCCAGCAAAATGTTCAGCAGCTACTGAATGGCTGAGGAGTGGCTGTAGGAGTTTGGAGCTGGTGTCTTCGGAGTAGAATCACCAACACTATTTTATCATCTGTCTGGATAATGATGAGAGCAGAGGCCTGAATCTTCTTGATCCTTATAAAAAGTAAAAGTAACTGGCAGTGCATTTTGAGATAATGTCACTGTAGAAAAGGAAAAAAAAAAAGCTTTTCACTGTGAAGTACTGTAATGTCGACTGAGGTTTGTGTCACTCAGCTGCACTTATATTTATATGTTTTGCTGTGACTCAAGTTGGATAGTTTTCCTGTGCAATATGACAAATACTCTTGATAGACAGTAAATGTCATAGTTTATAGCCAGCTGATTTCTTTGATCTTTTGATTGCCACTTCACAAAGATGACAAAGATTATTTTCATACATCTTTTCCATTAGATCTCCTTGAGTAAAACAGTTTATGAAGTCATGCAGAAAGATACTCTAATGATAGGGAAAACACTTAAGAAAAAATGAAACATATACAATATTAATTGGATCCCAATCTTCAAGATTTAGAGATAGGACATCCATCTTTTCTACTAGGCTTGTCTTCTTCTTTCACTCAGAAAGTTTTCCCAAGAGATAGAAGAGGAATGTGGCCATATATTCAGTGGTTTTGGGCCTCTGACAGCCTGTCCAAAACGAGAGTTGATGTCCAGACTAGTTGCAGCACCAGAGCAACCATTCAAGTGAATTAACTGCTTGACACAGCCTTAGGAGATCCAGTGTCTCCAAGCCATTATATTTCCAAAAATATGCTCAATATGTCATAGGTATGCTGAGTACTTTCAACTTGAATAGTTATTCCACTCTCCTGTTTTATCTCCCTTTTCTGCTTAGACTGCAAGTTACATTTAGGTGGTGGGTATGTATTTTAGATGCATGTTTCTGGAGGGAGGGAGGATATTCCAGAATGCTTCTGTAACCTGTCAGCTGGAAGAGCAAATTTTGAAAACCTAGCACGGAGAGGGGGAAATTAAAAAATAATTCTGAACATGCCCACTAAAGACATGGATTAAACCTTTTTTTAACTGCCTTTTCTCCCCTCATGTCCCTGGGTAGCATCAGTGCTGAGGGCTGCTGTGTCCAGACTTAATTTTCTTGAAAAAATGAGTGCATCCAGAAAATGTACATAGTAAATAAGAAGTGTGGCCTTTAATCTTCCTATGTGATCTTCGAATGAAGAGAATGTGCTGTAGCATTTCTGCACTGTAACAGAAAATACAGTCTGGCAATAGTCAATATTGATATTTAATTCTCAGGGAATGTTTGCTGTAATTGTTTTAAAGAAATACTTTTTATGACCATAATGCTATCTTCTGATCTTTTAATTTCATTTACTGAAACAGGTAGTCAGTGACAACAATCTTAAAGATCTGATATGTTCTACTTTTAAACTTGCTCCTGTGGAAGATTTTGTTTCATGGTAACCCATAGGTTTCTCCTTGGTTCAAGAAACATAGTGATTTACCATGTTCCAAAGGAGTGGGTTTGCTGGTCTACAATGTTATTAAATTAATTGTACACCATGTCTTTGGCTACACTCTTATATTCGCTTCCCCAATTTAGAAACCTTGATCAAAAAGTGAATGCAGTGAAAGATCCTGAGAGTATCTTTTAAGTAAAAAGTATCATAATCACGGGGTTTTTGTCTTTTATGGATGACATTCTCATTTTTCCTCTGAACTCTTATGCAGCTTTGCCTATATGTCAGACTACATGTCAGTAATGAAGTGATCTCTTTCTTCCAGCCAAAGTACACAGTACAAGTTTTGCTGCATAGGCACGGCTGTACTAAGCCTTTCAGTGGTACTGCTCAGTTTTGAATGTGCTGAGGGTCATGTGATGGGGAGTGGATACAGCTCTGCATGCTTTCCTTTGTATGCTTCATGGCTGCATTAGACCCTAATCAAAACAAACTGTTCATTAAACATTTTAGATAGATCTTTGCCATTTTAATCCCAGAAACCATTAAACAAAATTTAAACTCTTAGCAATTTGACACCAACTTGCTCCATTTTTTTCTCTCACTCATGTCATTGCACCTAGGTGAAATGCATACTGAGCATAAATTGCATTAAAGGACTACAGTAGCCGAGGTATCATAATAAACTCTTTAATGTAATGAACCATAGAGCTATTGTTTACTAGGATCTGTGCCCCACCACTAGGTCAAAACTTTTTAACAGGGTCCACTTACAAACTGAGCATCCACTGCTGTATTTGGACACAAGAGCAGCCTGTGTGAGGGAAGTACCTTCACTGCTGTGTTACCTCAAATGCTTTCTATCTATTGCTTTATCCAGTTCCTTCCCTGAGATGCAGAAGAATTCATCTTTCTGAGTGTGGAGTGGTGAAGAGGCAGTACTGGGCCTGGCCTGAATCCATGTTGAGAAGAAAGTTGGTTTGGCAAGGGACAGCACATTCCACTTTGTTCCCCCTTGCTGTGTATAGACAAGGCTAAAATTAGGAGTACCATTAGAGATGTTGCAAGGGAAGCTGGCTTGGCAACACAGCTGAGTTCCAAGGGATAGGATATGGTACCTGGGACATGGACTCTTCAGTTCTCAAATGTCATATTAGTGCAGCCTCACCTTGAGTACTGTGTGCAGTCCTGAAGGACCATTTAAGAAGGACATGAAGGTAGTTGAATGTGTCTGGAGGAGTGCAACAAAGCTAGTGAAAGGGCTGGAAAGTATGTCCTGTGAGGAGGAGCTAAGAACTATGGTGTGTCTCATTTGGAGAAAAGGAGTCTGAGATAGGAATGATGAATGCAAATGAACCTCATAGTTCCCTACAGCTTCCTGAGGAGGGGAAGCAGAGGGTGAGGTGTTGAGCTCTTTTTCCTGGTAGACCTAGTGATGGAACATATGGGAATGGCTCAAAACTTGCACCAGGGGAGGTTTAGCCTAGACATTAGGAAGTATTGATTTCCAAAAGGGTAGTCCCACACTGAAACAGGCTTACTAAAGTGATGGTCCATGCCCCAAGCCTGTCAGTGTTTTAAGGGGCATTTGGAAAAAACCCTGAACAACGTGCCTGGAAGTGGTCAGGCAGTTGGACTAGATGATCCTTATAGTGGCCTTCCAGTAACTGAAGGGGCTACAGGAAAGCTGGGAAGGGACTATTTACAAGGGCACGTAGTGATGGGGCAGGGAGGAATGGCTTAAAACTAGAAGAGGAGAGATTTGGATTGGATGTTGGGAGGAAGTTCTTCACTGTGAGGGGGGTAAGACATTGGAACAGGCTGCCCAAAGAGGCTGTGGGTGCCCACTGCCTGGAAGTGTTCAAGGCCAGGTTGTATGGAGCCTTCCTATGCAGGGGTGTTGGAACTAGATCTTTAAGGTCACTCCCAAACCAAACCATTCTATGATTGTATGATCCAACTGAAGTAGTCTATTCTATTGAAATTTTTATCCTTCTGATAGGCTTGTTTTTCTTTTTCAGTTGGTAAATTACTTAGCCCCCAATGCAGAACTTTCAGCCTGAAAATTTCCCCTGCAATGTCAGAGACTCACTTCTCTAGTGATAATTTCGCTGGCTAGGAGACAAAATTATTTCTTCCAGAGGTTACGGTTAGGTGGAATCCTAATTACTACAGTATTTCCAGAAAGCACAGTTAGATTTTTTTTTACATCTGCACTGACTTGGCAGAAGGAGCTTTTTTTACTTCCATGTGCAAACGCCATCACCGTGATCCACGCATTCTGTTGAATTGTGCTGTGTGGACTTGGGATGAGCCCAAGTGGGGGCTGGTATAAATGTATTGGCACAGTTCTGCAGTAGGCTTTGAAGCCAAGCTTGGTCTCCAGAAAGCTTAATGAGTTTCAGCCTTTAAACACCTCAGTATTTCCAGCCACTTAACTGTGAGTTTACATTTTGTGCTGCAGTGCAGCTGCTGAAGGCCCCCAAGGTGGAGCACCCCATGACACCAAGGAGGTCAGCACAAGTGAGATGTTATTTTGCCCGAAGACTTCTGGGTTTTAGTCCATACTTTCTTCCCACCCTGAATTAGCAAAGGTTAAGCTTTGAAGTATTCTGATTGGCTCTTGTGACTGAGACAGATGGGTATTACTTTGACCTTTTAAAATGTGGCATACACACAAAAGTCTTGGGGTTGTTTTTCAGTGTTTTAATATTTCAATCAGTTGAGTTTTTGATCAATTAAAAGGTAAGTACTCAAATATTATTAAAACTGAAGATTTACATGTTAAAAGAAGGGGAAAATAGAACTGCCTTGGTAAGAAAAAGCGGGAGAATAAAATGGAAAATTAACTATTGTGGAAAATAACTAGGGAGCACTTAGAGTCAAAAGGGGAAAAGCCAATTTAAAATTGTAAACATCAGGAGAATCCTCCCATAGGTTCTGTAATGATGTAAAAGAGAAGGAGTGATGAAGGAATAGAGAGTTTTGGGTCTCGTGAGTGTTACAGTGGTCATCACAAGGTCAGTCTTGTTTTTGCACTAATGTCAGGATCTGTAATGGGAATGGATAAAGGAAAGAAGGCGAGAAAAAATGTCAGGCAAGAAAGAGGGAGTGAAAACAGTTGCTTGCTGAAAAAAATTAATACATTGAAGCCTGCAAAATAAGAGGCAGGCAAGCTGGAGACAACCTGGTGAGAAAGAATATTTATCCAGAACACATCAAAAAGGAGAAGGAATCACTGCTGTGTCTGCATCAGCCACAGGCAGAGTCAAGAGCAGCTGCTGCCCCCCTGCACCAGCACGACTGTCACTGAAGTGCCAGGTAGACCTGTACTCAGCATACAGGAACTAAGTTTGGTGTCACATGCACCAATAAACTTCGGTTTTTGGTTGTTTGGGCTTTTTGTTATTGTTTTATGTTTTTGTTTGTTTATTTTTTGTTTGTTTAATTTAATATTGTTCTTGTGGAGCTGTTTTTTTTTAAATAAAGGATAACTTTGCTACTCTCATATTTGTGGGTGAAAGGTATTCTTACTGCTAATGACAGACCTAACATGTATGATGTTAAAAGGAGGCTCAAGAGCTCATAGAATAGCTAGGGTTGGAAGGGACCTTCAAGATGATCTAGTTCCAACCCCCCTGCATGGGCAGAGACACCTCCCACCAGACCAGGTTGCTCATGGCCCCATCCAACCTGGCCCTGAGCACTTCCAGAGAGGGGGCAGCCACAGCTTCCTTGGGCAACCTGTGCCAGTGTCTCACCACCCTCACAGGGAAGAATTTCTTCCTAGTGTCCAGCTTAAATCTCCCCTCTTCCAAGTTTGAAACCATTTCCCCTTGCCCACTGACTATACACCTGTGTGTAAAAAGCCCTATCCCAGCTTTCTTGAAGACCCCTTCAGATATTGGAAGGTTGCTATAAGGTCACCTCAGAGCCTCCTCGAGGCTGAACAACCCTGATTTCCTCAGCCTGGCTTCACAGAGGAGGTGCTTCAGCCCTCTGATCATTTTAGTGGCTCTCCTCTGGACACTCTCCAGGAGATCTGTGTCCTCCTAATGCTGGGACTCCAGAACTGGACACAGTGCTCCGTGAGGGGTCTCACAAGAGCAGAGTTGAGGGGGAGAAATCACCCCCCTTGACCATCTGTCTGTGCTGCTTTTGATGCACACCAGGACACAGTTTGCTTTCTGGGCTGCAAGCGCACATTGACAGCTCATGTTTAGCTTTATCAGGCAGATTTTTATCCGTTTGCATGTATTTTTATCTATTCTATCAATTTTAAAAAATCTTTTATTATAAGGCAGATCTGAATAAAATGGTAGTTTTTCATTCCCGTAGGTTGCCTGACACTGCAGGGGGATGGTGGAGGAGAGGCTGTTCGAGAGAACTGCTGCTGCTTTTCCATAGAATCGAGGTGATCTATTGCCAGATGAAGGTTTTTAACAGGAGACGGCAAATTGAGAGAGGGGATTAGTTTATTTAAACTTCACCAGGCTTTAAAACATCACTTTTAGAGACTGCGTGGTTACCAATTGTTTCTCAAGGAAAGCCCCCCACCTAGAAGCAGGTTCTCACTGCTTTTTGAGCAGCTGTTCCCGTCCCTCTGCTGTTCCCTGCCAGAGAAGGGGCTCTCTTGGGCGAGCTGGGGGAGGCCGAGACCCCAACGCGAGGAAAGGGGGGGTCTGCAGGAGGATGCTGCCTATAGGCTCGATGGATGCTTTCTCCTGGGAGGACGTGCGTTTTTGGGTAGAGGAAAGCCCAGCTCGTGTACGCGGATGGAGGGGTGCTGCACTGACCTCCCCGTTCCAGGAGACGTGGGGGTTTCCTGCGGGTTTCCCATGCTATTTTGGTGCCGGTCGAGCTTCGCCGTGATGCTGCGTTTATCCTCCCGGCTGGAAGCACCGCGGTGCGCCCTGACACTGCCCGCACTCCCTCCTCCCGGCCGAAGAGCTCCGGCGGGTTTGAGAGGGCTTGCAGGAGGCTAAGTGGACATCCCACCCCCGCTGAGACAGCGTGGCGTGCCCTGGGGGACACCAAGGAGAAAGAAAGCTGGGGGGACACCGGAGGCGGGGACGGCGCGATGGGGGGGACACGGTAAAAAAAAAAAGCGGCGGAGACACATTGGGGATGGCGGGGGGATACACTGGTGACTGCGGAGGGGAGGGGACGGCGCGGGGACAGAGCGGGGACAGCAGCGGGAAGGGGACATAGGGGCGGGAGAGGAAGGGGACATGTCGGGGGGGGCGGCGCGGGGGTGCACGTCGGGGGCGGCGGCCGCCCTGCTGGGAGCGCGTCCTGCCCCCTCCCGCCCCCCGTCTCCGCCCGTCCCCCCTGCGTCCCACCCCGCCGCCGCCGCCGCGGCGGGTGGCCGGGCGGGCGGCAGTGCCGCGGTCCCGGCGGCGGGGCGGTGCGCGGGGAGGATGGGCCGGTGGCGGGGCCGGGCGCGGGGCGTCGCGGTGGCGGTGGCGCACGGTCTGTGCTCGGGGTCCCTGAACATCCTGCTGAAGTTCCTGCTGGCCCGCTACCACTTCGCCTTCCTGACGCTGCTGCAGTGCCTGAGCAGCGCGGCGGCAGCGCTGGGGCTGGAGGCGCTGCGGCGGCGGGGTCTGGCCGCCCTGCCGCCCTTCGGGCCCCGACTGGCGCGACCCTTCGCCGCCGTGGCCGCCCTGGCCACCCTGCAGTCCACCCTCACTCTCTGGTCGCTGCGCGGGCTCAGCCTCCCCATGTACGTCGTCTTCAAGCGCTGCTTGCCCCTCGTCACCCTCCTCACCGGCGCCCTGGTGCTCCGCGACGGCATGCCTTCACCCGGCGTCCTCGTCGCCGTCCTCATCACCACCTGCGGTGCCGCCTTAGCCGGTGAGTGCTACCGAGACCGACACCCCACTGGAGGGATGGGACGGGACCGGAGGAGGCGGATGGGCGGCCGCGCTGCCGGGATCCCCGACGCCGGCTCTGCAGCGGCAGCTCCCGCCGCTTCGGATGGGCTTCGGGGCGGGACGGGGCGGGCAGAGTCAGCCCGGGGGAAAAAGTGAGAGAGATGCGGGGAGAGTACAACCCCGAGGGGCAGCTGCGGCGCCACAGTAGCAGGCGCAATCTTAAGGAGGCAGGAGCAGCCTTAGGGGGGCCGGTGCCCCGCCGTGGCAGGTACAAACTTACAGGGCTCGGTGCAGCCTTCTGGAAATAGGTGCGTCCTTATGGGTACCGATGGCAAACTACAGGAGAAGGTGCAACCTTATTGCGACTTTCTTAAGGAAGGTGCAACCCTATAGCAGTAAGAGTGGTATTAGAGGGAGTGGGTGTGAGCTTACAGAGTTAGATGTAATTTTGGGGACAACTGCAGCCCTACTGGAATAAGTGTAGTCTTACAGGGGTAGGTAAAATCTTTGGGGTCAGTTGCAACCCTATGGGGCCCCTACCTGTGTTGATTTCCAGCCGAGATGTGGTTGGAGTTAGAGGGAAAGCTGGCTCCGTGTGGCCCAGCAACACCCCTGGCTTGGGGGCTGCCCCAGAGGACAGAGCATATACATTGTGGTGAGTAGCTGTATCTGCAAAGCAGCCTGGCTGGGTGAGGGAGGCTCTCACTGTGAGGGCCCCACACAGCTTGGCCTTTCTGGGGCAAGGAGGAGGAGGAGGGCAGAAGGAGGACCGAGGGGCTAGAGGACAGGCAGCCTGGCCATCTGGACCTGACATGTGCCTGAACTGGCGAGACCATATCCAACATTGCTATGTGTGTGTGCATGATTTCATCTGCAAATTTCCTGTAGTGTCTTCATAAAAGGGAGAACAGGATCTGATTTTGGCTCCGGGCTTTAGGTGGAGGGTGGATGATATTCAATTGGCTTGCAGCACATAAGCACACATATAAAAAAGGGTATGTCTGTTGGGACATAAGCATGTCCAGCCTTGGGAAAAGCATGACAAGCCTTACGAGTTCTGGAAAGGACATATGTACCTATTTCCTAAATAACCCCCCCAGCCCAAACCAGCCTTCTCTTTCTGTCTTGCATGCAAAAAAAAAAAACAAAAAAAAAAACGTGCTTGTTTCTTTCTTTGCCTCTCCTGACAGGAGCTGGTGACCTGACTGGGGATGCTATGGGCTATGTGACAGGGGTACTTGCTGTGCTGATACATGCTGCCTACCTGGTGCTCATTCAGAAGACCAGTGTAGATAGTGAGTACGGACCTCTGACAGCTCAGTATGCCATTGCTGTTTCGGCCACTCCTTTTCTCATCATCTGCTCCTTTGCCAGTATGGATTCCATCAATGTCTGGTCATTCCCAGGGTGGAAGGACCCTGCCATGGTATGCATCTTTATCGCTTGTGTCCTGATTAGCTGCGCCATGAACTTTACTACCCTTCACTGCACTTACATTAACTCTGCTGTGACCACCAGCTTCGTAGGGGTGGTGAAGAGCATAGCAACCATCACGGTGGGCATGGTGGCATTTAATGATGTGGAGCCCACGAAGTTATTTATAGCTGGTGTTGTGGTCAACACCTTGGGGTCTGTCATTTACTGTGTGGCGAAGTACATTGAGACCAGACGGCAGAGCAATTACGAGGACCTGGAGAAAGAAGCTAGAGAAGAGGAGGCCAAAAGGCAGGCTGGGGACCAAGCACTTTTTCAGATGGAGGCTATTTCCCCAGAGAAGGGGACTGAGGAAGCAGCAGTGGAAGGATCAGCCATAGGGGACAGCCAGAGTGGAGAGGAAGAGATGGACAGTGCTGAGAAACCTGCCAAGGGACCCGCAGTCGAGTGTGAAGCCACTGGCACACAAGAAGTGAACAGGAGCTTGCTGAAGGATGCCTATCTTGGAGTATGGAGATTGATGAGGGGTGCTAATTATATAAAGAAGGATTACTTGATAGAAAATGAAGAGCTACCAAATCCCTAAAAAGCAGGTTTGAAAGCCTATTGCTTGACAACAGACACATGGTTCTCTGTACAGGGGGAAAGGCAGAGCATACATTTTCACATCAATGCTGACAAATCCAAATCACGTAAGATGACTTTACCTCTTTGTCAAAAGGTCAGAGTTTGCTCATGCTTTGGGCTTGCTTTCAGCTGTATTCAGTACATCAGTTTAGACCCACCACAGGTAAAGGTGCCAAGTCCTGTGCTGTAGATACAGAGAGAGTTGGGCAATGGCAAGTCATGGGGCACTTGCCCAGCAGCCTGGGCTGTGGGGGACACCAGTACCATTAAGTCAGTCAGCAGTGTCAGTGGCACGGCTTGTAGCTTAGCTTGTGTCTGGAGCCTTGTGATTTTGACACCATTTGGAGCCTCCATCGATGTGCTTCCATATCTGTAGCCATCCACTTATAGGTACACAATATAAATATATTCCTGCAATATATAAACTCCTGTTAACCATACTTTTATATGCTCCTCTGCGTCACTTCAATCATGACAGAGCTAGAGGTTGTGCCACTTCAATTATATTGGTGTTAAATCACGCTCCTAACTGAAGATTTGAAACTCTCCCTGATCCTGTGGCCACGCTGGGCCCTGGATCTGGTTTACATTGGGTGGTTTGTGTCTTCAGTAGAAATACTTTTTTATTGTGGTGGTGTACATGACATCAGAACCAAATCTGCACTTTTGAGAAGCTGTCGTCAACAAAAGGGTGTTTTTCTATGAGCTTTAACTACATGTAGCACTGGAAATTAATTTGACCCAAATAAAAGGGATGTGAAATGCTGGACTGTATTGATTTGATTTGGGAGGGCTATGAAAAGAATGGGGAGACAGTGCATGCCTTGTGCTATCCCCTCTTTGTATCCTAAAGTTGGGTCCCTGGCCTGGAACTTAGGTGTCCTCTCTGTCTTCCTCTCTCAGCAGAACAGGGTCGTAGGAGATGTGGGGACAACACCTCTGCTGTGGTGCTCAGGAATGCTTTTGCAAAACAGTTTTACTGTATCCTGTCCACGTGTTGGGACATGGCTCTGTGCATATCAGCCCTGTGTGGTGCCTAGTGGAAGAAAGCACTGACAGGCAGGCAGGAGCTGCAGTAGGCTCTGGCAGATTGCATGGCCAACTGAGCACTGGTGGGCCAGGATGCAACACATACATTCAAAAGGCAAGACTGGGAAAACAAGAATTTGAATATTTCTTAGCCTAGGGATGCCCTTTTGGGAGGTGGGAGTCCTTGGGTCAAACCTTTGCTCAGAAACAGGCACAGAGGAGATTTAACTCTTAGTCTTTCTTATCCCAAAAGGGAGCCCCAACCACCAGGCCATGATGACCTCAGACTGAAACAAGTTGTTATCTCCTGAAAAAAATGAACCAAGTTTGTTGTTATTTTTGCTGTTGTTATTAATATTGCTATTATTTATTAAGCCACTGAACTGAAAATAAGTTATTCCCACAGCCCTAATTAATCAGTGCCTAGCCCAATGCCTTGTCTAGCCAAGCAGGCAGCATCAGTCTCACAGCTCATTCAGCACTGAAATCTGAAATGAGCCATTCACCCAGCAGGGAATATTCTCAAAACTGATCTCTGAGGGAGCTTTAGATTCTTGTCAATAAATGCCGGCAGAAACATCAAGCTCTACAGTATGGTTTTGGAGTGAGTGCAGGAGATGGGTGACCTGGTATCACCCATGAATTTTGAATCAGACAGCTATAAAGACACTCAGGCTAAAAGCCTGTAGCTGCTGAGCTGGGGGGATGGGGCATGGAGATCTGTACATCACACGTTATGTATAGTTTGTGTTTAAGAGTTGAGAAACCCTGGCTGTGTGCCAAACTACGTTTAATTTCCAGTCGAGCTCCAGATGGCATCTTTTTTAATAAAAGCACTATTTATTGTTCATTTTTCAAATGCACCCTGAAGAAGTTTGTGTCTATGACTTATAGCTGCTGTGTTACTGAACTCATTATGAGATTGAGCTGCATTGTAGTGATGCAGATGGCTGAAGAGAAACCCACATCTCTGATCTGTCCTCACTGTGCTCTGTGTTTTCTGCCCACAAGAAATATGCATCTTTTTGCCACCTGGATGCCAGTCTTAGATCCTATGGCTCAGACTCTGTGTTTGGCACATGCTATAAAATGCTCTCCCCCTGGCGTCTTGCTGCAGGACTTATTCCTGGGCAGTTTCAGTGTTTTGCTGCTTACTGTTGTTGAAGTATTAGTAGAAACTTGCAGAAATCGAAACAGTTTTGACTGTTAAAAAAGCTGCTGTAACAACATTGTACATTTGCATGTAGAGTCAAAATGTGATTATACTTTATTCTACTTATACCTGTAAATTTCCTAAATTGAAATGGGAATTTGTTAAATGCAGTCCCCTTTTTCAGTAACAGACTGTCGCACAATAAAATAAAAATACTGCCTCGTGCTGAGGTATTTTAATAGAATCAGCGGAAGGCTGCAGATTGAGATGTGGGAATAAAATGCATCCTTTTCCAAAAGCCTTTTGCTTTTCTTATTGTTGCTACTCTGGGGTGCTCATTTTTGGTTCATTTATAGTTATTCTTGTGCCTTTCTACCATCCAAGTTTTCTCAACATGTGACTGCACGCTATAAATACTGTGGGACAGTGGGACTGAGGACTGACAAAGGAACACGGGAATCACAAGTGGCTAACCCCTCTGTACAGCTTGGAAGTTTCTGTGGTTCTCAGCGGTGATTTCTTTGGTTACATATTTAAGATGATTTAGTGTCATTATTGTAACTGCTGTAACTTCAGAAAAAAATAAAAATACGAAGTTCATTATTCATAGTTATATTATAAAATCATTGGATTATTGAAGGACTCCATATTGTTTTCATTTTACAATTACAGATTATGTCCCTTGGATGGTAACCTCAGGAGATGATTTAAGCACCAATTTTTACCAGTTTGCTTTGGATTAAAGGTGTGTAATGTGCCTGTGGCTGAAACTGGGTTGTGCCAGACAGCGGGGCTGGTGATTATTACAGGATTCATCTTAGAGCTCCACACAAATGTGCCTGCAGGAGAGTTTAGAGAAAGAAACAGTCCTTGCTCCAGGATAATGAATGAACCTGATGCACAATGGTTGCTTTGAGGAGAAACATTAATTTCAGTGTCAACACTTCATCGAGTAACACCTGCTCTAGTATCACTCTATACACACATGCAGATGTACCCACACAAATATGCATGCACGGGGAAAAAGAAAGCCAGACTGGCTGTGTTTTCTAAAATATATTCTTTTCTCAACAAAATTAAAGAAAGACCAGATTATTTGGAGGCAGGGATAGTTAGAATTTCTAAGGGTAAGTGAAAAAATTAATTATATACATCACTGGCAAACTGATGGCAAACTGGCATTTACCATTACTTCCAGAAGAAATATGAACAGCAATGTATGAAAAAAGCCAACAGGTAAGACTGAAAGAAATTTTACAGTTTATTAGGCAACACTCTACAGCCCTGTGTATATCCATGGACAGTTTATTGTCAGGGCTTAACAGCCTCCCATAATTTGATTACACCTGCTTGCTGTTGGCAAAGGCTTCAGTCAGCAGAAAGGTGCAAGCCTTTCACCTCTGGGCTTTAAATTAACAGCTGAACATTTTGCTGCTTGTTGTGGTTAAGCCTTAACACCACAGATTCCCACCTTCTTGCTCTCTCTGCCTGTGTCCTGTATAATTTCACATACCACTTTGTGGTTTCTTCTGTGCTTTTTAACCTGAAGCTTTTAAGTGCAGAGCAATCGACTCTGCCTCTCAATTAGCTGCTATATTTATGCCTCAGTAGCTTGTTGGAGGTCATCAGGAAGCTTTTCACTTCAACCTTGCGCCTGTTGGGAATTGATGAGCTTGCACATGTCCTCCGTTCCCTTTCCTTGTTCCTGGGTATTTCCCAAATCTTGTTTCTAGCATCCAGCATGAAAACCTTTGCCAGTGGCAGAGGACTCATCATTGAGGCTTCTTTCATAATATTACTATTTTTTCCTAATACAGCAGGAAGGGAATGGACCAGCAGAATCCTGTATGTCCAGATTGCTACCTTTGTGGCTGTTTCTACACACCATCTCCACGCTTACCAGATCCCTGTTATATCTCAGCTGTGGCTGTGTCCCAGCTTCTTGTGGAGCTGGGCCAGGGCTGCGTACCAGCATCCTGCAGAGCTGGGCTGTGCACAGGATGGATGCAGGAGTCAGAGCTCTCAAGCTGCCAGCCAGCCAGTACTGCAGTCTCCTGGTTGTGCTTCCAGCCTGGGTATTTATTACACATGTAAAACCTGAAGGAGGCTTTTTTTTCACAGTACAAGCAGTTTGAGTAATTAAGCTATAAACCTGAGAAGGGGGTGCCATCTTTATTGCTGTGGATCCAGGCTGATTCTTATTATAGGTGGAGACTAAGAAAGCCAGACACACTTGAACTCCAGACATTTTGTTTGAATAGGAGAGAGACTATTCCCAAGGTAGAAGCCTGGGTAGAGCCTATGAGAGCGTTGCTTGAAGAGGGATTGAGATTAGGATGGATGGGGAAAATATGAGAGTTTACAGCAAAGATGGGGAAAATGTGAGTTTGCAGGAAAGCAAAATGTTTCTGTTAGTGTTTCTCTCCTACATCCACATCCCCAGGGAATTGGAAGCCAGCCCCTCCACCACATTTCAGTTTGTCGGTGTTCTTACATGAAAAGAAAAAGTGACAGCATCAGAAATGGAGGGACAGATAGTGCAGTGAATCTGCAATGGATACACTTGAATTTGGGGCCCTGTTAGAGCAACACAGAGAGAGACAGACAGAGGGAATGACCTGGCTGGGGGGAAGACTGGTGTATCTATTCTTTGTGGTCCTGTGATTTTTTTTCTTAAAGGCAGATGTAAGAAGTTCTTCTCTGGGCACATTTATTTTGTTGATAATTTTGTCCTTAATCAAATAAAAGCAATGTCAGTTCTGTTCTCAAAATTACCCTTTTTTTTTTTTTTTCCCTCTCTCCAGTTGCTATTGATTTTGTTCCTAACAAAAATAAAAAAAAACCAACCCCAAAAAAAGACACCACCCAAAACAGCAAAGCAAAAAACAAACCCAAACAAAAAACAACAACAAAAAACCCCAGGCTTCAACAATTTCTTAATAGAATTCAGGATTTCTCTGAAAAAAACCCAACAACAAGTGCTAAGGTGATTGACTGTCTTGGTTTCATATGGTGTCACCACCCCTGCAGATGTTCAAAAAAACAGCTGTAGACATGGCACTTTGAGACATGGCTTAGTTGGCATGGTGGTGTTGGGTTGATGGTTGGATTCAATTATCTTAGAGGTCTTTTACAACCTTAATGATTCTACAATTCTATGATTCTGTGTGTGTGTCACATTAAGTTTGCTCCCTCTGGTTTATCATGTTTTCTTTTGTGGAAGATGAAAATGACAGTCAAAAACAGGCTTTTCAGCAGAAGATTTTGCCAAAGAAATTCAGGTTATTCGTTACTCAAGCTTTAGACTTTCTTCAGCTTCACCTACTCAGTACCTTTCCTCAAAACTTAAACTTTTTGGTCTTCATTGAGCTTTGATGTTGATTTGGCACCATTTTTTTGGTTTGGATTGGTTCTCTCTTTTTTTTTTTTTTTTTTTTTTTTCCTGTCCCTCTGTGTCTGGTCAAGTAGAACACAAGGCATTATTGGGCCTGGCACCCACCTGTGAGTCCTCTTCAGGCAAATCAAAGCAGAATCCAACAGACAAAAAAGCATCATATCCCACTCTCCCAGACAAAGACAGGAATTCAGTGTTCTGTTGTTGAGCTTCATTACTGATTTGTACTGATTTATACTCATCATGCCCAGGCACAGTGAGTAAAGCCTTCAGAAACCAAGGAGGCTTCCCTGTATCTCTGCATTTAAAGCATGGGTTAAAACCTGAGACTTTTTCTTGGTGGAGCTCCTCTTGGTGCATGGTACAGATCCAGTGTGCTGTCGTGTAAACTGATGAATTTGGAGGACCCAGGCTGCTGTGTGACTGCACATTCCTAGGTGGCAATACAGAGCAGTCTTTGCAACAACTTCTGAGTTGCCACCACACGTGCACTCAGGAGGCCCTTGCCTCTGTACCGAACATTTAAGTGTGTCTTTATTTTGTGTGTCTTTGTTTTTGTGTCTTTACTCTTCACTACTTTACACTACTTTACTTTACACTACTTTACTACTTCACTATTTAAGTGTGTCTTTATTTTTGTGTATGCAGCAGGGCACAAACCTAAATGATAGCATTTTATTACATTAGGGGAGCAGTAGTGGCTGAGGTTTCACAACCCCAGCCTGAGGTGAGAGTTCAAAGTGGGTTTGGGCACTGTTTCTCTATCCCAGCAAGCAGAGATTTGCTGAGAGCCAACACTCTCAGTTTCAACAACACAAAGCCAAAGGAATACCTCCTCCACTCCAACTGTTTTCACATGTCTGTGGCAGAACAATCAATGGTAAATGCCCCTGCTTCAGAAGATGGGAGATTTGCTGGCTCAGGCTGTGCCACTGGGTTGGGAGGCAGAGCCACGACACCGTGGAATGGTCACTGGCTTCTGAGGCTGCACCTGCTCCCTTAAACAAGCACAGATGTAACTGCAGGGGCTTTGGAGAGCAGCTCTGACCACCACTAATGCTGTGTGGGTGAACACTCCTGTGTGGTTTGCCGCTTTCCCAAAGCATCTCAGAGGGAGCTGGCATGTGGCATATACCTGGGGTTCTCCCCATGCAGGGTAACAGGTCAGCTCAGGCTTTCAGTGGCATCACAGCAAGGGAGGTGAAGAGTACAAATTGTCCCTGTGCAATCCAGACAGGCTATTACTGAAGCAGAAATGGTGCCTTTATTACTTTATTTTTCCAGCCACAGCTCCCTCTGTATTTCTGGAAGGAAAATTGCAAATCTTCTGATAGTTTGGGGGCTTTTTTAGAAGAAAAGATGTATTTAAGAAGCAAGTCCCTGCAGGTGATACAGTGCTGGCTGAACTTGCAAAATAATTCAATGTGTGGAACGGATTAGGTTGATGGCTGCCTTATTTTCATTGCCTTCAAAGGGGTTGGGAAAACGAATAGGTAAAGGTATTCATTCATTCATGGCTTGGCTTCAGGAATGAAGATTTAAGAAAGGCTCTTCCCACGCTTGCTGCAAGCGCTCTGGTGGCTGATAAGGCCAAAGGTAAAGGCAAGAGGACTGCAATAAAGAATGAGCTCTGTGAAGCAGCTTTACCCCAGCAAACCTTCAAACCCATTTGTGAACAACAAGGATTTATCATTATTCTTGAGCTGACCTGACAAACCAATCCGTTGAGCCTTAGAATAAAAAATGGCATAAATTCAATCTCCTGCAAGATAAAGAGTAGCCAGTGGATTCCCAGGGTGCAGGCAGCACTGATATGGCCCTGCTATCAGCTGACTCTGCTGTGATGCTATATCTAATTTAGGTAAGTGCATTTCCAGCATTAGAGTGCACGAAGTCTGTCTGTGGGTAGCTGCCAGCAAAGACACACGGGATCAGTTTTGCAGATTCATGCAGAAAACTGCTCTCATTTTAACTAAAAACCTTGAGTAATAATATAAGAGTATGATAATCTATCAACAAAGAAAGCAAGGCAAAGGAAGAAAAAAATTGAAGTCTCATGGAGACATTTCCAAAGATTTAAAGTGCTACTGATCTGCGTTTTTCAGTCAGAATAATGAATAAACATTTGAGTACTAATGAGATGAACATAGGTAATTTGGATTATTTGGAAACTAGCATCACTATCTGATTCTAATGTTGTGTTCCAGGTCTAGTGTAGATTTAAATGAAGTTCATTAGACTTGGACTGTAGCCAGCTCTTTCCTTGTTGGACTTTTTCAGCTGTAAACAGAATTCCACTCCCTTTGGAATTGTGTTGTCCCTTGCTTTTGCAAGAGGAGGCATGAGTATTTGGGGGTGTCACCCATTGATCTGTCCTGTGGGTTAATGCTGTAGGTTTGGTGAGATCAATGAGCTTCAGAAAAAGAAGTGTCTATTCTCTTCTGCTACACTGGCATGGTCCTATAATGACAATGAAATTGATTGGGAAGAAACTGTTTCAGGACAAATGGGTCCTGCATGAGCTGTAAGCATCACTTCCAGTCAAGAAATGACACAAATAAAGCTGCAAAGTTCTCTGCTGTGGCAGCAGAGAGGAGCATGAAAAATCTCCCGTGGGAGGAGTGAGATTTGGTATACCTGTCACAGAGACTTCTGAGGTATTGCTCAGGTTTTTTTCCATGTTAACATTTTTCATGTGGAACAGTTTCCTGTGTGAATCGTTGTCTACCTGCATATAGGGCTGTTGAATGAAGACCTTTTTACAGACTTTTTTCTCTTGGTGCTACACAGTTTGCTGTAATTTTGCCATAAGTTAATGTTTTCACCCTATCCCCAGTTCCCAGCCACAATAGCTGTGCTGGGAGCCTCTTGAGTTCAGATACAGTCTGAAAATTTTGGATCTGCTATTTGGCAAAATTCTGGGATGAGAAATGTTTGATTAGGGAATTGTGGAGAAGATGAAACCCCTGGGGGCTAAAAATTTCTTCCATCCATGGCAGATCCTCTTGAGGAGATAAATCCTCCTTCCCACTGCCCATTGACAGGCTCATCTCAGTTGAAGGCTTCCTTGTAGGTCCCAAATAAACAGTGTATGGGACCAGGAGATTGAAACTGTGTGCTGGGTGAGGGAAAAACTGTGACTTTAAAAAAAAAATAATTTTCTTAGGTTTTCAATTATTCTTTTATTAAATATTTACTAAATTGAGCAATTGCTTAACCACTTCTGTATTTTTACTGCAGCTATGCCTGGATATCCTGATGTATCTCTGCTGTGCTAGATATACCCTGTGAATTCCTGGACAGTGTTAGACACAGGTAGAAGCAATGTGAGCATTAGACCCTGAGCTGAAACAAGCTCTGAACTTCTCAGCTTCCCACATTACCTGACAGTCTGGCTACACATTTAGCCCTTCTGTCTGGCATCACTCCTGCAGGGTGACCATCAACAAATAGAACACAGCACTGACTGCTTTCAAGTGCATGCCCTGCTGGAATCCCCCCCTTCCTCAGCTATTAATCACCACACTAATCACAAACAGACATACAATAATTAGGATGGGCAGTGCCCACTTACACTGTATTCCTAAGAGAATACCCTAGAAGTGAATGTTGTACCTGCTCAAGTCCTTCAAGGAGCTACTTGATAATCCCCAGTTTACAGGCATTTCATGGAGCTGTGTCAATAAGTAATCAGCAAAACTTCCATTTTACTACAACCTGTCATGTCTACCAGACACTTAACTGGAACTGGGCTGGTGACTTGGTGTGCAATACTGTGCATTGGCTTGCAGCTGTAGGAGATAACAGTCTTATATACTTCCCTTTTGTTCTATCCACCATTATTTTTCTGCTCTCACATCCTTTGCAGACATTAGTTTGTTGCAGTGCAGGATGGAAGAGATGTGCCAGGGCTTCACGGTACTTTGCAGCACAAAGAATACTCAGAAGTTGCTCTAAGTCATGATCTGGATGATGGGTCTAGTTGTCTCTTTCATATGGTAGCAGAGAACTGTTTTGAAACAGCAAAATCCTATAGCAAGTTTTACATACATTAGCTTTTAGTGACAGTACACTCCAGAGCCAGATGCCTGCAATACTCTGTAAGTCCCAATGTCCACACTTTTGAAGGCCTAAAGACAAAATAGAAGATCCTCAATCTAGACAGGCTTAAGGATGTACTAAAGTACAAAGTAAAACCTCCTTCTTTTTCCTGTTCTGGTTTTCCAGAGGTGAGCCTACACTTGATGACTCAAGAATGGTTTGGTCTTCATTAACACACACAAAAACCCAGTATTCTGAGTATTCAATGACAAGTACTTCACTTTCAGAGATTTTGCAGATGGTGAGGCCTGTTTTCTGACCCAGTAACCAAAAAACATGTACATATCATGGGCTGCAGATGTGTGTTCAGTCATTAAAATTATGCTGTGAGTGCTCAGCCCAGGAACCCATAAATCATCCAGATGAGCAATAGCCCTGTGAGAGCAGAAGGTAAGCAGAGGCATAGCTCTAGATTGAAAGATATTCCTGGGCTCTGCAGTAAACCCTGTCTGACTGAAATCTGTTACTGTATCTCTAAAGCAATCCCAAGAGTGCAATAGTAAAATGCTTCCATTGATTTTTATACATAACATTTTAATTTGAAGAGTAACGTTTGATCTGATTTGACATGACTGGATTCAATGACAATTTGATTCACGTGGCTGGAAGATCTGTTAAAGCACTAAAAGCTGAACACATGCAGGGCTGAAATTTCCAATGGCAAAAACCAAACAACAGTACACAGATATGTGGCCACAGATGGCAAAACCTGATTTAAACTGATCTTCACCCTGTGGAGCTCTCCACCCCTACACTGAAGTGACCCTCCCAGGAGACAAAGATATATATATATGATGAGACTACGAGGTGCAGGCTTTCCTGAGCTGGTTGTAGCCAACAGGGCTGCAAAAAAGCAGGATGGGGTAACGATGTGTTTCACCTGAGACTTGTTCTCAGGAGCTAAACCCTGCAGCTGCACTAGCCAGCTCAGAGCTCAACAACTGTCCCCTGTATCTCAGAAGGAGCTGAAACAATCACAGTCACCACGGTTATGTTCTGACTGCTGCAGCAGGGGGACCAGAGCCCACCCAAGAACATGTCAACACATGCTCCTTTGGTGCGGGACTGCAGATTGTTTTAGCATCTGAGTGGGTACTTGCTCCTGCTAGACCCTGGAGCCAAGGGTCTCAGCTAGTTCATCATGTTCATCTCTCCATGTATGTCCCAACTAGATAACTCTGCTTCAGTGCTCACCAAAGAGTGAGGTGATGTGGGGACCTGGTCTGGGTCTTACTAGCAGTGTTTGGATGTAGAGGTGGAAACTGGCAGTAGGACTGAAGTGCTGTAGGTGATTGGTGGTTCCACTAAAGTGTTTTTGTGTTTGGTCAGTGGCAGAAGACTCAGTGACTATGGACTTTATAGACAGGTGGCAGCTGAGGCGTATTTCTGTAAACACCTGGACACATGTGTGTGTTTCTCCTTGTGAGGATGTGGCTTTTATTTTTCCCTTGTGCTAAATGCACAAAGGTTTAATTTTGTAAGGCAACTGACATTACACCAAGTGGCTTATACCAGCTTTATGTAGTGGACTCAGGAATAATGCAGTCTAATAATATTTAGAATTTGCAACCCAGAAGTATCTGGAGGACACAGACAAAATCAGGTCCCTATTATGTTAGGCTCTGCTTATACAAGAGATGGTCCCTGTCCAAAGACTTTGCAATCAAAAGAAAATGTTGAGTGATGCCCTGCAATTGTATGTGCTATTAGAAGATAAAACTGCATCAAGTGCTTAATAAAGTTGCTCACAATTCACAAACCTGTCAGGGCAGATAGCATTGCTTCATCTCATACAGGTAACCTTCTATTAGTAAAATACATTGTGCAATCTTCCTTAACAATTCATAATAGCTTGCATCTGAAGAGAGGAGATGAACCAATGAAGAGAGCTCACAGGTGTAACAGTGAGATAAAGAAGGTGAAGAGAGTCCTTCAATAGAGTAATTGCCTAGGGACTCTTCTCCTCTTTACAGAGAAGTTCCCTAAGCCCATGGTGCATGGTTTGCAGTGAAGGGCTGAGCTGAGCTTTCACTTGGGATTATACTGTCTGGCATTCTGTAGCAGTGAGCTGAGTACATGTATTGCAGATGGAAAATGTTGCTGCTACCTCTGACAACAACTTTTACTCATTGGTAGAAGAAAAAAAAAGCTGCTTCTGACTAAACCCAAGTAAGACAGATTAAAGCATGTTTGGTTGGTTGGTTTTTTAAAGCTATTTCTTGCTTCTGACAAATACACCTGCCTGTTGATTTACTGATCATACAGACACATATATGTGAGTGGGAAACAGTTTTTCTCACATTGTTCGGTTCATGGGAGTTTCACAGATGATTTCAATAGGACCAGACAGACCATTAACAAGATGTTATTTGAAATATCTCTGCTGAATGCTGTACTTTTAAAAGCTTTTACTATTTTAATTAATATCTCAATGAATGCATTGCATTAGTAAGTCTTAGTCTATGCCACACTTCTGTGCTACGAATCCCTTGTGTTGTGAGGGCTCTCTACTGTTTTGAAGGTGGCGTTTCTGTGATAACATAACAGCAAGAAGTTACGATATGTAGAGGACACAGGTTAGTCCTCAACAGGAAGCAAAAATTACCAAATAGCAAACTTTAAGCTCCAGACAAATTACCATAGGCACCAAGTGAACAAAAGAACTGAAATACCTTGTCAACTGTGATCTTCAAATGCACTGCTCCATTTAGCACTTCCTGTGTTAGCAGGTCCTGGCTGGCAGCCTGAGTCTCCAACTCCCACACTTTGGCACCCATCCCTTCCCCCCTTCCCTGTTCCACCTGTGTTTTTCATCAGCCTTGAAATTCGGCACTGGTATTCCCAAGGTTTTCTGTCGGGTTTTGAAGTCCTTGTTCCTCCTCTGTAAAATGGGTTGTGACACTTCTGGGTTGGTCCACTTTGGGGATTAGCGTCTGAGTTACTCTCAGTAACTCCTCACTTTTCCTGGCAAGAATTATCTGAAGTACAGATTGCCTCAGGTGCAGAGACATCTGAGGTAGCTCTGTGTGACAGCATGGGATTACTTGGGATGGTTTACATGGTGTTTGTTGCACAGGCTGCCCAGGCAGGGTGTGGAGTCTCCTTCTCTGGAGACATTCAAACCCCACCTGGACACATTCCTACCTGACCTGTGCTGGAGGTGACCCTGCTCTGGCAGGGGCTTTGGACTTGATGATCTTTCAAGGTCCCTTCCAACCCCTCACTTTCTGTGGTTCTGTGAACAAAGATGCCCTGCTCTTGGGCTGCACAACTCACATATTCCTGGCCCCCAAATGCCTGGCAAGACAGCTTTCTGTGTCTTAGTAATTGTTGGTCTTTTGGTTTTTGGTTGTTAGTTTTGTTTGTGTTGGGTTTGTTGGGTTTTTTGTTTGTTTGTTCTTTGGGGGTTGGTTTTTGTTTTGGTTAAGTTTTTCGGGGGGGTTTTTTTTTGTTTGCTTGGTTTGGGGTTTCTTTGGGGGGTATTGTTTGGTTGGTTTTTTGTTTTCTCTTTTATTTTTTGAGGTGGCTTTTTTTCTTCTTCTTTTTTCATTTTTTTCTTGTTTCTTTTTTCTTTTTTGTTTTTTCTCTCTTTAATATTTTTTCCTTTTTTTCTTTCCTTTTTTTCCTTTATCTCTTTTTCTTTTTTGTTTTTCTCTCTTTCTTTTTCTTTCCTCTTTTTCTTTCTTTTTTTTCTTTTTTTCATTTTTCTTTTTTCTTTTTTACTTTTCTTCTTTCTTCTTTTTTCTTAAACTAGGCTATATACTAATCCTAAAGGCCATGCTACAGGACCTATAGAAGTAGCTACCCGGACATTTGTGGCACTGAACCTGCCATCCTTGTCTACAGTGTACCTGTTATCCCTCTACAGTGGGAAACAATGTAGCCTCCAGAAACAAGTGAAAATGGATGTGAGCACAATGTGCTGTAGATGGAAAGTGACAGCGTAGTGATCATCAGAAGGCTGCAAAAGAACGGGGAAAAACAAGTTCATCTTCCCCAGAGATTCCCTATGAGGTTCTCAGTCTGTGGCTGTCTATGAGAGGATAAAGCCCTCAGTAGGGTCAGGCTTCAGGTGACTGTATCCCTGTCCGTAGAGCCAGAGGCTCTGGAAAATTAAAGTTTGGAGCTGGGAAGCTTCAACCCAGCCTGGGTTCCTGACAGGAAGGCTTGCATTATGTAGGAGGCAGCAGATGGATGCCCTGTGCCTGTGCGAGCAGCATCAGCAGCATCAGCAGCACCATTGCTCTGTCATGGCTGAGTGTAGCAAATTCTTCTCTTTGGATCACACTGTCACTGCTGTGTTGTGCAGCAAATGCAGCTCCTGGCTCACCCATCTCTTCCCAAAGTAACAAGCACAGCAAAAGCTTTGAAATGTGTTGAACACAAGCAGCTCTTCCACCTAACCTGATATTTGCTGTAATACATGACATGGCATTGCAGTGCTGTGTTCCAGCCTCAGATTTTCTGACAGCCTCTACAGCTTTCCCAGTCTCTGATCCTTTCTGAGTCTTTATGTGAAGCCACAAAGCACTTGTGATTTCTCAAATAATGTCTCTGCAAAAGAACAGGCTGCAACAAATAAAAAACGATTGCTGCACTCTAAAAATAAAAGGAAATTTTAAAGGGGCTATAAAAATATGAGTCATTGCCTGGATCTGGATGATCTACATGAAAGAGAGAACAATATTCAATTTGTCCCAAAACCCCAAGTTCTTCTCCAAAGGCATTATAGAAAACTGTTCAGAGGCACAATGTAAATTAGAAAGCCACCAACACAGTTCATACTTGAATGAAACAAATTCACACAGGATGCAGCAAATTCAGCACAGCTACATTTTTTAGACCATTAAAGCCTTTCTTTCTTCTGAGGACGGGTAATTGCAAGGAATACTGTATTTTTGACTTTCCATGTAGAATTATCCTCCCCAGTCTCTATAAGTCACACAGTGTATTAGCAACAAATGATTAAAGCTGGCCTCCTGCCCCTTTGCTTGTTTTTCAAAGATTGTCAGTGTTTCCAATGGGTTGAGGTTATATAGGTTCTGTGTATGAACATAAAAGCATGCTATATATCTTCAAAGAGAACCAATTGAGAAGCCTGGACAGATCTCTTGATTATTTGGCTTTCTCTGGAAAAGGGAATGCTTTTATTTAAATGAATTTCAAAAAGAAAGTAAACTCAAAGCCAAATACAAATTACTGCTAGTATTATCTCTTCAGGATTGCTTACCAGGTCCACATTTTCAGCCTCCCTATGGCGTTCATACCTTCTGAAAAATTATGAATCTTGAGCCATTGATTTGAAGTAAGATCAAGCTCTTTACAGCAGTGATTTGAAATTGCTCCAGGGAGCCTGGGCAGTACCATCTTTATCTTCTAGGGCACTTGTCTGTAGCTTTACTTTCAGGAACATAGCCCCCTTCTTCCAGCAGCTCCATGAGGAAAAAGAAGACAGCACCATAATCTGGTCTTCCTGCTGCACCAACACAGAAACCAAGAGGACTGTACTGTAGCTACATAGCCAGGTGCTAGTGCAAGGTGAACACCATTTCTGGTCTCCAAAATGCAGTTTTGTGACATTGCTCTGTCAGAAGGGGCAAATGCTTATTGTAGAAGAGGTATCCTACCCAGCACTATATGTGAGGCATTGCTGCTTGCCTGGCTTCACAGCCTCATGGCCTGACATTATTTTCTCTTACTTGGAAGTGCAGCTGGATGTGGAGGATTGAAGTCAGCATCCATAACTCTGTATGATGGCAGAAAAAACATTCCTGATCATTTTGAAGGATTTGTGCCTGCACGTGATCACAGTGGACACAATACAGAAATGGTTTGAAATTTGCATAAAACCTATTAACTACAGACTGCAGCCAAGAATGGGAATTTCACCTGTATGTAACAGAAAAATATGAAGAACTGGAAGCAAAACTTCACTTTGCCTGCAGTACTATTTGATGTACTATTAACAGTACTTTCCATCCCACAGAAGGGTGATTGTGATTAGTTTCACCTAGACTTTGTTAAGTAACTGTTCCCTGGTTTATAAGTATGAAGATGTAACTGTTAAGCATTTGGCCAGGGTCATTTTGGCCCAGTCTTTAATGAAATCCCCTTTGCTGATTTATGAAGCTCCTAAAATTAGCCATGTTTAGGCTCTTTTCTGCTGTGTAAAGGCCATTCCAGAGCTTTAACTCTCCAGTACTGAGAAACTTAGTTCTTATTTCTAGCCTTTTTTTTCTCTCATGATAATATGCTGTTTCCAAAGTATGGATAGCACTTTATGGGGGGGATGGTTATGGTCAGCATATCCATCCCCATGAGCCATTTTGGCTATGTCTTCCCTCTTGTCATATTCTACATGAATTTCAAAAGCAAAAGTTTGCCACCATCCTTGGCTTATGTGTGACTTTATGCCTGTTTGCTCAAGTCCTTTTACTCTCTCAAACTGTAGTAGTATGAGATTTTTTATCAAGTGCACTAATAACCCACTTCAAAATCACTGGCACACACAGAATACTCCAATGGAAAATGCTGTCACCACACCTTAAAACCTGTTAACAGCTTGGCTTGCAAAGGGTGTGGATCCCAAGGACAGTTTATTTACTTGTGGGTTTCAACAGGCAAGTCCATCTGCCAATTACCTGGTTTAAAACTTCCCTTCAAGGGAAAGGTGTTGACAAGCCTGGGGAACAATAAAGAGGGAGAAAGGTTTGCAAGGAGTTCTTGTGGAGGAGTTCCTGTGGTCATGTGTGACAGGTCTGTGAAGGTGTTTGTGTTCAAATATCAGACAAGTGTTCTTCTTAGGTTTTCAGGCTTTCTTGTAAAAATTTTAATATGGCAGCAATGAGTCCTGAAACTTTCCAGACCCTCCCCCATCTGCACCTCTCCATGTGCTGTGCCACACTAGACAGGGGTCATCACTAAAAAAACCTCTCCAAGAAGTCTTGGGTGATTTGCTTTTATGTCATGGGAAAGGTTTGTAGCTGAAATTGTATCTATGTTACCCTGGCATGAAAAGCAGGGAAAAGTATAAAACTTTGTGTGCAGAGAAGCTCATCTTTCAGTCCCTTGCAAGTGAGGTGATAGTCCTGCCAGTTCCCAATTTGTAAGTTACAAAGGAAAAACACATTTCAGAGATACACCTGCCAAAGACATGACTGTGGTGGTTAGGACCATTACAAGTATCCTTGTAACAAGGTGTTGGGTTAGCCAGTCTTACAGAAAGGGTGAAGGCAGGGCAGTGAGCTCTCTGTCCTGGATCTGAAACCAGGCTTTGAGCTGTGTTGTTTGGTGTTTTTCCCTGGAAGAGTTTCTGGTAGGTCTGTACTGGTTTTGGCTGGCATGGGGGTAATTTTTTTCATGGTATCTGAGATGCTGCTGTGTTTTGGATTTGTGAGCAAAACAATGTTGATAACTCAGGGATCATAGAATCATAGAATTGGCTGGGTTGGAAGGGACCTCTGAGATCATCAAGTCCAACCCTTGATCCACTACTGCTGCAGTTACCAGACCATGGCACTGAGTGCCACATCCAGTCTCTTTTTAAATATCTCCAGGGACAGAGAATCCACTACTTCCCTGGGCAGCCCATTCAAATGTCTGATCACCCTCTCGGTAAAGAAATTCTTTCCAATATCCAACCTAAACCTCCCCTGGCACAACTTAAGACTGTGCCCTCTTGTCTTGCTGAGAGTTGCCTGGGAAAAGAGACCAACCCCCACCTGGCTCCAACCTCCTTTCAGGGAGTTGTAGAGAGTGATGATGTTTTAGTTCTTGCTGAGAAGAATCAAAGCCTCCACTGCTTTACACTGCCTCACCAGCAAGTGGGCTGTGGCTGCACAAGACATTGGGTGGAGACATGACTGGAAAAGCTGACCACAGCTAACCAAAGGAATATCCCCTAAAATATGACATTGTGCTCAGAAATAAAAACTCAGGAAAATAGGGAGAGTGGGGACATCCATGGTTATGGAGTTTTTCTTCCCAAGTAACCATTATGTGTGATGAAGCTCTGATTTCATGGAGATGGCCAGAGTTAGCTCACAACGAGGTCTTATTAAGCACAATCAAACATATCAAGCACTTTTCCCCATCAACCAAATGCTGAACATCTTTGCTGAATATGAATGTTTCTCTTTAGCCTCCAGTTTCTGCTGGCCTGCTTGAAGGTGGATGAATTTCTGGATGAACAGCTGTATGAACACATTTGAGGTTTGTCTTAGCTGTGTTGTGTTCTGTAGAGGAAAATTCCTGGCAATGTTGGACACCTTGTAGGTAAAACTATCCAGCTAGTAGAATCAGCTAAAACTGTTTAGGTAGAGCCACTAATTTTGATGAATGGAAATCAGACAAGATTTTATGCAGGCCTTGAGATTATATGCAAAATCATGAGACAGCCTTCACAAAGGGCTCTCATTTGGAAATTAATACAAATGTATGGATGAATGTGAGTCCAAGCACTGCATGTGCTCATTTGCAGTTACTTACAGAGCCAAGAATGCTCTGGGTTTATGCAGTAACCTCAATTACATATAACAGTCATGGTCCTTTGGAGCATCCTGTTAGATTCAGCCTCCTGATATTACTCTCTATTGTAATGTATTGTTCTCAGAGATACCTACTTGATTTACATTTTTAGATCTTGAAATACCACATGGATTTCACGACTGGAATGTTTTGACTCTGTAGATGTGCTCATGGTGCACCAGAAGGTTCATGTTGAGTCTGCTACTCCTAAGCTGACAAAATACTGCCAATACTTTTTATATTGCTGAAAAGATGCACAGGAGACTAAATGAGTCTGCACTGTATTCTGAAGCTCTTACATCCTGCACAAAACTCACAAAAATGGAGTAGCAGAGAAAAAGGGAATGTACAGTGGATTTCAGCAAGTCAGTGGGATCAAACTCTCAGTCATCCGTGCTCCTTCAAACTGTGACTGAGAGGTGAGTGGCTCTCTGCTTCCTCCTGTACTGCTGGCAACAGCTTTAATCTCTTAAAGATACGATGGATTTAGTCCATCCATTTAGTGATTTTCAATTCCTATTTTATTTGTCGAAAGCATTTCATTCAGTGAGCTACTTTCCTGGGTGAGGGATATCTCCTTGTCTCAGGGTGTTCAGGGAAACAGGAGCCAGGTTCTTCGGCTCTGCCCCAGCCTCTCCGCTTCATAGTGTGACACATTTTTTGCCAAGCAGCTTTTGTGGTTTGAAGAATGAATCAAAGGATTTCCCCCACAGCTCCTGGTGTTTGTTATAAGAAGTTGCAATGCAGTGGCAGCCAAGATGCTCCTGTTGCCTTCAGTTCTGTTCCAACTAAAAGAAAACTGCCTAAGGTAGAATCGGAGTCCCTGAATGTATTGCACTGGGCAGACCACAGCTGGGAGAGGTTTGAGCTTTCTAAGCACACAGTAACAAAGGCAGAAATAGAAGACAGGAACAAATAGTTTTGCTTGCTTGAAGTCCTAGTGAAGTGTGTTGAAAGCCTGAGGATTAAATGCTAAATTCCTGCCCTGGATCTAAACTGCTAGCAGTTTTCCATATTCAACTGGAGCTACTCATCTATGTGCTTGTTGCTACAAGAGTTCTATTTTTAGTAGATACTATTCACACTACCTAGTCTAGGTGTTAAGTTTATACGAATTTCAATTGTGTACACTGGCTTTTGATGTTTCTTTACTACTAGGAGCAATGGAAAGGGCACTGGATCATGGAGTAACAAGATTACCATGGTGAGACTGTCAGGACAAGGTCTGTCTTAGCAACTTAGTGTGGAGTCTCACATGCTCTCTTGCAGAAGAGACAGAAACAAGTAGTAATCAAATCAGACTGAACGAAGTCGAGCCATCTGCCCTGTGTCATGGTGGCCAGAATTTAGAAGATAAGCAGATTGACAAACCTAGTCTCAATGATGTTGCTTGTTTTGGTCTTCATATGTATTTCCTGGGAACTCTGATGGCCTCACTACAGCAGATAGCTTTCTGATAAATGCTAAAGTTAGAAGGAACAGACCTGCCTCCTTACTAATGAAAAATATAACAGTAAAAAGCTAGGGAAAAGAAACTACAACTGGTTCATCCACTTCGTGGATTTTGATTATTGACATTTACTGGAATACTTGGCTTTGGATTAGTCAGGAGCCTTGAAGATGTCTGTTTCATCTCTGTTGGGCACTTAAACTAATTTTTAAGAGAGCCAGTGGTAACAGGACCTCTTAACTACACAAACTAAAGTTGATAGGTAGATGGTTTGGGTTTTACAGGATGGGGTTCAAAACAACCCCAAGTATTAAGAATACATCCAGTAATGAGAGATTCTGCATTGCTAAATGATACAGAAACGTCAGGACATTATCCAGTGTCAAAGAGTGCTCCAAACATTTGTCATAAACTCTTCACTTCCTGTTATCTTAATTTTTTCACTGCATCTTTCATCAATGGTAGGACTGAGGTCTCTTTCATGGGAGAAAGTGGAGTGTCTCTTCAAATATGCCAATCCCTGGCAGGAGTGTCCTGTACTCATTACAAACACTGAGGATTTTGGGTGCTGGCAATGCTGGTTTTCAGACTCTGAAGCTCTGGCAGAAGGGGTGGATCTCTCATGTTTCATGTGGTGTTGAGAAGAAAGCTGGTAACCTGGCAATGGCTTCTAAATGTTCTTACTTGATTGGCTGGGATGCACACAGGGTCTGAGAAAAGCACAAAAGTGTCAAGATTTTGATGAGATTTCTTTTGAGGTTAAATCAGAAGAGTGGTAGCAACATTAACAGAACTGAGAAAACACAGCATGGCACAAGCAACAGGGTGAAACATCTAGTGCTGTAATAGTGCACCACTGTCAGGAGAATGGCAAACAGCAGTACATATAGTATTTAGACCTAAGGGCAGCTGCAATGTAAGGTCACACAGCCATTCTGCTCTAGAGGAGGGAGCCTGTAGGTGGGCTGCTGAGTATCACTTAATGGTGGGTCAGCCTATTTTTATTAATATTTAAATATAGTATTGATACAAACTTGGAAATCAGGAGTATTTTTCACTCCTGTGGCATATCCTGCATTTTGAAAAATAGTGTTTTGAGAAGCATGCTTTGATTGAACTTGTGTTGATGATGCAAATGTTTCTATTAAAGATAATGCTGTGAGGTAGAACTGGTCCCTCCAGAGAGACCTGCTTAGGAGAATTTTATTACTTGGCAGAATGGAAATAAGAGCCTTTTCTCTTTGCCCCACAAATCAATTGTGTTTGCTAATTGAACAAGAGGTGCTAATTTACCTCACCTAAGTGTGTTGGACTCGAATGTGTTTACAGAGGCTTGGGACTGTTTTGACAAGGGCTGAGAGGTTAGGCAGTCCTGATGCATGCATTTTGATAAATTGAAAATCCAAATGTCCCAAAAGATTGTGAGGAAATATTTGTCATGGCAATGAGAAATTAAGGGTGTTGGAAATACAGGAATGACACAGATGGCAGTAACGTGGATGAATGCAGTAGATGGTTTGGAGATTTTTTTGAGGTTCATGGTCACATTCATATTTTAAAAGTCACGCCATCCATTTGCTGACAAACCTCTGCTTCCTTAGTAGGAGAGGACCTTACAGACCAGCTCTCTTCTGCTTCCAAAGCCTCAGCAGAGCAGTAGGTGACGTTGCTGCAGGTGACATTCAGGCTCGTTCTCCACAGCTGTAATAAAGTCCTTTAGTGAGCTGGAGACTGAGAGAAAGGAGCAGATGTCAGATTTCCTATCACTACCCCTACTGTTCCCTAGAAGTATCTTTCTTTGTAATCCTTACAGGAACAGTTTGAGTCTCAGCTTCAGGCAAAGGCTAAACTTGTAGCTATAATTAATTTGAAGCCCTTTGCCAAATGTTTCATTACTGCATATGGAGTTCCATTAGGTCAGCGCTGAGATGTTGGGCACTCCTATTTCCAGGTGGCAACAAGCTCCAGCCAAAAAAAGAAAGAGGGTTTTTGCCATTGCCCCGGGGTAGGCACAGGTCTTCTCTACTCATTTCCAGCATGATTAAATTCATGGTTCAGCAGAAGACAAAACAACCTTTAATCAGCTTTAACTTTTTTTCCTCTGCTCTTTGGCAACACATACCACCCTTAACGCAACCAACTGCACAGCTTGATGTTGATTTTTTTTTTTTTTTTAATCAGAAAAGGAAAAAGACAGTGAGAAATTCAGGAGACCAGCATGATGTTACTGCTGATAGAAATTACCAGAAATCTTTATGGTTTCTTGGTGATGCTAAACATGAAAATTATTTCCTACACTTACTGCTATATGATAGTGACAAAGCTTGAAACCTGTATGCAAAATCTAAGCTGAAAAATCTTGGCTCATTGCTGTGCCTTTTATGGAGAGTATTGTTACTTTGAATGGACAGTGGGACAGAGTTGAACAGATTTACATCTTTGACTTTGCAAGACTGAATCATATCAGACATAGAAGCTGCAATTGTTCAAAAATAGGGTGCTTGGAATATCTGTTCTTCAACTCCACTGTATAGATGACCCATATTTCTCATTTAAAGGGCAAAAAAAGGGGTTAATCAGTTTAAAGACTACAGCATATAAGCATCATTATACCATTCAGCATATTCCAGACAAGAAACCTCTCTGTTAGTGTCATTGTGGAAGAATATGCTTGTTTGAAAGACCTATAGGCAGTGAAGAATTTTTACAGCCCTTGGTAAATAATCAGCTGTCCTTGTTTTAAAATGCTCGAATCCTGCTTCCATTCTCTTGTTAGTTTCACTTGCTTCCCATTCCAATTGTTTCATCTGTTTAAGCTCATATTTGTAGATTAAACCTTAGGGAAGTCATGACTTAACTCTCTTCTGATAAACTTTGGTAGATTTTGCCAGTCCCAAATTCAGGAATTCATTCCTCCTTAGGGAAGTTCTAAAGCACATGTTTAAGAGTTACTTTGAAATCTGTAGTCTTGAGCATGTTTCTGTGCAGTCATTTATTAATAATGTAATTTAAAGTATTTCCCTGCTTAGGATGTTTTCATATTGTGCCCTTTCTAGACCCTGAGAGTTTTTCACAGCTCTTGCTGCACCCAACTTACTATCCACAGGACAGAATTATTTGACTAATAGCAGTAGCTACACTTCCCAGTTCCCACCTCTTCTTCTAACCACTGCACTGCCAGTGTTTTGCAAATTACTTGATCATTGCAGATGCTAATGCCCGCTGGCATCTCCAAAATGCACCTGCCTACCCTCTACCCAGAGCAGGCCACTCCAAGAACTATTTCTGATCCCACTTTAGCAGACATCATCCTCAATTCAGCTTTGTCCAGCCACCCACACTCCTTTAGAAATCCTCTGGAGAGGTGATCAGAGAGCCCCATGAGGAGCAGGAAAATCAGCCACTTGCATCCAATGACTGTAATTTAGTTTTCCTTCTAACAACTGGATAATTTCTCCAGGCTTCACATTACAGGTTATACTGCATTATGTTGTAGGTAGCCATCACATATTCCTCTCCTGGATGACTTTGTACACTGGGGCTGCCTCCAGTCCTTATTGTTTCAGGCACACAGCTCATTTTTCCCTGCCAGTTTTCCATCTGCTTTTTCTCATGGTGCAGTAGTTTTTTCCAAGGCTGCTGAAAGTCAGACCACAGGTATCCTGTACCAGGCTGCTTGTTTCAGTCTCTCCTTCAAGAATCCTGTCACCCTCTCTAAGTTGTAGGCAGCAAAACTATACTTACAAATCATAGTTTCTCTTCCAAAACTGTGTGCTTACACCTACCTATCAGTTTCATCACCCTTAAATCTCATTTTGGTAGCTAGTCTTTCTGGTTTTCAACTTGGAAAGAGCATTGCCTTTGTCTTTTACAGCAGTAAATTTGCCTTTATCTTCATGGTTTGGCTTAGTCTGTAAACTGGATGCAATTTTTCCTGCAGCCATCATACCAACCCTACAGACACAGGTGAGATTCTGTTTTCATTGCCATTATAATCAAGAAATACACATCCTTTTGCCCTCAGCATACCTCTACTTACTTCCATTAATCTCCCACATCATTTTCAAAATCACTGATTTTAAGGCTGCACGTAACCTTAGATATAAGACCTTGTTTTGGGCTGTACTAAGTCTATCAAGTGTGGATAACCAAACTTTAATTAAGTGAAATAAAGACTAGGAATAGTTCAATGCTCTTTTTGCTTCAATTTTCCATGTTATTAATAGTTGTCTGTTGTCTGAAATCTTGTAAGCACTGTTACAATTTTTTTATGTGGAATTTTTTCTCCCTGCTGGCTTGCTGAAGGACATGTACCATGTCCAGTCAGTTTAATTTGTTTAACATAATCCAAAGATTTTCAGGCAAAATATGTGTAACTTCAAGGATATTAAAAATTACATCAACAATTTACTGGCAGCAAATTTTCTGCCTCATCAATTCCAGAACTTGACTAGCTGACCTGAAAAATACTTTGCAGATAAAAAGGAAAGTTCTTAGCTTTCATTTACTATTTTTTCCCCAGCTTTGTTTTTTGCTGTGATTATCCTGAGAACACTTTGCAAGCATATCTTATAAATATGTAGAAGGACTGTTTGCATAACCTAGTATCAGTTCTGAATTTAATGCTAATTCAGATCAAAAGGAAGGAACACTGGCAATGCTGCAAACATTTATTACAAATATTTTAGTCTGAAAATAACTGCTATTTCAAAGCACCAATTTATCATGGAAATGCACTGGTGATTGCAAGAATCCCAGCAGCTTGTGCCCTGATCATAGGTAATGTTAATTAGGAATATATAATATTTCTTTTCAGATATAAGAAAGGAAAGAAACAGCACACAACACAATTGTAACTGAAAAATAAATAGAATGGGATAAGATGTAGAGGAAAGAGATTACACTGAGGAATTCAATGAAGTGAGATTCTATAGTTTAGTTAGAGGCTTTCAATTCTGGTTAGCAATGACTGGATTGCAGTGTGTTAAATGTCCTTACATGTAGTAACAACTGGTTTAAGTGTTGTTTATCTAACAAAAAATAGAAGAAGCAGATAGTGGCAGCCAGGGGAAATAGAAACCAAAAATAAGGGATAACTTCCTCTTCAAGGAAGGTTCCTTTTCAAGCTGCAGGCTGGCAGCTGCACCAGACTATTGGGGGAGTTGGAGTATCCTCATCCTTCCATAAGTAAGATACACAGTACACACAAGTGATTGGTCTTAGTGCAGCAGTAACTGGATAAAATTCAATGCACTAGAGAAAAAAAATAAATAATTGTTTCCTAACTATGTGCTAGAATCCTCACATTCCAAAAGCAATTAGGAGATATGCACTAAGAGGTTAGTAAAGAAATCTTGAGGAAATCCTGAAAAGCATAATGGATGGCTTAAATAAGGCTGGTAGTAGTAGAAATTTTTGCCTTTTCACATTTCCAGCTATTTTCTCTTTTCACACTGAGCTATAACCCTTTGTGAACAATGCACAAATTGCATTGTTGAAGGAACAAACCCCCTTGTTCCTGATGCACAAATGCATGATGTTACAAGTATTTAGGTGTAACATCATTACATGACCTATCTTTTTTATAAATGTAGTTAAGGGCATTTGTTACATCAGATAAGGAGTCATCAGCATGAAATACTTTACTGTCATTTCTGTTTTAAAGTCTATGACTAGAATTAAAGTATTTCAGATGATGAAGTCACAGAAAACACCAAGGTCAGGCAACAAAAACATTGCTTGAGAGAAAAGATACTGGTAAAGGTCTTCCTTCAAAAATATACCTAACCATGCACCTAGTTTGGAAGGCACAAGTTTTAAACACATTACGTGCTTAATGGTCACAGAAGCGTCACACAGAAGACTGCATTGGATCAAGATACATGAAACAGCCCAGCATAATGCCACGTTATTGTTTTTATTTGCTCAAAGATAATGGCTTTCAAGTGTTTTTTTTATTTTTTTGGTAGAAATTACAATGTGAAAATCCTAACAACATCCTCTGTAAAAAAAAAAAAAATATATATATATATTTAAAAAGTAGATAATCTCATAACCACCCTGTTTTACCTGAGGTTGTTTATAATGGGAGTTGAAATCACCTATATCATGCCTGGAAACTGTTTTAAATAATATATCATGAACAAGCTGTTCAGCTGTAATGGTTCTGAAATCTTCAACACATCAAGAGGTGTTTGCTCCACTGAGTCCATCTCTCTCTTTGGCAAACAAAACAAGATGTTGCATTTTAGAATATTTTATAAAATTACTGTTCAGTCTTCCATTTCTACATGCAGCCCCCACTGTTCCTTGAATTGCAAGAGATACATTTCTTGGTCGTCTGATGACTCAACAGATACTTTTTTCTCATAAAGTCTGGACAAAATTCCCTCTTTGTCAGGATCATCACATTTGAGTACTCCTTCACACACCTGATTTTCAAGACCAGGCAAAGTAGGAATATACAGTCTTCCAGTGTAAAGATCCCAATCTACTAATATGGTCTGTTCACCCTCTTTCTCCCTGAGGTCCTGTGCTAATTTTTCCAGCTGAGGACAGGATGTCTGCCCAGATTTTTCAGTATCCAAGTTCACCAAGTTGATGTGGGTCATGCCTGGCAATTCATCTGCGGCATCAACCATCTTCAGACAAAGTTTCTCTACTTTCTGTCCCAAACAAGGGTCTGTTGCCATCACCTCCAGTTGGGGACAATAGAGCTGTCCTGTTTCCATGATAATTAAGTCCCCCAAAGCAATCTGTGTCTCACCCAATAGTTCTCTGGGGGAAAAAGTCTTTTCTTTCAAACTGAGGTCTTCTAGTTTCTGAGCAGGACTGAGGTCTTCAGCTCTTACATCATGTTCATACTCTACAATCCCTGCACTTTCCTGTCTCAAAGTGTTCTCTGTTCCAGGCTGACCATAAGATGACCAGATCCCAGTTTGGTCCCCATCTGGTAAAATATCCTTTTTATGTGAAAGCTCTTCATGTGAAATATCAAACAAGTGTTTCATTTCCAGTTCTTCTTTTGAAGGTAAGTCTTTCTCTTTGATGCCACTGTAAACAGTGTAATAATGGGGACTTTTGCTTTCTGATACATGATTGGATTCCTGAGGTGGCTTGTACTCATCCACATTAACAGTGATAAGATTCACCACTATTTTTTCACATGGTATAAAAACTATTTCCTTGCATTTGTCAGTGTAGTGCCACACCTGGAAAGCAAAAAAAATATATCAACCTGAGTGAAGTGTAGTAAGAAAATACCATCTTGCTGTTTCTTGTACTATTATATAAAGGTAGACTAGACCTTATTACAAGGTTATTTCAGTGTAGGTAAGAAGGAAGTTCATCATACAAACCTTCAGGATCATTAATATGCTTCACTTTTTTATTCTGTCCAAAGGAAAACTATATTATGAACAGGTCTAATGTCCATTTTCCCATCTTTCCCATGTCAAAATAATGGTTAGAGCAATTCTGTCAAATTCTGGTTTTGTTTCCACCAGCACAAACTCAAGTGACTTTGGGGAAAACGTTAAAGTTGAGGCACAGATTATGGAATCTATTTAATTCTTTTTAACCAATGAAGAGTAAGTGCAATCAAACTCAAATCCCACAAGCACAGAGTCAGGTACCATGTTAAGATATAGCTTACAGAGAATTAAATAACATCAGGTTTCCTTTCAGAGAGGAAGCTATACGGAAGGTTGAAGTGCAGTGTATGGAGCCTGCATTGTGCAGTCTGTCGCAGGCTGCTTTTGTAACCCTGTGATAAAACATCCAGTTAAACGATTGGAATCGTTCAGAAATAAGTAATATTTTGAGGAATAAATACTGTGCAAGCAGCCACTAAAGGAAACTGCAGTAGAAAAACAACCACCAGAAGCTTCACTTCAGTGCTTTCAAGCTTGAATGGAAGGCTAAGACCACTCATGGATGTACCAGGTAGTCTGTAAGCTTCCCCAGGTCAGAAGTGTTGGATAAAACCAAACTGCTTATTTCACCCTCCCATGACCATATAGGATGCCCTATATATATATATATATATATAATCTCTATGTTGGGAAAGCCAAAGAGCATCATTAAAATACCAGGTCTATATCCATTTTTTTGCCTTAACATCAATTGAAATCAGAGGTGGAGAAATAAAATTGAAGCTTGAAGGGGGTCATAAAAAAGGTCAATGAACATTAAAAAAACCCAAAACATCCCACATACCACATACATTTACTAGAGGAAAAAACCCAACTCCTAGAGTTGGGATTTAGTCTGCTACCAAGTGGGAATTTTTCACTAATTATCCCTTTACATTTGTGGACTGTCAAGAGCTCTGTCTTGTGAGGTCTCCTGGGAAGACCAAGCTATCACCCCCTACCATGTCCTACATCCCGAGATAAAGAATGAAGAATAAGGAAGAGAGAGGAAGACTTTTTACCAGGGTCTCCAGTGACAATGGGCAACCATTTGAAACTGGAAGAGCGTAGAGTTAGATTTGATATAAAGAAGAAATTCTTTCCTGTGAGGGTGGAGACACACTGGACCAGGTCGTGGATGCCCCCTTCCCTGGAAATGTTCAAGGCCAGGTTGGATGAGGCCTTGATCTAGTGGAAGATGTCCCTGCCAATGGCAAGGGGACTGGATTCAATGATCTCCAAAGATCTCTTCCAACTCAAACCCCTCTGTGATTCTGTGATAAAGCTGCTGCCTTGCCAGCTGCAGGCAGTGTCTCAGTGTGCATCTGAACTCATGGCAGCAGTAGCTGCTTTACTCCTTCTGAACCCACCCTTCCTCTGTGAACATTTCTCCTATCACCTCTGTGTTGATCTAGATTTCTTCAGAATGATCAGCATGTTGAAACAAATGCCCTTATTCTTCCCATCCCACGGTGTCACATGGATTGGAATAGCTTCAAAGTTTTTATTTATCATAATTGCACGTTCACGTTTAAGCAACTTGTTTAGAGATAACTGTGAGAAAGCTCTGCTGGGCTTATGACCTAGAAATAAATAATGTTTCTTAGACTTCATATGTTCTTTCTAAAAATTAACAAACTTTGCAGCTCTAAGAAACTTGGAAATGTTTTTACATAGAAAGTTGTGTAAATAACATAACATGTTTGTTGGTACCTTTTTGCATGTTAGGAAATGGTGTAGTACTGGAAATTAATCTCAAATTGCAGACTAAATTATTCACAATCAATTTATCTACCACAATTAAATGTGGTGATACCCAGTCCATGAAAACATGGCTTTTCTGCACTGCTTAATTATTTTCTCTCCTTGTTTCTGACTCCAACCAATTAATAACTTTTTTTCACTGAATCTCTACCATGCTTCTTCCTAGATCAACACAGGGAGTGCTGAGAGTTCTTCCTAAGAGGAGTGAGTTCTTCCTAAGAGAACTTGTCTTGCTGCCCCTCAGACCTTGGTTATAGCAATCACTCTTCCCAAACCAACAACTCTGTTCTGATCCTCAGTAGCTCTGGTCATCTTTTCAAGATCTGGGCATCTTTTGAGAAACAGTTTCTAACTTGAGTTAGTACTCTGGTTTTCTTGCATTTCTTGGAAAATGCACAGCTCCCCTGTGAGTGCCAAAGTTGGCAGAAAGCAATAGGGAACACTTACCAGGTTTTTTGGATGTCTCTGTTTGCTGACGTGAATGTACCTGTGCACACAATAGCATGTCATTGAGATAATAAGGGCAGCAAGCATGATAGGCAGAACATATCCAAATACGATTTTTATAGCCTCATCTGCTGTTTTATCTGTCAACAAAGCAAAAGTTTTCATTGTACAGAGCAATTTTTTACTATATTCAGACAGTAATATGTGCATTCACCACGTTGCTTTTTGGATGTGGGATGATAAATAGGAAATGATAAATAGGAAATTTGCAGGACTATAAAAAAGGTTTTTTGTATAAAATTACATTTGAGCTACATGACAAATTCTTACTATTATCTAAATTATAAATTAAATTCTAAAAGGAAGTAACAATCCCACCCTCATGTTATCTTGCTGGTAACTTCTGCTGCCTGAGACTGACCCAGCTTTGCCATTCCCAGACCTTGTTCAAGGAGAAAAAATATGTGCCACTCACTAAGACTCAAAGAGTACAGTTTCTTTTCTTCATGGTACTGTTGTACCTCCCAGTAAGACCCCAGCTATGCTTTACTACAGGCAATTTTTTTTTCATCATTACAAACGCAGAGAGAGAAGAAACAATACTAGCTTTTCACTCACAGAATGAACATATAAAAAAAATTTATGAACTTGATCATCAAGTTTTTAACTTGCATCTTCTTTTTTGTAAGTCCCACCCTACACATACCTTGCAAAGTAGCAATGCAATATTCTTTAGAGAAGCCACTGTGCAACAGTGGTGTGGTGACATGTATTTGTGCACTGACACAATAAGCTGTTCCAGGTTCTAGCCAGGGCACAACCAAGGTGTTATTGCTGATGGAGAAGTACCACTGGAAAACATAAAAAAGGATTTTTTTTTCCCCTTTAACTCCCCACTTACAGAAAGGCAAGATTTTATACAAAAAATGTGTCACAGGCAGACAAATTTATATATAAATAATGATACTGTAAGAACTTCCATCTGTATCCATTTTTTCAAATACATTAGGGTCATGTCCCCTCTGCATATATCATCTTCTCTCCAGTCATTCTTCTACCACTACTGAACAATTTCATTTTCTATGAAGTAGGTCCATGTACTACCACTAGCCCATATTGTCATGCTGATGTTGCAACAGAGCTAAAGCTTCACTTCATCCCTTGCTCTGTCACTCTGACCTATTAGGCCAATAAAGGAATGACATACAGTTCCAGAAAACCTTTCCCATTGGGGTGTTCTGGGAAAGATTGGAGCTTTATAATAAGGGGTGTTGGAATCCAAGGTAAACTAATTGCTCTATATAGAGCATCTTTATGAAAAAAAAAAAACAAACCAAAAAACCAAAACCAACCAAACAAAAAAATCCCAACCCCCTCTCCAGCCCCCCCCCCAAAAAAAAACCCCAAACCGGAAAAACCCAAACAAAAATAAACAAAAAAAAAATCCACCAAACCCCAAAACACTTTTGTGTACCTCTGATTGCTAATGTTGGCATTTTAATATTCCCTATGACAAAAGGTGGCCTTTTTAAATAAAGTTTCTGTCTCTTTTCAGGAAATTCAGAGATTTGTCAGACAGAGATTGTGACTGGAGGATGGATACAGAAGAATGAATGTTACTGTAATTGACCACTGAACTCTTTCTCATCTATTGTGTTTATGCTGGGAACTACTACTTGACAATGAAATGGAAATCTGCAGAGACAGAAAAATGGGATGGTCAGATGTGGAGAAAAAGGATGCAATTTGCAGCACAATCTACACCAGCAGACTGAGTGGCTGGGCAGCAGCCCTCCTGAAGAGGACTGGGGACACGAAGCAAGATGGACATGAGCCAGCAAGGTGCTGTCACAGTAATGGAAGCCAACAGCATCCTGGGCTGTGTTAATAGAAGAAGCAGTAGATGGAGTGCAGGGATTAGCATACTCCACTCGTCAGACCAGTGATAAAATAGAATAAAATAAAACAGAATAAAATACTGTGACCAGTTTTGTTAACTGACAGACTGGAGCGGGTTTAGCAGAAGATCACCAAGATGACTGAGGATGGAGAACTTGCCCTGTGAGTGAAGGCTGAGGGAATGGAGTTTGATGCACCAGAGGAAGAAGGGATGTCTTCATGGGGACCCCAAGAGCAGCCTGAGGATGACCCAGGGAGGTCATCAAGAAGACTACTCAGCTCTTCACAGTGCTGAATGGGGGGAGGATGCAAAACAATGGACCCAAGTTCAAAAAGAGAGGTTCAGACTGGATATAAAGAAATACGGTTTCCCAAGATAAAAGTGAAGCAGTGGAACAGGTTGTGCAGTCTCCATCTATGCAGGTTTTTGGGATGCAACTGGAAAAAACCTGAGCAACCTGGTCTGAGCTCACACCTGGTTCTGCTCTGAATAGGACCTTGGACTAAAGACCTCATGAGCTGCCTTCCAACCTGAATGATCCTACAGTTCTTACAGGGAACTCTATTTCAGTCCTTGCTGTTACAGACAAAGTGCATTTCAGTGAGCACAGAGCACAGACACCATGGGTGCCATTCTACAGGGTTGTCAAAGCTTACCCGCTTCTTTGTTTTTTTGTTGAGGACAGACACATTGTATTGCAGGCCAGGATACACTTGAAGCAGAGATACAGATTCTCCCTCAGGACTTCTCTTCCACATCTCAGGAGCAGTCAGAATGATTGAAATAGATTTTTCAGTAGAAGATACACTTACCATAGGTGGATCAATTTTAGCTGGAAAAATGAGCATGTACAAAAAGCAGTCAAATGCCACCAAGGCACACTGATTTGATCATACAGTTTCTTAAAGGGGATGATATTAAATTTTTATAATGTTTTGGGGAGTCTAGGTAGGATTTTGAATAACTATTTTATATTGGAAGAAAATTATTTTGTCAGATAACTAAGAAAATATTTAGAGTGAGAAGGTAAACACTGACTTGGAATTTTGCCTAGAAATTCCTGTGACCTCACGAGATAAACAACCTTCAAACTCAACTCAGAAAAACAAGATAAATTACCAATATGTTCTCAGATTATTTGGCACAGATAAGAGATATTGGGCCCTAGAGTATGATTACTGCTTGATTTAACTGAGCCTTTTCAAAATCAGAGTTCTTTATACTGTGGATGTGCCACAGCTTTTCTCTTCTTTGCCTCGAGTAAAGCTTTCCTACAGCATAAAAGGGGATTCAGTACATATAAGACCATATATATATCACACATACACCCCAAAGCTAATATGATTATTTCAGTCACTTCTGCCAAAATCATAAATGTGAAAGAACTGCAAAAAAAACATTTAACCTCATGTTAAAATGAAAAGGTCATATGCTATGATAACACGTCAGGTCAGAACACACAGGCCATTGAATGCCTGGCTGTGTGATTGGGCTTGCTTACTGTCTGTAAGAGGGTTGAATCGTGTGGTCTCCATCCAGTCAGAGCACATCCCATTTAGGAAGGCTTTAACACTGGCATAGTACTGTTCTTCATAGTCAGCTGTCTCATTGGAGAGGTCACACCATGTTCTCTTGATATTTCTGCATTCTGGCTTTCTAATCCACTTGCCAACACCGTATCTATATTGAAAAAGAAAGAGATAAGAGCTATTGCCATGATGTTGGTCACCTGACAATACAGAACAGAAATTAGCATTATGACTGATAAAATAGTTTGCTTGTGTTGCTGAAATATGCAGTTTCAAGGAATTCCCAGCTTCAGCTGAGATAAAGAGATTTCCACTAGTTTTTAATGGAAAACAAGTCAGAGTAGGCCCTATCTAGAAGAGGTCTTATGGAACAAACTGGGTTGTTACTAATAACAATCTAAGTCCAGTTTTGCTTACACAGGCCAGAGATCTCTCAACTTCAGTCTCCATAGCTTTAGTTTAAACTCTAAGCATAGGCTAACAGAGTCAGGATAACTATTTACAGAGAGACAAAGAGTTCTGTCAGAATTCCTAGTGGCTCATCCTGGTGCATAGAGTCAGATTATGCTCAAGGTCTCCAAGATGAGTTGACAGCAGACCACTCATCACTGACTGTTATTTCTTTTCCTTGCTTAAAAGACTCCACTGGGCCACGATGAACATCAAAACTCTTCTAGCTGAGAGAGAAGCACATAGATTCCAGCAACAATGTCGCAGTACTGACCAACTCCTACACCCATGTAGAAGAAATCAAGGTTTCCTTGGAAGATCCCTGCTTGAACGTGCTCAGTAGCTTCTGCTCCTCAAATTGACATTACACAGAAAAGAATCTGCCAGGGAAATTTTAGGTTGAATATTAGGAAGAAATTCTTTACAGAGAGGGTGATCAGGCATTGGAATGGGCTGCCCAGGGAGGTGGTGGATTCTCTGTCCCTGGAGGTTTTTAAGGAGAGACTAAATGTGGCACTCAGTGCCATGGTCTGGTAACCACAGTGGTAATGGGTCAGTGGTTGGACTTGATATTTCAGAGGTTGGACTTGATATTTCCAACCCAGCTGATTCTGTTATTCTATTAATCCCTCTTTAGCTGCTAATTAAGATGGGTGTGTGGCAGCTTCTACATGATACAGGACAGCAGTTTCCACCTAGCTCAAAGCCTTCCTCTCCTAGGCCAGTAGAAGAACATATGAATATTTCTGTCTACTGTGTGAGAGATGGCTGTACCTACCACTACAGACCTCTGAACCAGGTGACCCTGCAGAGCCAGCATAGCTACTGCTTCCTGAGCACTTTACCTTCTATGTAATCATCATCTGTCTCATAATTACTGAGCACTCTGCCTCTCTCTAGGAGGAGAATCATGCTGCTCTTTTGTCAGTACAGTGAACAAGATCTGGGCAAAAGAGGGATTGTAGAAGCAATTCCTTCCTTTTTTTTGGTAGCCAGTACAAGTTACGGGAAGCTTATGATGACCTAAATTTGTTACAGTACCACGAAAAAATTACTAGACTGAGGCAAGTGATAATGTTAGAGGTAAAGATTGGGAGCATTACATCGTCCATGACTATAGTGCTGCATCTGTTTATAAGCTAAACTGCCAGCACTATCCTGAAGAATGACCTGGTGGGAGTAAATTAAATGTATTCTGGTCCTCACTCAAATTTCTTTGATATCCTACAAAGGTGCAGACCTTGAAAATAGAAGGGTTTGATTCCAATCACATTACTTGTTTTTCTACAATACTTTATGGATTTTCCTAGACTAGAGAGGCTTGTGGAATCAGAAAAAAAATGTGGGAGTTTGGTCTCTTGGAAAATACCAATGAAATAGTGGGTGCTGTTAAAATTCTGTTAAATACTACATCTCCAGATCTGTTTTAATATACACCAAAGGCTAAGGTGTACAGATGACAATCTACAGCACAGCCCTTCTTTGTCCTTCTGTCTCATTTCTAAGGAATTCTCCTTAGAGCTTCCATGTTGCAGCCTACATTTCTTTAATAGCAAAAAAGTCTCACAATTTTCTACCTGGATCTGACGTAAGCAGTAGCAGAAATAAAAATTAAAAACTGTGTTGCTTAAGTCTAACCCACACTTTACTTCACCTTTCTTTACTTTTTAGCATCCCTATCTTACATACAGATTTTTAAAATTACTATTTAACATGCTAAAATAAAAGTCTATTGGGGAAAAATAAACAAGTCAACTTACACTGAATACTTCACCTTGTAGAGTACTCCATCTCCTGTGCCTTCTGGTGCTGACCAGTGGAGGATGTTCCTCATGTTGATAGATTCAAAATGGACATTCCTAGGGTTGGGCAAAGAACAATACAACTCTCCTGAGAAAGAAAATAAGAAAGGAACAACGTACACTAAGAATCTGCAAATACATGCTCTGCAAATTTAACAAAAAAAAAAAGATACTTATTTTAAGTACATCATAAAATTCTACATAATGCTTTTCTTATCATTAAAAGCACAAGAAGTCCAGTTTTTTCAAAAGTGTCCCTACCTAGGGCAGTCATAAATTCTCTGAATTATGAATGCTTTTTTTCTCTAGCAAAATGGCTTTGCCATTTGTGACAGATATTGGCATGGAAATATCAAGGTACTAGAAACTAAAGCTAGAAAATTTTGCCCTAGAATGAACATGCATTTTTTAAGTTGTAAAGATATTTCAATATCAAAACAAATTAACACTGGAGATTATAAAAATATCCTTGATGCTTCAGTAGAATTCTTGTAGCTGAGTGAACTTTTAAAATCAAGCCAGGTATTTTTAAAAAGACACGTGGAGTCTACTGCAAATACAGCTTTATAGAAATATGACTTCACACTAGAGAACCAGACTGGATCATTGCAATAGCCCCAGGGTCATTTGATCATCCACAGTGATTCTCCAGAAAGCCAATTGCAAAAACCTATGATTTGGTCACTCATCTAAATTGCTGTTAATTGCACCAAGCTTTGAAATTAATAAACAAGCAAGCCTGGGGTTCTTAAGAACCCATTTTCACATCTTCCTTATATACACTCCTAATCTAATAAACTTAATGGAGATGCTCACATTGCTAAACTTCCTGCAAAATGGAGGGTCCTGGGCTCAGGATCAGAATCCCAAGCTCCAAGTTGTCACTCAGTCCCCATCACCTCCTGCCACAAGGACTGAGCCCATGGGAGCACCCTGAGAACCAGGCCTGAAGCTGCAGTTTCTGGGAAGGAACTTCTCCCTGTCAGTGGCCACCAGAGCATAACAGGGAAGAGAAAAAGTGAATCTGTGGTTCTTCACAACTTTTCAAAACCCTTTAAGTTCCCCCTCCAGGGATGCGATTGCAATTCTTAAGAGATAAGAAAGTGGAAAATAAAGCATAGTAACACAGACAGTCAGAACCTGCCTGAATTAATAGTCCTTGACCTTTCTTACTTCCTTCAGCAGACGTTAAGGGGGGTTGGTATCTTATTTCACTATTTTTAAAGTAATAGTGTTCATCCTTCTGTATACGTAACATACAGTTGCTTTTGTAAGTAGAAGTCACCTCAATTTTCCTGATTAACTTTCTGACTTCCAGATGCCCTTGAGCCACAAATTAAAAGTTTTTCTCTTCAATTATTTATTAAAACAATCTCCTTGCAATTCTTGTAATTCCAGAGGCAAATTACTTTAAACTGTCTTGGTGGTAACTCTGGGTTTTCCAAGCCTCTAGCTGCATGTTCATGTTCCAAAATCTGGTATATGCCTGCGCCTGTATCTTCAGATCATAAATGAAGGGTATTTCTGATGTTGCTCTCTTTACTCAAGCAATTAGCTGCTGTTCAGAGGCTTTCAAATTTTTTTTTGTAGTTGGAGAACAAATTTTGCCAGATATAGTTCTTCAGGCAGGCCCATTTATTTACCCAAAAAAATTATGTAGGAAGTCCCATGAAAGTCCTTCAGCACTTGGACACAGAAATGCCCAGTGACAGTCATCTTGCAAGAGGTTAAACTGTAGACTCAGCTATAATGAAATAAAAAAAGTTTCAGGATGCCAGGGGATGTGAAAGCAGCAGAAAGACACCTCCAGAAAACTGACTTACTCTTAACATTTCCTTCCAAGTGGGAGATACTGAACCTAGATAATAAAGGTTTTGACTTCCCTCAAAATAGATGTCCCCTTCGACCACTTTAGGTGAAATTAATATAAATGGAAAGATTAAGTTATGCAAGGAAGTGAAAAGAACAGCATGCAGTATCTGTTCAGTAAAATAGAGAAGCTTCTAAACCACTGATGTGCGTGCTACTAAGAAGAACAAATAAAAACCAATATTCCGTGGACTATGACTAATTATCCATGCATCAAGTTTCATTCATTGTACCACATTCCAGCATTAAAGAGCATGAGACTTCAAGAAAACCATCATATGCATTATCAACAACTGGGAATAAGAGATTTAAAATATTAAAAAACAGAAGTCACATAAACCTGCCCAAAGCCTGAGAAAGGCAAACAGGTAATACTTGTAGAATGGAGAGGAGGAACTGAGTCACAAACAGCTTCTCATTAAAAAGCAATGAAGAGAAACTAAAAATCCCAACAGGAAGAGATTTCAGAATAAAATAGTATGTATTGCACAATCCAAAAACCATCAGAGGAAAGATTTAAAAAATTCTGCCCCTTAGACAAAAACAAGTGAGGAGGTTTGTCTCTGGCAAATTGGTCTCTCAGCAAGACATCTACTTTGCAGTGGTAATAAAAAGCAGAAGGTAAACTCTTCCATAGGTTGCTTCATTTCTGTAGTTAGGATGGACTAGACTGGATGCCTCTCCCTACACTGAAGATATCAGTCAAAACATCAGCCTTAATTTCTGCTTCCTCGGTAGTTAAACTTTTATCAGAGATGCATCTTGTCCATGGAGGGGAGGGGAACATTGTAAACCTTCACATCAGAAGGATTATCTATCCTCCAGGTCTGCCATGAACAAGAAGGAAAAGGAACAGAGGTCAGTTTCAACAAGAAAGGAGTAAACCCTTTTGGGAAGAGGAGAGACATGTGAGTATGGGTCACCTGGGAGAGCTGCTAGATTCTTTGAAAGGCAGATTAGAGAAACATCTGCCAGAAATTACATTCATTTACCTTATTCTTTCTAGAGGTAAGTGGGACAGACTAGGTGAGCTTGTAAGGTCACCCCATTTTGATAGGCCATCACATAGTATCTGATAAATCTGGCTTCACACTGTGTAGCAACAAGTTTGGCAGGGGTACTGTTGAATCAGGTACAGGACAGCTAATACCATCCCTAACAGCTCACTTTTCACACCTTCTTTTCTTTTTAAGTTTATAAAATGTGTATTGCTAAATCCATAGTCACCAAACTGAACTGGCTGGAGGCAGCCAGCTCATCACCAACTAGGAAAGACCATATTGCTCTCTTCCTGAGACCTATTGATCTCTACCTGAAAAGAGGTTGTGGTGAGGTGGATGTTGGTCTCTTCCCCCATGCAGCAAGCAAGAAAGCAAGAGGAAATAGTCTCTAGTTATGCCAGGGAGGTATTGGCAAAAACTTATTCTCTGAAGTATTGTCAGGCATTGGAACAGGCTGCTCAGGGAAGTGGTGGAGTCACCATGCCTGGAGGTGTTTAAAAAACTTGTAGACTTGGTGCTTAGGGACATGGTTTAGTGCTGGACTCAGCAGGCTAATGGCTGGACTTGAACATCTTAAAGCTCTTTTCCAACCAAAGCAATTCTATGAAACTACTTCAGTTGGTTTTCTGAATAGGTTTTTTTGCCTGTAACTTCTGACATTTTTTCAACCTGGCATAAAAGCGTTTATATTCCTTTAGCACATTTTAAAGTAGCAAGAGTCATGAATTTCTGTTACATTAAGTTTTATTTTGTTTTGTTTGTTTTGTGGTTTCTTTTTTTTTTTTTTAATTTCCCTCCGCCCAATGTGGTTTCTGCAGTGGTAAATGAAGTTTCAAAACAGAAACACTGACTGCAGCAGCATGCAGAACCCACAGACCGTATCTTTACAAGATCTATAGCATTAAAACACTGCCAGCATGCTCTCACCTGCCCCCAGCTCAGTGAGATTTGGAAGGCAGAGGGACTGAGACCGTTAACTTTCCATTTGCTGCAAAAGCAGAGATTTGGTTTCTATTTCTAATCGTGCCCCTTTAGTACAGGCCCTTATAACAAATCATGCTAGGTTTTTACTCTTCAGTTCTGTATCTGTAAAACAAGAATAAAACTACCATACTTATTTCTCCAGGAGGGGTTAAGAATAAATTTCCTCATTGCTATTTGATGCTCAATTGTATCAGGAGGCATGCAGAGAAAATAGATCATAGACAGAGCTTGTATGTGTTCCATGGTTATCAGTGAGAAAAGATCTCCTGTGTCCAGTAGCTGCATTATTTAGAATCTTCTCTTTAAACACAATATATCCAGTTACATTCTGACATTATTTCCATTAATCAGAAAATTAATTTAATGGCATAGGTGTCACATGGATTATTTTCAGTTCATATTGGCCTACATGGGAGCAGAAATCAGTCATACAGGTTGCTTTGCTCACAGTTAGTCTGTCTCATCAGTAGTCTGCAATGACTCTTATCACTTCTCATTATAACCAAGTCACTATTTCTGGCATGAAAAAAACAGAAGGCTTTTGTATGGGTTTTTTTTTTAATTACTGTCTCTAGAAATGATGTAAGTCAAATCTTAAGTAATATTATTCCTTATATCTTCATGATTCTGCTCACCTGATCTGGAAAGAAAGTACTGATATAGGCTTGGAAACTTCACCACCACAAAGAGCCAAGTCCTGATCTGATGACAAGCTATTGAGAGACTCTCCAAAACAGGCATGACTTAGCCTGAAAACACCTTCACGTCTGTGTGAAAAAAACCCCTGACGTCAGTGAGATTATTCACATGAGTAGAACACTGCCTGGCAGGTGCCTCATCTTCTCCTTCCAAAAGTGTCTGCTGGGTTTAAAACCAGAGTCAGCTTAGCTGCACAGAGCTCCCTTCCAGGTACGTGCCCTGCTTGAGTCTATACTGTTCAAACCTTAGTTTTGAGTATCAACCCACACATGCACACTGACAGATCTATACAAATATAAACACACATATTACAGCTATGGTCTGTTCACTGTATTTGCTTTTTATCTGCCAGGAGGTGTCACAGCCTAACTCACACGCAGCTGTGTTTAATCTCAAAGTTTCAGAACAAATACAGCTGCAGCCCTCTTGGTGGGAAGTGTTAACTTTTCACTTGAATTAGGTAACCTAGCAGCTGCAACGCATAAAAACCACACAAAAATCTAAAAACATAGATTTTTTTTCCTGTACACTGGCTATAGTTCTGGGTTGGGGAGAAGGCAGAGGACACACTGGAAGCTGACCTGTTAGCACAGAAGCACTCCTGTGTAATGCTGCTGTTGACAGCACCACTCTCAAGCAGTCATCACCTGCTGTATTTTACTGTGACGTGACTACAAACACCAAATTATCCAATAAAATTACAAACAAGGTTATAGGGCTTCTCTAGACAACTGTAATATACAATTTAAGACAGTGAGTGATATGGAAAGAATTAAGATAATAAGGTGAGACTTACTGTGACACAACTTTTCCCAATAAAAACCCAGGGACTCCTCCCCTACAATTGCCCCAGAATTTAAAGAGGGGATTCCTTTTCTGATAACAGAGGCCTTGGCTTTTATTACTGTCATATTTTCTAATATGAAAGTGGCCCTTGAGAGCACCTGATGGAAGTGTCCCCTTTGTGCTGGGCATCAAATTTACGTGCAAAGCTGCAGGCACTCCCTGTGCCTCACCATACACGGGTGACACTTCAAGGTCACAGATTTAATCCACACTCACACACCTCTGTTAGAGAGCAGACTCTTAGGCTGAGCCCCCCATTCACCTTCTCCCACTGGGAGTTTAGGCCCACCAGTGGGTTTAGATCCAAACAATTTAGGCTCAGGCTAGGACACCAGGCTAGGACACCAGGCTAGGACACCTCTGGTGATGTTTTAAGACACTTTCTTTAGTCTTTCTGGTCAGCTTTGGGTGACTTCCACCAAAGTCTTGTGAGCTCTTGTTGACTCCTTCCTCCTTCTATGCTGAAGCTGTTAATTCTTTTAAGGATTTTTTTTCTCTTATTTCTTCCCCCGCCTCATCTGTTTCAATGGCTAAGTTGTTCCTAGTGAAAAATATTCCCTCAAACTCATGCCGAAGCATAGCATAAAAATGGTCATACTCAGCCCCAACAAATGTCCATTGAGCACTGTGTTTGGGGGCACTTGCTAGCAGAGGTTGGGGCTGTCTTTTCTGGCACATCTGCAGCCTTAAGCGAGGCCATGCAGGAATGTGAAGGAATACACCAAGTGGTAAAGGGGTACCGAGACAAAATTGGAAGGGAAACCCAGCAAAACTAGGAATTCATGATAGCAAATGTCATTACCTTCTATTAATCATCTTAGCAGCAGTTTAAGCAAAAGAGTTTATTTTATTTATTTTTTAGTTAAGTGTGTTTTAAAGTTTTTCTCTGAGCTCTTTTTTTCAGACTCAAACTCAACAGAGTGAATAATGAGAAGGAGCTGGGGGAGTCATTCCATCTCCTGGTGAGATATGGGAGCTGTGGGACTGCCAGGTATGAGGCTGGGTTAGCAAAACCCTTAGACTTGAGCAGCACTGGTGGGAATGTGGGGAGAAGCACAGAGGTGATTTCCTGTTCAAGTCATAGCAGCACTCAAAATCTAACCACAAAGCACTCTCTTGCCCTCCCAGAACAGGAGTCTGTCACTCCCTCTTCAGAAGGGGTACAAGGGAGAGGAAGATGGGGACAGAAACAGAGCCCTAAAACTAAATGTAAAGCAGGTGAAAAGCTTAGATACAAAAGCATGAGAAAAGAGGTGGGGAGATGTGAGAGAAGGACGAGGCTAGGGCACGTGGAGCTTGTTTTGGAAGAGACAGGCAGGCTGCCACTGGAAACACATAAACCCCCAGAGGTCATGTGGGGAAAGAGTTTGAGTGGAAATAAAGCCCAAAGAGTGGGAGAGATGCAGAACAGGGACTGAAGCTCTGCCTTGCCCTGACATGCTCACCTCCTCTGTGGGAATCTATTTATTTATCCAAACCATGCTCTAAGTTACAAGCACACCCCCACAGAGAGTATTTGCCAAAGAACATTCCAGACTCAGCCCAGAAAGACCTGACTTCAGAAAGGAGAAAGTCTTCCCAGTTCATTGAAGGCTTTCGAGGAGACAGATGGAAAGGACCATGACAGCTGGCAATCATTCCTTTTTGCTAACTTGTATGATAGAAGCAAAATAAACTGAATATTCTTCCCACTGTGCTGTGTTTGCAAGTGCAAGAGTAGAGCTTGTACAGCATAACCATGCTCTGCTGCAAAAACCTTTCCTTGATGCACTCCAGCAGCAGAGGCATTGTGGATATGTTTCCTATTACTTCTGAGTGACCAATACTGGCCTGAAACAAGATGAGTAAAATTCAAGGTGTGCTTGTCTAAAATGACTTAAAACCCCTTCAGGGCTTTCAGAGTCATAATCCTTCAGCAGTGTTGCAAGTTTGTTTGTTGTTTGGGTGGTTTTTTTGGTTTTTTTGGTTTGTTTTTTTTTTTTTTTTTTTTGGTTGGGTTGTGGGGTTTTTTGGTTTTGTTTTTTTAGCTATTGAATTCATTGAGTTTTTGTGAAGTTTGGAACAAAAAATCTTTTTTTAAAGAACTAAATTAATTTTAAAAGCCTACTGCTGAGATTAGTTCATTACACCATACTTTTTAAAACAGATGTTTTGAAGCTATATAAAACACCATAAATAGTCCATCAGCCCAGTGTTTAATTTTGAGGATTTTCTTTTCTCCTTAAGATATTTAGCATTACAAATTAATTGCTATTTAGATCAACCACAGTCCAACAGCTGAGAAAATGAAAGCTTGATTAGTATACTTCTGACATCATACATTTATTTTTCAAAATACCCAAGGGTTAATTAAGCTCTCTTCTTGAAATATTGTAAAAATTATACTGTGTGACAGTTACCAGCTAAATCCTGATACATTGTATTTTGGAACACTTCTAATATGTCTGTACATAAAATATTTTCTACACATGAACTGAGCAAAAATAGCTTTGGGTTTTGTCATTTGATGCTGCCTAATACCTGTTAGGCAACAGCAGTCCAATCAGAAGTGACAGGGTTATATTTACTGCCTAGAGGTCTTGTGCCTTGCTCTCTAGCTGATGGCTTGTCTAGAGAAGGGATTTTGTTTTTCTTGGAGTCAAAATTAATTTAATTACTTAAGTCTCCTCTTCTCAATCAACATTTTCCCTTGGGCAGGAGATTGAGTGTGGTGTCAATGGAGGATGAGCACAAAAAAGCAGTGGGATCAGCAGGTCAAGGGAGGAGATTCTCCCACTCTACCCGGCTCTCAGGAAACTCCAGCTGGAGTACAGTGTCCAGTTCTGGGGCTTGAAACGTAAGGACACAGACTTGTTCAACCACATCCAGAGGAGGGCAATGAAGATACTTAGAGGGCTGGAGCACCTCTCCTATGAAGACAGGCAGAGAGAGTTGGCATCGTTCAGCCTGGAGAAGAGAAGGCTCCAGGGAAACCTTATAGTGGCCTTCCAGTACCCAAAGGAGCATACAGGAAAGCTGGGGAGGGACTTTTTGAAAGGGCATGTCTTGGTCATACAAGGGGTAATGTCTTTAAACTGAAAGGGAGTAGATTTAGATTAGACACTAGGAAGAAATTCTTCCCTGTGAGGGTGGTGAGACACTGGCACAGGTTGCCCAGGGAAGCTGTGGATGCCCCGTCCCTGGAAGTGTTCAAGGCCAAGTTGGATGGGGCTTGAAGAAACCTGGTCTAGTGGAAGTTGCCCCTGCCCATGCAGGGGGGTTGGAACTAGATGATCTTGAAGGTCCCCTCCAATCCAGACCTTGCTATAATTCTGTGATTCAGAGGGAAAGGCAACCATGAAAAATGCAGGTCAAAGGCCACCTTCAACATCCAATACCTGAGAAAAAGGACCAACACTCCTTGTAAGCTTGCAAGGCCTCATCTCTCACAGGCAATCTGGGTGATGGGGTAACACAGCCACCCCTGCCTGAATGACCACAAATGGTGTATTTTCCACCCAAAACCAGTGTTTGCAAACAGCAAGAGACAATTTCAAGTCCATTTTGTGGAACAGGCAGAACAGCTCTGGGTTTGATGTCTTGCACAGTGCTGGAGGTTGCCTGGTGAGACTCCAGCAGATGTGAGACAGCCTGCTGAGAATCTCTGCTACTCGAGGCACTTACAGAATTATTTTTCCCTCTTGTGCCCCACATTTACACTTCTCCCCACAAATGAGCAAGGACATAAGTACCTTTAGAAAGCAATTTCCTGTAGAGAACTCACAAGACATGAAGGTTTCCTGGGGTATTTCTGTTGTTCTCCTGTCAGGTACAGGCTGGTGTGTTTTGAGGCACCGTATGACAGTTTAGAATGCCCCACAGTAATTTCAGATGTGAACAAGCCAGTGTCTAACTATAGGTACAGTAGTATTTTTACTATCTTTCCTGTACTCAACAAGCATTTTTGTTAAAACCACCAGTCATTATTTTTAGACTTATTTACCCACCTATAGATTTAATGTGGTTTTCCTGTACAAATGAAGTTACTAAGCATAATCATCTAAGCCTTTTACATGTAAGTTATGAAAACTTGCCTCAGAAATAGTGTTACAGGTGGTAAAATGCACAGTTGGATGCAAGGGAACATTCAAGGGAACAACCAGCACACTTTCTTGCACTCAGGAGGAGCCTGATCATTGTTTGGGCTGATGGAGAAGCCTGTGCTCTGTCTGCAAGTTGATTTGGACTCAGAGGGCTGAAGAGGTCTGCACCTGTGTCTGTCTTACAGTGGGAAAAAGCCCTGTCAGCAACTACATGTGCCAGTCAGTTTCCAGTGCTTCTAAGCCACATCTGTGCTTTACTATTTTGATTACAGTACTCCCTAGGAGTAGGATATTGATGGGGCTTTTGTAAAGAGAAGGAAAGGCAAGAGAAGTGAAGTCCTGTGTAAAGCAGATGCAATAATAAATACTATCTCAGCTGCTCCTTCCAGCCATTTAAGAAAACAGTAGGGAATAAATTAATCTCTGTCATTTAAGAGCTGTAATACCAAATCATGTGTGCTTTTATGGACAGACTGCGATTAAGATCAAATGCATAAATCTTAATAACAGCATGTATGATCCCTGCACTTCCTTAAGCAACATTCTTCTCTTACTCCTCTTTGGACACATTCCTGTTCCCATCACAGAAATGGGCGTGGAAATGTGAAATTTAACTCAAGGTGCTGGAATATAAAAAAGGGAAGAAGTCTTCCTCCTATCCCTTTACTGACTTTAAAATACTTTGGCAGTAGCCAGGTAGGCAGAAAAGTTATCTTTTTTCCATGAGAAAGAGATACAGTTTATTCAATCTCTTCATATATGAAGCATCCCGTACCTCCAATCCTGCAACTTGTTTTTATTTCTTTCTGATTTATCTAGTTTCATTGCACTTTTTTCAAAATAAGGTGAATAAAAAAGTGGATAAAAACCTGCAAGCTGCTGATACGTCAAGTAAAAAGCACAAATAGATCTGTACATTTTTTAAACACAGATCTCTAATAAAACTTCATTTTTTGTAGAAATGGGCCTGGCTTCCAGAATTCAGGTTCTTACAAAGCTAAACTTCTTAAAATATGGGAGCCCTTGTTTGGCTCATAAAGGGTGATTTTCCTGTCTTTTAGCTATTAATCCTGTAGTCAATATTCAACACCACTTCTTGGAAAGAAATCAATCAGCAGAAAACAATCTGTACAAGCCACAACTATAAAAACAAACATTAACCAGAGCCACACATGCACAGATAACTTCAGCCATCCTAACCACTGCCTCCTCATGTAATTCAGACTATAAAAGTCACGAGAGAACAACAGCCACAGAAGAATAATGTTATTGGCTAGAATGGTGAACCTGAATGTTCACATGGGGAACTGCAACCTAAGCTCTGGACTTTAATACCAAATCCCAACAGTGTTTGAAGCTTCTCTATAGAATGAACTATCTCTTTTGGCCATTATCATTCCTAATTAACAGGCAATAAGAATTTGTCAAGTCATAGAAATCATAAGTGAAGCCAAACATCAGGGAGGAGATCATGGCACTGTCTGAAACAGCCATGCAGGAGACTGGAAGCTGGATGAGAACATAAGGATGGATCTTTTGACTATATGAACATTACACTCCTTCATATACTGTAGTTGTCCTTATGCCAATATCACTTTTTACTAATAACTATGTTACATTTATTCTCCTTCATGCTGTCAGAGCCAGGGAGTACCATGTACAAACACAAGCTCAGGTCTCCCATGTACTTCCACTCTTAGAACTGATGCTTAATCCCTTTCCCAGTAAACACACAGGTTGTTACCACCACAAATGCAGTTCAATCCTGCTGAGTGTACAGACATACACTAGGTAGTTCAAAAAACTACATACACAAAGTTGTGAAGTTTTTTGAGGGTTCAAAGATCATTATATTTTGCAATGTTTTCACCCACTTTCTTCTTATCTCTACTGTTACATGAATGTATTTTTCCTTCTTTGAATAATTTAGCTAATCAAAGAATTTTTTGAGTTCTTACTGTGTTTGGCACAACCATCAATTCAAGTACATTTTGTAAAATTCCCAGGACATGGACATCAAGAAGTATGTTTACAGGGCAATTAGCCAGCTCATTTTATGCACAATGCATCCCCTACATATTAAATAACCTGGTGTTTCATTAGGCTATTTAATACTTTAGCTAATACTAGCTGGGTGAACACAACAGATTAGTCTCTTCTCACATGCAAAAGGCAACTTTAACCACCTTGTGTCAATACCTAAACATCTCAGCACTGTTCAGTCTGAAGCCAAGAATTTCACTTCTGTCCTTCACAAACTCTGGCTGGTACACGAAGACTGGATTCATGCAGGAACAGAAGTAGTTGTTCAGGATTTGTTTCTGTCAAAATAAGCTGAGCAAGTCACTTCTGCTGTCCTAGCTTTTGGGGAATGAACTGCAAACAGCAGCCTCTCCTCTCAAATCCAGAAACAACATCCACACAGGGACCTCAGGTTTTTAAAGCACTGCATGTATGCTGGCATAGGAAGCCTTCTCTAGGATTTGCTGTGTGTATGCAAGAAGAAAAGGACGTGGGTTATTAGCACTGGAATATTGCCTGCTTTTTGGATGTTTTTAACTTGCTAAAATATGTCCGGCCATCAATGTGGTCACTGAACTCAAGCTCAGTAACTTAACTGCAAAGCCCAAACCTTGACCCCTTTTAACCTTTTATTCTGTATTTCCCTGAACAACATCTTGATCCAAAGGGTTATTTTTTTACATTTAAACGCTCTAGTAACTGTGAAAGAAAATACACTCAAATATCCTCAAAGGCAGGCCTGAAGCTGTTTCTCAAAATGTGGATGTATTTATCAGTAAAAATAAGATAAAGTGGAAGATGAAAGACAAGTAAATTACATCAGGTGTGTCAATGCAGACCAAGAAACTTATGCAACTACTAGAAAACATGAAAGAGAAGAAGCTCTCAAGGTCCCATCATACCAGCTCCGGGGGGATCTAAGGCTGTGTTTACATTAATAAGTAATGCATCCCAATGTGAGCAGGTCTCTATACGTTAAAATACTGGTATTGGAAAGACATTGTCTACACATATTTCAGGTTCTTTCTTTTTAACATTGGACTGGCACTACTTGCATTAGATATACTGACAGAACACATCTTCCAGGGCAGATTGATCCAGAAGATCCCAAGACTGCTTCACAATACAGACAGAAGCTGAGTAACTGAAATGATTTGAGATTTGCTTCAACATCACATGCCTTACCTGAACAAAAATAGTAAGCACACTTTAAATATATCAAAAAGCTTCTGATTTTGCAGTATAGCATTCAATCTCATTTCCTTTTGCTCAGAATAAATTTATATTGTAGTATCTATTGCGTTCTTTTTTTTTTTCTTTTTCCTATATAGATCTACAAGACAGAGACTGGACTGTATGGGCTAGAAGTATAGACGTTCCTCTAATTTCAAAATTATGAGGTTGGAGATATCTTCACTATGGGGAAGGATTTAAAATGGAGTTTGGTAATTAACAGATTAATATTCTACTGCTTCCAAAATTCAGGATATTCCTTCTTAGCCTTATGAGTTGCATGCAAAAATTATTAAGCTTTCTCGTATGGTAAAGAAGAACATGCTAAATTTCTTGATACTGTTGACTAAACAATGAATTTTCTGGTTTCCTCCATTTGCTTTTCTGTTCCACATTTTCTGTGTTTTTCCGTTCATCATAGAGTAAAGATTTTTACACAGCAAGTGAAACACCACCTTACAAAAATCCCACTGGAGTGCAGTGGTATGTAAGATTTCTGTCCTGTGCAGAAAAGCAGGTAATGCTCAGATAGTCTGTTAGCCTAAGACTGCACCCACTAACACACCATGATGAAAATGAAAGTTGTTTGCAAAGGTTCAACGATAAGCAAGTATTTAAATGCTGCTACCACAGAGATATGAAGGGAACTCAACAAGAGAACCCAAAAGGTGAGCATATTACAGATGGTGAAACAAGCAAGATCTTGAGTCTATGAAGTCCTGCTTTCTGTGCCACTTGGGCTCCTCTACAGTCTGTTCCTATTCCAGCACCATCAAATCAAGCTCTCAGAACAACAGCAGCATCTGCTTGCAACTGGCACCTCAGGCTGCTTCAGTTGGAAGAAAGTACCTAAAAGAGACACTTGTACCTATTACTTCATTTTGGAGAAAGAGCAGGAGGACTGCCACGGGAGTGCTGCACCTAAAAAATGTCTTCAATTGTTTTAAAAATACTGGTAGGCTGAATTAAAACAACTTTTACTGACTCAAACCAAATAGGTGACAATGGAAGCTCTGTGCCTTTAATGAAGGACACATCTCTCCCTTCAGTGCTCATACTGCCATCAACAAAAACCTGAAATTTCATTAAGCAAAAACCTCAGAAATGTGCAAACTGATTCCCTGCTCCCTTGAACAAGCATTAGACAAACCCAACATGACTCCTTTGTTCTTTTTTTCAAACCTTCTTCGAAAGCAAAACCAGTATTAATAACATTTTTTTAAAAATTTAAGGGCAACTGGATGCTAGTTATACAGATTTTCCAAAACACTTGCACTGATGATCAGTCTAAATAAGGTGAAACCAATGTGGTCAGTTGCATAAAAAGAAGCTGGCGTTAGTACCTCTGAAAGCCTCTCAAAATCACTGATGCACAGAAAAGCAGTTTGTCAAGAGAGCTACTCATGAGCACTCAGGATATGAAGAACAGCTCTTTCTAAAGCTCTCACACGACCTGGAAGTTTTGCTGTGGATTTAAACAGACGCAAACTCTGTCCTCAGCTATTTAGTTTTGGGGGCAACATTTGCAGCAGAGAACAAGAGGTAGAAGACACAGCAGATTCCTCCAGAAGATCTGCTTATCACTGCCATGTCTTTGCCAGTTCTGTAGTCGTGGGGTATAAAAAAAGAAATCGTGTGATGCTTTAACAGCAGCAGGGGACCAACCCACAGCTAAAGCCGAACAAGCTCATTCCCACTTGGTAACATCGCTGCTCATGCCCTCGGCTGCTCGCTGCTTCCACCGCACCCTCCAGCTGCGCCTTTCCTGCCCCCCCGTATCTGTGCTGGGACGTGTGGCTGCCAGCAGAGGAGTGATCTGGTATACAGGTGGGAGAAGGGAACTGGAGCCTCTCGGGACACTGGTACATGAGCTGAACATCCCTGCCAAAAACCCACCCTGCCTGTTGTTTTAATCCGCCTCTTGCCTGCTGAGGTAGGACTCTGGCATTTGGCAACTGTGAAGCACAAGGAAAGATAGAAACGCCAAAGATATTTGGGGAATTACCCCGATGCACGTAACAAGGACTGTCTAAAGAGCACACTCAATTTATAGCTGGCAATAAATTAACACACAGCTTGTAAAACCCAGCTCCAGGGTGAATATGATGAAAATAAAAAGATGGAGCAACATGACAGGAATATACAGTCCTCTTCTTCCAGGTAAGTACCGGAGGCCAGAAACATGAGCGTAAAATAAAGACACCGCAGTCGTAACACGACCGCTGCACAGAGCAGAAAGAGGACCAAGAGGGGCTTCCCGGGCCACCGGCGGACAGACGGCGGGAGGGTCAGTTCAGCTCACGGCAGGATAAGCCCACCCCGGCTTCCGACCGGTGTTCCAGGACCACGACGCGCGGAGAAGACCACCGGGAATGTCGCGACACGGGGGTGCCCGGCTCCGACCCCCATCCCGGGGCGGGAGGGATGCGCATCCCCCCCGGGGCCGGGCGGGCAGCGGGGGGCGGGGATGGTCGCCACCTACCTGTGTGTGCAGAGGGGGGCGGTGGCAGGAGCAGCGCCAGAACCAGCACCGGCAACCGAGCCACCCCCCGCCGCGGCCGCCCGGGGCCCATGGGCTCATATCCACCGGACCGGGCCGCCCCAGCTCCCCTCAGCCGCCGCCGCGCAGGTGGAAGGAGCCGAGAGCTGGCGGGCGGGGCGCACAGGGGAGGGACGGAGGAAGATAGGGAGGGAAATAAGGAAGGAGGGAAGGAGGAGCCGCGCTGCCCTGCGCGGGGGCGGAGAGGCTCCCGCGGGGGCCTGCGGAGGCAGGAAGGGGGCAGCGGAGTGGGGCCAGACGGGGCAGGGGATGGCGGGGATCTGTGGGACGATTCAGAGGTCTCCGGGAGGGCTGCGGGGCAAAGGGGTCTGTGCGGGGGTGGAGAGTCCCGCCCGGGCGGTGCTGCTGCCTACTCCCGCTTCCCGAAGAATGCAGGCGGTGGGATGTCTTCTGCTGCACCCCTCGGAGCTTTCGGTTCGCTCCCCCTCGAAGCCCCCAGGAGCCGTGGGCGGGATGTCATTATAGCCCCGTTCTTGGGTGTTTTTCTTTCGCAGAGGAAGTTTAAGGCCAAGATGCTACACCTTTGGGTGTTCAGATGTCTGATTTTTTCCTATTGCTTTACATTAAATAGCATGTTTAAAGATGGGGAGAGGCTATGGACTCCTCCATTCTTAAAGATATTTAAAAAAAAAAACCCACTTGGTCACAGATCTGAGCATCCTGCTTCCCCTGATCTTGGTTGATCTAGAGAGTCTGCAGAAGTGTGTTGCCACCTCAGCAACCCTGCAATGATGAGAAATAACATGGTTTTGTTGTGAAAAGAACTTTTGCTGAATTCGTGGTGCAGCTGCTCCATGCAGTTGTCAGCAGGAGGTGAGGGGACCTGAAGGGCTGCATGCTATGCTCTTGGGGTGCTCTACAGTTGAGGAGGCTCTAGGATTGGTCCCTTCACCAGCCTGGTTGCCCTCCTTTGGACCTGCTCCAGGACCAAAGGAGGGCAACCAGGCTGGTGAAGGGACTTGAGCACAGACCCTATGAGGAGAGGCTGAGGGAGCTGGGGGTGTTCAGCCTAAAGAAGAGGCGGCTCAGCGGAGACCTCATCACTCTCTACAACTCCCTGAAAGGAGGGTGTAGCCAGGGGGGGTTTGGGCTCTTTTGCCAAACGACTTTCAACAAGACAAGAGGGCATGGTCTTAAGTTGTGCCAGGGGAAGTTTAGGTTAGATATTAGAAAGAATTTCTTTACGGAGAGAGTGATCAAGCATTGGAATGGGCTGTCCAGGGAAGTAGTGGATTCTCCGTCCCTGGAGATATTTAAAAAGAGACTGGATGTGGCACTCAGTGCCATGGTCTAGCAACTGCAACGGTGGTTCAAGGGTTGGACTCGATGATCTCTGAGGTCCCTTCCAACCCAGCCAATTCTATGATTCTATGATTCTATGATTGAAAGTACTGTGACACACGAGTCCTTTTTCCCTCAGGTACACCCCCTCCAGCTCCTTTCCTGCCAGCTGATCCATTCTCTGTCAGTGGTTGTTTTGCTTTGTTCCACTTAACCCCTCCATCCCAGCACTCATTTGCCGGTTCTCAGTCCTATCATTGCTGGTTACCTCCTCCCTGACATTTCCCTCGGGGTTTTCTAAAAGCAAGAGCTGATACCCGAGCACTGTGTATCAGTCCACTTTGAAGCAATGATCAGCAGGGATGCAGAAAATCTACTTTGATGAAAGATCACACTGTTTTTTCTCACTACAAATTTTCCACGTCCAGCTGAAACTTCTTGAACTCTTGTGGTTAAACACTGTTGGTGTTTTAAGCAGAAGTGAAGGGAGGAGGAGGTGGTTTTTTTTATTCTGCTACCCTTATCCTTAGAAAAGTTCCAGCTGACTTGGCTTAAAGCCTCAGGAGTACTTCTGTCTGGCTTCTAGGCTGGAAAATCTGTCACAAGGGGTTAAAGAGTGTCACTGACTAGACCCTCCATTTCAATGTCTTCTTTTCTATCTCTTTTCTGGTTTTTTTTTTCCACTTACATCACAGCAAGTTTGGATTAGCCCTTAGCTTCTATAAATTCACTCCAGATCAGTGTTAGAAGAGAGTGGTTAAGAGCAGAGCTTAACTTCTATCCAAAATGGTCAAAAGACTGAGATGGTCGAATATTTTTTTCTTTATTGCAACAATTCAATAAGTGAAGTTATTTCTACAATGGAAAAAGTCAGAAGTCCATTTAGGATTATATGCCAGTTAATTTTGCAAAATCCTCCAATCCTAGATATGTTATTTTTTTAGTTGTTGAGGCTATGAGATGGTGTTGGGATTAGATCCTGCTTTTGTCAAACAAACCAGGGAAAAAGGTTACAATCTTTTTCTGGTAAAATGTTGTGTGACAAGTGCTAAGAAGCAGGTTGCTTTTCCAAGGAACCTTCTGGAAGGCTTCGGGTGCTTCTTTACTTCTTCACCTGACCTCCTTGGCCCTGGAAGCCCAACAGGAGGGGCTGGGCTGACCGTGACAGATGCAACTGAAATCAAGTAATGGTTGTGCTTTTCAGCAATCTCCCTCTCATTCTGAGTACTCCTTATGTTTCTAAGAAATATGGGGTTTTTTTTTATGGAACAAGGCACATGCATGTTTGTGTACAAAAATACACACAGAGTTTGGCTTTGACACTTGTCGAAGACGGTGGGAGACAAACGACACATACACGTGTTTGAGGATATGTCTCTGACTTTATTTTCCAGACGTGATCTTTTATATGCTCCATAAATAGCTGATGCATATTCCAGAGCCTGAGCTCATCATTGGTTAGCTGTTACTTCATCTCGAAAACAATGGTGGACATACTCTTATCTTTTACCTTGCTATATTCTTGTCTATGCTTATGACCTGCTAAGCTCTCATCTATGCTTAGTCAGACTCTTTGTCTGCAAAGATCATGGTATTACTGGGTTCTGTTAGATATACTGAGTTCTTACCAGTCTCTGCTCATCTGTCGCATGGCCACGTTCTGTGAGCCATGCCTCCATACTAAATCTCTCCACAGACACTATCTGTAATCCTGTAACACTTTTGCAATTAAGTTGCAGTCGGCTTCACTTGGAAATTTGCCTGAGTGAGGCATGCAGTGTCTGGCCCTGTGTTTATGCCAGGTAAGGATGACTGACTGCTCATGGGTGGTGACTGTTAGTTGGTGTCTTAATACAGGAAAAGTGAGGTGGGTGGACTGCACAGATACTACTACAGATCATGTTTATTGTCTGCAAGCAATAAGAAACATTTTGCCTCCTGAATCTGTCTCCTGAACAGTGAAGAAAAAAAAAAACTTTGTGACTTTTCCTCCTGTCAGCAAACAGGAAGATTGCCTCAGAAAATCACAGAATCACAAAATCAGCTGGGTTGGAAAGGACCTCTGAGATCATTAAGTCCAACCCTTAATCCACTACCACCGTGGTTACCAGACCATGGCACTGAGTGCCACATCCAGTCTCTTCTTAAAAACCTCCAGGGACAGAGAATCCAACACCTCCCTGGGCAGCCCATTCCAATGCCTGATCACCCTTTCTGTAAATAATTTTTTCCTAATATCTAACCTAAATCTCCCCTGGCAGAGCTTAAGACCATGCCCTCTTGTCTTACTGGTAGCTACTTGGAAGAAGAGACCGACCCCTCCCTGGCTATCCCCTCCTTTCAGGGAGTTATAGAGAGTGATGAGGTCTCCCCTGAGCCTCCTCTTCTCCAGCCTCAACACCCCCAGCTCCCTCAGCCCTTCCTCACAGGACTTGTGCTGGATCCCTTCACAGCCTCCTTGCTCTTCTCTGGACCTGCTCCAGGACCTCAATATCCTTCCTGAACTGAGGGACCCAGAACTGGACACAGAACTCAAGCTGTGGCCTCACCAGAGCTGAGTACAGGGGCAGAATCCCTTCCTTGGACCTGCTGGCCACACTGTTCCTGATACAGGCCAGGATGCCATTGGCCTTCTTGGCCACCTGGGCACACTGCTGGCTCATGTTCAGCTTCCTGTCAATCCAGACTCCCAGGTCCCTTTCTGCCTGGCTGCTCTCAGCCACTCTGTGCCCAGCCTGGAGCTCCCCATGGGGTTGTTGTGGCCAAAGTGCAGGACCCGGCACTTGGCCGTGTTGAACCTCATCCCATTGGAATCAGCCCAACTCTCCAGTCTGTCCAGGTCCCTCTGCAGAGCCCTCCTGCCTTCCAGCTGATCCACACTCCCCCCCAGCTTAGTGTCATCTGCAAATTTGCTGATGGTGGACTCAGTCCTCTCATCCAAACCATCAGTGAAGATATTAAACAGAACTGGGCCCAGCACTGATCCCTGGGGGATACCACTGGTGAGCGTCCGGCAATTGGATCAGCACCGTTCAGCACCACTCTCTGGGGGCCTCCAGCATACAGTCATGGGCTGACAGCTTTTTCAGGAGAATGAGAGCCTACGCTCTACTCTGTATATAGGTTAGCTCAGGAGTGTAAATAAAAGACTCATTTCAGTGCAAATAGCACCAGACATTGCTGAATGTGTTAATAAAGAACATCATGAGCATTAGGATGGAACTGAAAAATTCAGAAGTGTGACCACAATCCAATCCATCCTCATAAAACTGATCTTCCAATGGAAATATTTTAAATGGTTGTAATTAAACATGCAGGGAGGCTGCTCTGGTCAATTTTAAAATTATATATGTAAAAGACAGACTTGCATTGTTACTCAGAAAACATTTCAGGAAATATTTGCCTTTGCATTAACTAGATGGAGCAGTTGCATTTCAGCTCTCTTCAATGGAACTTAAAAGAAAAAGTGCTTGAAACTATTAAAAGATGTTATCAGACTTATGTTTTGAAATCCCAATGTAGGACTGAGAAAGACATTGTGTTTTGTGCTCACTATAGGAATAGACCTGCGTGCCTTGTGTATTCTGAATGCAAGCCACCTTACAGTTGTGAAGGGTTTTCTGTTTGTTTAAGCAATTTATTTATGATTAGATTAGGATGCTTTTTTTCCTGACAATGTACAGTTTTATGGCTTTCATCTTTGCAACACCCTTTGCATAGTCATTTGTACTATGCTGTGAATCTTTATTTTGCCAGCCATGTTAAAACCCAGACTCAGGCTACTGGGTTTTGCTGGTGCAGTCAAGAGGAAATGGTTTTGTTCTTCATCTCAGCGGAAGGTGGATGGGAAATTAGTGCATATTGTCTGTATCAATGGGAAGGCTGCTCAGCCTCTAGCTTTGCTACCCCACCTGCTGTTATTTAAAAAAAATATAACAAGAAATATCAAAAGGAAAATACAAGTAAAACTCATTCCTTTCTGATTTTTCCTTTTGGTTATGAAATTATGTCACATTCTGAAAATAAAATAAATATACACTTATGTAACAATAAGTTAAATAACTTTTTTTCCTCCCCTGATATGCAACTGTGTCAGAGCTTCCAAAGGCAAAGTTGAAGGGGCCAAAATAAAATTCTGAGTGTTAGTGAAGAGTTTTGAATGATGATTCACATTCCCCCAGAGTTTGTAAGTTATTCCTCATCCTACTTGTTTCAGTGTAACAATAATTAATCATCTTCCCCACAAAGTACCCCTTGTGAAAGAGATTCTTTGTTATCTTGTTTCCTAAGATATTTTTGCTATTTGCTATAAAAGTTCCTGACTACCAAGAATGCTAAATAGCACAGTTATTTTCAGCCTATGACTGGATCAAAAGGATCAGATGTTTGTATTTCACTAAGAATATAGATAAGTGATCAACAGATCTCATTTAAACAGTGTTCTTCACTAGAACTTCGAAAAAGAAAAATCTCAGATACTCCTGCTCACAGAGAACTGCAATTACAAAATTGCTTCTTGCACCTTCCTTTGCTCTTTTTAAACTGGTTAATTAAACAAAACAAATAATCTTAAAATCATAAGTAAAACTAATCAGCACCAATAAAAACTGATTCTTACATGCATCTGTAATTAGAAATACACTTTTACAAAGCAATCCCTAAAGCACAAGCTTGGGTGAAAGAGATAAGTAAATATTCTAAATCCTGAAGGTCATTAAAACTGTGAATCTTTTGCAAATGTTTTGCCTCCTGCCTCTTACAAGCTGTTGCTAATGAATGCAAGCTTGACCAAGGAAAAAGTTCTGATATCCAAGCTCCACTGTGTGTAGTGTGTGTGTGGGGGGGAATGTGAATGCTATACACTCTGCTCTGGATTTTATCACCAAGGAAATACCAAAATAAATGGTCTTCTCCCAGCAAAATGCTTCAATCTGCTGAATTTGACACGCTGTCAATAATCTCTGTAAAAACAAACTGCTTATTTTAAGGACTAACTGAGCAGGAAAGCATGGTAAACCTTCCAGTGATCACACTTAATACCTTTACCAAAGTTGGTGATTCAACTAAGATGACTAATTATGATTACACATCACATTACATTGGGTGTCAAATGTAGAAGGATACAGCATGTGGTCCATCCACTGTTATTATCAAAAGCCATGAAGTTAAACCTTTTTAATAAGAGAAGTGAAAATCATTCTTCCACTCTCCAGAGCCACAGCTGCAGAGCTATTCTGAACAGTGTATTTTCAAATCTTGATTTGCATAGTCCAGGCATCAAGCCCAAGCACTGACCACAGCCAAGAACACTCCTCCTGTTTTGTAAGACCGAATCCAAGGGTAGTTTAACAAGGCAGAAAAATCTAACATAGACAGAGAAGTAATAATCATAACAGCATTGTCCCCAGTGGAGCTTGATGCACTCACACTCACTGAAACACAAAGACCTCTGAGAAATGTTAGAGCCCCACAGTGTCCAATATGAAAGTGTGCCTCTGAATTAAGACACTCTTGCTGGTGGAGATCAGCTAATGCCTCTTCTAGAGTAAAGCAACTGAAGTTCTTCCTGAAGAGACTTAATTTATCCTTTCCTCAGCAAACAACTCCCAGGATATCAGATGGTCGTACCCTAGGATTAAGTGGTGTCAAGAGCTGTTTAAATGGATAGATGATTGAACTGCAGATCATTCTTCTGTCTCTTGGCGAGGGGCTGGTAGAGAAAAAAAAAAATGATTCAGTAAGTCATTTGGATGTATAGGTCTCACTGATTTGGCCAAGCTATTTTATTTCTTTCATTCCCTTTTCTTTATTAAGTTACTGAATAATTGCAGTGAGACATAGCAAGAGAAATCATAGAACCAGCCAGGTTGCTAAGGACCTCTCAGGTCAAGTCTAACCCTTTATCCACTACCACTGTGGTTACCAGACCATGGCACTGAGTGCCACAGTCATCCTCTTCTTTAAAACCTCCAGGGACAGAGAATCTCCAGGGACAGAATGCTCTCTGGACAGCCCATTCCAATGCCTGATCACCCTCTCTGTAAAGAATTTCTTCCTAAATCCTGCAGTGGAGGGTAGAATGGATCTAGCATGAACTCCCAGGACGTCTTTCATGAGCCTTCAGAAAACCAAGATCATGATAAACTAAAAAATGTGCCTCTCCTGCACACTTCTTGTTTATCAGAAGCATTTATAACTTTAAGATACAGCCTTGTAGAACAGAAATGAGTCTAGGAAACACCTGAAACAGGAGGAAATATATTGCTGCTTGGGTCCTCAAAGTATAACCCACGCTTCATATTATGGTGCCTGGCCTAGAAATCACAGGCAGGTGTCTCTGCTATCTCCCCTGCTGCTATGTGTATCGTTCCAGCCTGAGAAGTAGAAGAATGATGCAATCTCAGATGAGTTTAGGTCAGACATCTGTATTTATGGGTTTACAAGCAAGTATTTATGTTCACAAGCTATTTTTGAAGGGCTGAAGGGTTGTGGGTTTTTTTGAGGACTACTATATTTTGATGGCTAGCATGCCCTAGCTTTAAAAAGCCTAATTTTCAGTCATCTTCTCAAGTCTTCACGTTTTGACACCACCACCTATTTTAAATGTCTTCCTCAAATGGATTACTCCGATTTGCTTTCTTGTGATTATTGCTCTTACTCAGGCAGCCAGAAAGTCAAACATAATTATTAACATAGGTGCCCAGAGTCAGTCATGAACCGGAGAAACCTGAATCTGGAAAACTTACATTGTCAGGGTTCTTCACTGCAGACATGTAGACTGAATGGTCTTTGTACAGGTAGGTATGGTAGGTCTAGATTTATATTTAAAGTGTGCTTCCTGAGGGGATCATCTTTCAAGCTGTTTAGTCCAGGCACCACTACCAGGAATGATGTGCAAAGATATGAGCATACTCAAAAAACCACAAATAAAGAAGCCATTCACTTGAAAGTTTCTCTACAACATAATCAACACAGATGTTACATTGCTCTGTTGCATCCCCTTGGGAACAGAGTGGGAACCATGCCATTCAAAGTGGTACTGATGTTTTATGACAATAAAGAAAAAGAAAAATGCTGCAAATACTTAATAAATCATAAGAGGCTGTTGAAACAGTCATTTGAGTGAATGGGGAAGGCTTAGTTCCATATAAATAATAAATAGCTTATCTTGTATGGAACTCCTGAGATGACACGGATGCAACTAGGAGCAGTGTAATTGTAGCAGAGTTTTGTTAAGGAAGGGGAGAAGCCATAAGGCAGGGTCTTGTCCTTAGACACACACCTTGCCACTAGGGGATAGCTGTATGCTCTTTGGGAGAGGAGGTGCCGTGGTTGGCAGCTGCACAGCACCTTACTTGAGACAGTGGGGTTTCCTGGCTTGTGGTAAATGTCTGAGGATGCTTGAGGCTCAGAAGAGGCAGAAGACCTTTGGCACTGTAGTGTTTGCACCACAGGAAGCAGTTCAGGAGAATGGACTTCCCTGTGAATGTCTCTGTTCTTTGAGTGGCAGCATAGTGAGTGTACCCAACCTGAGGTTTGCAGCAGCTGGGGAGGGCCCTAGGAAGTAAGCCAATGGGTTTGACATGCATGCTGAGTGCCTCTGCACCATGAGAAACGGTTAGGGATGAACTATGCATCTCCACTCTGCAGGTAGTGAGGTCAAATCCTCTCTGAGATAATGGTCAATAAAACTCTGACCATTGAAACATACCCCTGATGTTGCCTCTGGCACCTGCTCAGACATTTCTTCCTGGTAAAGAAATTCAAGTCTCTCACATCTTGAGCAGATACAGTCCTTCCAGGATCAAGGGATATAGGTGGTTATTGCCACCATCTCCATGTTTAGTTGAACTCAGCATGGAGTATCACAGAATCATAAGTGCTGGTCAAAAGAGTTAGATCATAGAATCATTTACGTTGGCAACACTACTAAATCCACCACTAAACCATGCAATCAAACCTCCTGTGTTTCCCTGGTCCAACCTTCCAGCTTTGGCATGGTTTGAACATTCTTTGTTGCTTGGGCTCCTCCTGAGCACACATTCCCGTTAGTCATGGGCAAGAAATATGTGCCTGGGCATCTCCTGTTAGCAAAGGCAGGGGTGCAACTGGATAGCTTCAAACATCTTGTCATGTTGTACAAGTCAGGCTGACTTTTTTTTCTGTATTGTTTTACTGAATCTACACTGGTCCTTGGTCATGAGGTGTGAGGTTTGGCTGGCTCATGGACAGCTGTAGTTGGGAGTATGCACTAATGGACATGTTTAGAGGAAATTGGGGTAGGTCATTCATGAGGTCAGCAGTAAAAATGAAATATTAAAAAGGATGTTGTTGCATGGCCTGTGGCTGCAACAGGTTCACCAGGAAAATGGTTTCCTGTATTGCTGCAGCAAAAAAGAACTAGGGAGGTTCTGAGATGTCTCAACATCATCTGGAGGATGTCAAAGAACAGGTAACAACATGTTTTGTGTGGGTTCCACACTGCTTTGCAAAGTGTGAAGCCAAATACCTTGATGGCCACCACTCCTGCAACGTAGATTTTAAGAGATTACTACCTAAGTCTAGCCTGCATTTGCCATGGCTGGAGGTAATAGGAGGGTAGAGCATCTGGAGAAGCTGGATGAGTGTTAATTGCCCTGAAATTTTAATACAGTAATTACTTGGATTTTTCTGTCATTATTATAGTTCTTTACTATCAAACTCCCCAACTGCAATAAGGCTTTGCCTCCGATATTGTACTAATGCTTTAGATCCAACTTAAAGAGCTGATTTTCCATCTTTCACCTGGTACAATCCCTCATGAAGTCTGCAGCTGGATATCTGATGACAGTCACACTCCTGATGATGTTTCTTAGAAACAGGACATGGCACACTACTTCTTGAAGAAGACTGCTGTTTTGCAAATCTGTAGTCAATGATCATAACCATCTTGCTGTTGACAAACAAGGGCATTAGAATAAATTAATAGATTAATTAATAGTCTTTGTCCTATTGCCACTGCATGCAATAATTGTTACCATGATGCAAGCAAAGTCTCTTGAAACTCATGGAAGCAGAGTGTGATTCTAAAGCTCTCTGAAGCAGCAGCACAGTGAATGTATGCATATGGGTAAGTTTAACACTTCAAGAGTTTAATGAGACTACCAATTACAATTTAAATATATGAATCACAGCCTTGTTTTTTTCTTCCATTATAGCTGTCCAGAAAACGAGGAAATCACTTAGCTTCTGAATAATGTTTCCAGTTATTTTACCGTCTCCTCTTAACTCCAGCATCAGACTGTTAACCCTTAAAATAAAATTTTTACAAACATTTTGTTGCCTTAGAAAACTAAAAGAAAAAAAAAAGTCTATGGGAAAGCCATGAGTGTAATATCGAGGGCCTTATCTGTAGGTCAGACTGTTAAATTCTGAAGAAAACAAGCATTATTGCTACTTGATTTCCATGCAATGGTAAAGAAATCCATATGATCACACAAATGCTTGATAGTATGAATACATCAGTCATTGTAAATTCTATTAAATCTCCTTTTTAAAATGCCAACCATTTATTCTTTGCAGGAAACTGCACCTTTTGCATTATGTTTACTAGCATTAGTGTCATATAGAACACATTTAAGCATCATACCTTCAGAAAAATAAGTGCTAAATTTATATTAGCTGCTGAGAGAATTTATAGATAAATTTTGCTTACGTTTAGTTACTATACCAACTCTAATTTAAAAATGAATAGAAATCTATCTGTATTCTTTGCCCTAGAGCAGTGTCATTTAGGGATGTTGAACTTATTTAAAATTAAATACTAAGCAAAGAGGAAATACACAGTCAAAGCTGAAGCTGCAAGTCTGAGTAAGATTCATCTCAAAATTAACGTCTGATTAGTCAGTTGATGAGGATGTACTAGGCCTTTTACAGGCCTCAGTCTTGACAAGTAGATCGCAATATTCATCTCACTGAAAAGCAAGAATTACCTAGATGTAGAGCATAGATTTATGGTCTAGGCTATCTCCTCTCCTTTGCTGTTATGATGTCAAGTACAATCCTTCATTTGTTTTCCCATTCTGCCTTTCTACATAGAGAATCCTTTGGCTTGTCACTAATAAGCCTTCTGCTCTTAAAAGCTCACACTTCAAGTTGAGAGTTATTCCTGATTTCTTCTGGACTTGCTGAAGGCCAACTGATGTTGTTGAGTTCACATTTGCCTAACCATGTGCATTTAACTTCATAACAAAGTGGGGTTTTTCCCCTTTATCCATTCTGCCATCACAGGCTATTTCTAAGCTTCTGCAGCTGTTTGGTGCTCAGTTTATGTGGAGGTCACTCACATTGCTTTGCAATAAACAAGGCCAAGGACCGGTGATGATCATAGGGTCCTGATGATCATAGGGTTCCAGGTTGGAAGGGATCTCAAGGAATGCCCATTATGCTGTTTATCAATTACTTCTATCTCATAAAATATTTACTCATCTGAATGTGAAAACAAAGTTTAAAATCTTTTATAAGGACACAGAAGGACTCCATCATTTGCTTTTTCTTTAGAAGGCTCATGCCACGATATTTCTCCACATATATCTTTTTTGTAGGATGGAATCACTTCTGAGACAGCAGGAGTCTTAGAGTAGAGGTGAGAGTTTCTTACCTTGCTCAGATAGATAAACTTTGTAGGAACTGGCTTGCAGTGTACAAAGTTTTTTCTCTATTGGTACCCCGGCTTCTTTCCTTCTCTTTCTGAAATGTCCAAATGAAATAAAAATTTACCTAAGTAGCAACTTCATTACTGTTTTCTCACAATATCTGCTGCATCTTCTTACTGCAGTGTTGTAACTCTCTTGCAGACCTCCAAGGAGCCTGTAATGCAAGAGTAAAGTCAAGGCAGACTGAGACACCACATCCTCAGCAATGAGGTCCTTGGGGACTCACTTTGAAATTAAACTAAAGTAATTTTCAATATGGAATCAGTTTATTGTGGGGGTGCATTTGCACATAAACTTTACATTGGGTTCTGAGCAGCATATAAAGGCTTGCAAGAGATAAATTAGACTAAGTATGGCACTCATCATTAATCAGGGTACTAAACAGGCATGAGCACTAGAGAATGAACACAGCTGTCCCTTCATTTATCTTGCTGTCAGAATGTAACTCTCCTACAGAGAGGAACTCAAAAGTGGTGGCTTAGGGTCTTTTGTGTCTCTGAGCTTGCAGAGAATATGTATGCTCATATATAATAAATACATATCTGTGTTACATGCATATATGTTTGTATATACACAGCCAAATATACTATATATAAACACATCTTTGTATCGGTCTGTGTATAGAGCTGTGTGCATTCTCAGTAACCCTAAACTGTAGTTTTGATCTGAAAATTGAGACATATGTCTGCTTATTTCAAAGGAAAAAGGTTTACTAGTAATTTATCTTTACTCTGAGTATTCTCAGTCAGCAACAAAAATCCTGGCTGCAGTCTTACTGTAAAGTTATCTCCTATGATAACTTTCAATAGTTACCCGCACATAAAGATGTGAGATAGATGTAGGCGACAAGGTAAATCAGAAAGTCTTAGCTTTCATTTCAGAGTGAAAATGTGATGCTGAAAGGAAAAAACCCCTATTTTCTCATTTTCTTTAGGGAAAAAACAAGTAAGTGAAGTACAGTTACTGAAAGCTTCTTCTCCACATCAAAGGAAATTTTGAAGAGAAGCTAACCAATGGCTAACAAGCTAGTAAGTGTATAGGATGACAGACTGCAGTGGTTAGTCTTCCTTAGTCTGACCTTTTGCATGAAAGCAATAAATCAGCTACCCTGCCATGTCCCTCACATTGTCCCAAGCTCTTGGGAAAAGGATGATTGAGTAGGAAGAATTAGTGCTGCTGCATAGGATTTAGTATAATGGATTATCATTATACTAAATCATTAACCTTTTAAATCTGGTATCCTGGCTTCCACACCAGCCTGCCATGGCTGCTTCAGCTAAGCAAAAACCTCCATACATAGCAGGAATGGTTTGTGCAGGGAAGGGGAAAGATTTTCTGGAGCAGAGTCATGAGAAGGGGTTGTCTGTGAGGTTGGGGGACACCAGGGCCACAGAGGGACAGCAGTATGAAGAACACAGTCCTCAGGAACATGGCCAGGACATGACATATGTGTCTTCAGTGCAGTGTCTTACTCCACACTGCAGGACCAGAGATGTGCACTCACTGTGACCAGGATTATGCTATACTGTGGTGCCATCTAGACCTATACCTTAGGTATCTGAGAAACCTATAGCAATGTGGCTGTGGAAATATGGATCTCTCTGTGGGCTGGAATACTCATGTGGTTAGCTTATATTTTTTTTCATGTTTTCATAACAGCCTGCCAACAGTGTCCAAAATAGTTAGTTTGAATATCAGCTTAGGAGTGGGCACCTAAACACTGATGCAGAAACTACACTAATTTTGACTGCATTGTTAGCTGCAGTCTTTAGTTTATTTAAACCAGAAGATGTGCTTCAAGTATGCAACTTGCTGTACCTCAGCCAAGAACTTGCAGTAGAAAAGTACATCATCACCTAAGATGACAGATGACAGATACTGATGTATCTGATGACAGACAGATGATGATGACAGATACTAAACTGTAGCACTCTGATAGTTGCTTATATTAGATATTTAGATTATGATGTTCTTGAGTACCAGGTACATGTTAATATGATACATGCTATATGGAGACATGGAGTGTTTTTTGCAGTGACTGATGGAGGGCAGGCAGGATACACTTAGCACTTAAAATGTACTTCTGCCCTGCTTTAGGTAACAGCATCCTTCCCCAGGTGTATGTTTTCAGCACAGTCCTATTGAAATTGGAATTAAATGTTGGAATTAAATAAAACTTCTAGTCTCCTGTGTGATGTTTGATCTGAAAGCACTCAAAAGTACGACTTCAATACCATTTGACTTGAATTTACCTCATAGGATTTATTTCAGTACTTGATAGATATAATCACAGAATAATTTTGGTTGGAAAAGGCCTTTAAGATCATCAAGTCCAATTGCTAACCTGGCACTGCCAAGTCCAACACTAAACCATGTCCCCAAGATGTCTTTTAAATATCTATAGGGATGGTGAGTTGAAAACCTGTGTCAGAGGACCTATGTCAAGACTGTCAATGTGACAGGATTTCCTGCAAGAGAAAACAGCCAGACATATGCAAAGCTAGATGAGTGACACACAATCAGATCAGCCCCAAAAGTACCTGTCAGCTAAGCATGATCTTAATTTCTGTTAATTTTGATGATCCCACAATGAAAGCATGAATACATAACGTAGTTAATCTCTATAAAATCCGGGACTTTATGGCCCAGAAGCTTTAATTCATGTCTTAGTAACATCCCATGCTTACCATTATAAGGCTTTTTGTGTTGTCTTGCCATATGTCTGCAGAGAGAAATTACAGTCCCATGACATTATATTGTTGGGACCATTCTAAAACATAAGAAAATACCTGAGGAGTTTTCTGCTTGGCTGATGCTGTGATGTTTTCTCAACTAACAGTAGAGGTAGAGAGCATGTCAGTCTGAGCTGACTTACACCTTGCGTGCACAATCTCATGGAAATTTTATCATTGTGATGTTTTGTACTTCCTCCTTTCTTACTGTGTGTTACCGACAAGCAGAAATAGCCCAAGTGGTGGTAGGAGGGACTGGATGCCTTTAGAGGAACTGAAAACAGACAGAAAAAATTGTTTCCAACTAGTGTGACACCCCTTTCCAGCAAATCATATAGCAAAGTGGGAAATGTACAGAAGGATCAAAGATAGAGACTGCCTGGGCTGCTGAGCCTGCCTACTTCAGAGGGAGTACATGAGGAAACTTGAGAGGTTTAAAATTCACGGGTCACCCACTGAAACTTCCTCTCATGGCCAAGGTGTGAGTGTCAAGAAACCAGAGGACTGTCACACTGTCACACTGTCACTGCCCATCCCCACTGCACTCCCCTTTCCGAGCAGATGCAGAAGTTCAAGATGTCTTTCTGCCTTTCCAGGTTTCTCTAGAGAGCTTTTTTTGTGTTACTGTATTTAATAGCCACCTTTGACATGCTCATAGAGTTTTCAAAGCAGGTTCTCACTTTCAAGCATTCAAGTGTTATGTTTTTCAAGCTAACACTTACAAGTACCCATCTTGGAAATCACAGGATGCTCTTATGTGGTCTCCTTTAGAGAGGTGGCAGAGGCAGGTTGTCTCCTCTGTGTACACCTAATCCCATCCTCTCTGATTCCTGGAGTGGGCTGCTAGTCACTGCAAATGTAGCATTCATCTAAACAAAATCTTTTACACTTTTGCCAGGGATCCAGGAATTAGGGATTCAAGCAGCATTCCTGCACTGCAACATCCAACATTGCAGCATTCAGTACTGTAATGTTCAATTTCTAGGCATCATGTTTAGTGCAGTGCACAGTCTCAGGAGAAGTGGTCAGATTGCTGGGCAGGAGTCTCACTGCTATTACTGTCTCTTTCTTTCTTATTGCCATACTCCCACACTGGAATTTTTCTGTCCTTTGCCTGTCTTATTATATCCTGACCTGCTGGTACTCCCCGACTCCTGATTTCTTGCTCTACTCTTGCCTTCCTGGCATACTTGTGAGCCTGGAAGGAGGCTGAAACTGTCCCTGCAGCAAGCTGCTGAATGGGGAAGGTGGCCTTGCAGGGACTTTTTCTTCACCCCTGCTCTTTTGCAGGGCCAAGAGTTCATGGGTGCCAGAGGGATGCTCCAGGTGCAGCCTTTTGCACACCTGGAGAGGAACTTCTGCACATAGGGCTATATATGAACTTTACCTTTTGAGAGGTAAAGATGAATGTCACCAAAATCAGGCTCCTGGCACCAAAGCATGTGCCAGGTGGGGTGCCCAGACACCTGTTGGTCTTCCCCTAGCCAGGGACAGCTCAGTCCTGCAGAGGTTTGGTGAGCTTTTCCCTGATGTGGGTAATGACTTGTATGGAAAAGGAGGTTGACATTGGGCTGTGCTTACCAGGGATCTCTATATTTGCTGGGGTTGCTTTCACTAATCTCTGCAGTATCATGAAATACCAAAATAATTGCAAGTGCAAGGGAGCACAGTACAATGTGAGCAACAGATGCACTGGAGTGTGAAATAGTCTTTTCTCAACCTTTTTGTCCCTGGCCAAGGAAGTTATGAGAGTATTAAAGAAATACTGATTTAACACGCTGGCCTCAGTTGCACTTTGAGTCTTTTACAGATAATGCTTTTTACTTTTCTTCCAAGCAAGCTTCAAGACATTTGGTATTCATATCTGTATTTATTTGGTCAATCAACATTTATATCAGGACAGGAAGGAGAATCATGTACTAGGCAGAGGTAGGGATGTGAAACAACCTTGTCAGGTTCCAGCAGCCATAGAAAAGTTATTACTTTTTCTGAAGATAAGAATACCACATGTGATTCACTTCAAGGAAATCTTTTCTCAGTAGGCAGAACAGGCATTGCTTGCTCATTTCTGTAGACTGCAGGTTTCTCAAAGAAATAGTTAGGGCTCTTCTGTAGCTGTGTGTTCTTCTGTGCCTGAGGAGCAAAGTACCTGGCAAGATAATTGTGAGTAGCAAAACAAAATTCACTTCAGCAGAGAGCTCAGCAGTCAAAACTGCTGTTGCTTCATTCAATTCTCTTTGTATGTAACAGTGCCATTAATAGGAATCTGGTTTTAATTACATCAGAGGTTAAAACATCAGGGTCTAACAGTGGTTAAAACTTCTCAAGCTGTAGACTGAGACTCCCTATTTTGCTGACCTGAGAGGAAAATGAGTAGGCATTTTCTGCTGGAGCAAACATCTATTACTTTTTTTGCTCAGTGAAAAGATCTTGCTGCTTCTTTAGTGGTTTCTTCTGAGCAGCAAAAAAAAAGGATGCATCTCTAGTTATTTAGGGTAGACTTAGAGAAAGAAGTCTCATTTCTGCTGCTAAGCCAGCCTTCCTGTACCTTTCTATGCCTTTTGAAAGGCAGCACGTTGGAGTAGATATTTCTCCTTAAAATGTCTTGGCACTTAAGATTCAACCTTCAGTGGCCTTCAACCACTGAGTCTGTTGACTGTGATACAAACTCTGTCATCATCTTCTTTGCCAAGAAAAACTTTTGATCAAATTTGGCATTCATGTATTAAGTTGATTCTTTTTTTTTGAGTAATAGGTAGTGTAAAAGCAGTCAGCAGTCTAGTGTTTGAGATCCTAAGACCAAAGAAAACTAGGTCCAGCTCGTTGCACTGCCCATAATTTTTCTGTGTAATCTTAGCAAATCACTTACTTCAGAGTTGATTTGGTGCCATTATATGTTTACAAACACCTCTGAATATCTTTACAGACCAGATGAGAGCCCTTTCCCTAGTTCACAGAGATCCGCAAATATAAATACATTTAAGGCACTGAAACTCTGGTTGACTAACTCCCGCTGAAGTAGTGGTCTCTGAATATTGTGTTCTTCATGAGAGCATATTTTACATAGGAAATATAAGGTCTGTTAGCTGGCTTTGTGTTTAAATGACTCTGGTCTTCATGGTCATACAAAAAGATTCCATCTTTGAAACTTTGCTCATAGCCTAGAAAAAGGCGCACTAAGTGGCTCTGCAGATGTTTTCCACCTTCTACAACTGGTGATGTGATGGACCTGTGTGTGGTCAACCTTCACTTCACCACCTTTCAACACTCCACCACAACTATTCTCTGACTAGGATGAACTGTGGCTCTGGCAGGAAGTCTGATTTTTGTGACTCCATGGATTGAAAGGCTTTCTTAAGTGCATGCTAGTGAAAAGAATTAATACTTAAATTTATTAGTGGGAGGTGAAAATATTTTACTACAAATGGCCAAGGGCATATGCTGGGAAGACAAAGGGGAACTTCCACCCTCTGATGAAATTACACTGGGAAAGAGTGGTACACAGCAACTATGCTCACAATATGTTTTTTTATTTGAAAGTCTGAAGTAGTTGAAACTGAGATTCTGAGCTCCGCAGGCTGGGGAGGTCCTGCCTGGCAGCCTCTCACCATGGCCAAGAGGAGTGTGTGGTCCAAGCAGCAGATTCATTACCACAGTCCTGGGAATTTTTTTGTTTGCGTGCTCTTTTTCCTCTGAAAATGTCATGTCTCAGGGCACAGTTTGTACCTGGACATTATTTCTTTTCCCCAGAGTATCAGTGATATGAGAAAAATGATTCAATTGAGTCATTCAGGAATATTTTTTTGGAAAAAAAAAAAGAGGTCTCTGGTTGGCTGAAAGCTGGAAGATTGAAGCCCTCCAAAGACACACCAGCAGCTGTGAGGGGTGTAAGGTTTTCAGTTCTGCTCTGCAGCTCTGTAGCTGGACCAGACTTTGCATTATGCTAAGATGTGGAAATGACTCAGTTCCAGATAACCATGGTTGGAAGGAAGGATCTAGTCACAAGGTCTTGCTTATAAACTTGTTTAGATTCCTTGTCCCTATCTGCATTCTGGGACTGAGGACCCTAGACCTCTGCTCATCAACCAGAGACAAAAAATAGCAGGGGAGCTTGTGGTCACAGAAATGACTAAGGCATGCATTACTACTGTTTTACCACCATATGTCAGTATAATCCCATGTATGGTACAGCCCGACTGTTTGCTTTGTTGTCCCCTGATTTATTTAAAAAGCCTTGCCTTGGGATTTTGGATTTTTGCTGTTGTTCTTTTCAGCTTTAGTTTTGTTTTGGTTTGGTTTTTTCCATCTGTGGAGAAATAGCTGATTGCACCGAGTAGAAATGTACCTCTTCTGAGAAAATAAAAGCAGACCTTAAGGAACAAAAAAAGCTACTTGAATTTGTTTATCAGTTTTTTTTTATGCTTGTCTGTAAATAAATAAATGGTGCACAAACAATAAGTAAACCCTCAGTTCTGAAATGCACTTTTTCAGGCCCAGTTCATGCCATGCTAAATCAACTTAGCACAGTCAAAGAAATTATGCCTATGACTATGTCCGGATTTTTAATTTCCTTGTATTTTTTAAATTGGGATTCTCTTTACCAAGCATTTCTCATTTTTCTATGGAAAATTGTGAAAATGTGAAACAATCACATCTGGTGTTTTTATACCAATTGTGGCTAAGATGCCAATCTCTAAAAAAGCGAATGCAGATGGCCTTGTGTCATGATGTGAAGTTAGTCACTGGATTGTGAAAGATGGCTCAGCTTTTGGCACAGTATACCAAGTAAAAAGCCTGTCCCTGCTTGTGCTCCATGGCCTCTCTGCAACAACCTGCAATACTACCCCAGACTTATGGCCATCCACACACATTTTGTCCATTACCACTGACCAGCACCTTGTCAGTCCTTACCTAGAAGCTGTTCTTGCCCCATGAGTAGATTGCTCCCTGAGGTTTAAGTATGCATACCCCTGAGTAATAGCAACCAGCACAAGGTGGCCAAGAGGGAATAATGAACCTCTCACTCTTTTTTCTTACTTGGCCATTAAGAAACGAAATAGCTCTGGGGAATTCTGTGTTCTCTATATCCCAAGGATGTCCTAGGACTTGCACCTTCTCTCAGTAAGCTTGTCCATGTTGTTCTCCAGCTAACTGAAACACTTTAAGGCTGGTAGGAACCTAATCTATAGAAGGCATTGATAAGGGCCTCAAGCCCTTTTTCAACTTAAGACATATTACTTTTAATATATTCATTAATACAAGCAGCTAGTCTCTGTGCTTGCTTGTGCCTGCTTGCAGGCTGCCCTAGGGATATGGATTTAATGACTTCCAGTCCATTTTTTGGCTCACTATTTGGTCATACTTCAGTGTTGAGAATCCTCAGGTTTTGAAATAAATTAGAAATGCTAGCAATCGTGTTTGGATTGTAAACATTATACAAATTACTTTAATAAAAATTGTTTATGGAGGTACATGCTGTTCTTCACAATTCTAAAATGAAATGCAAGAGGGAAGTTAAAAATCAGTTTGCTATATGTAAGCCTAAGGAAACTCCATGGGCCCTTTGATTACATAGCAGAAGTTCCTTGGGTGTTGTTTCAGTTGTTTTCTTCTTTTCCAGTCAGGAAATGGAAGCCTTGAGGTGTATATTTGTGAAACTTGCACGAAGGGAGCAGGAGCAGAGTCCCTGCAGCAAGGAAGAGGCCTGACCCAAGGTGGAAGAGATCCTTTGGTCTCATGCCAATGTAATTCTGGTACATCCATCTCTTTCAGCAAAATTGTTGGGTGTCATTAATAAGAAGCAGAGGATGAGCAGAGCGATGTTCAGCTTCTGACATGAGAATCCCTCTTTCGACTCAGGGCTGTGCAGAGAAATGTGCTCTTTCTTACCTCCTGCCTTGGGTCAGAGGTGCATGCTGTGTTCCAGGAATTGTTATTGAATTACTCTGCTTTCAGAGATATAGCACCTCACTGCATTCCCAAAGGTTGCTGATAGGAGTATGAGCTCTGATTGTATGTTTTAGATAAAGATTGATCAGAGCTGTCATGGAAAAATTCCATTCCATTTGTGGCTCTGCTTCCTTTTTGAGGCAGTAGCACAGCTTGCAGAGCAAGGAGGAGCATTCCTGGAGCAAATACAATTCTAAGTTTCCCTGTGCCTACCAGCTGGACTTCCTAGTCTTGGGAATATCCTGCTAAGCTCTCCCCATAGTTTATGATTGATTTCAAGCTCTTCTGTTTCAAAATGTGAGGACTCAAAGTATCTTACATTTATGTCATTGTGTCTCCTCTTATTTCTAGATTTCTACCTTACATGGTAAACACTAAAAAGGAGCAACTATGCAAGAGATGGTGGCCTTGTGCATGTGATACATTTCATCAAGCAGCTGAAAGGTTTTAACTTATTTAATCCCTTTCTGTACTTTTGGTATCTTTTTTCTTGGTATTGGTAATTGATTAGAACAGTATTTCAGCAGATAGGAGAATCAGCTTCAAGAAAGCATTCAGAAGGAACGTGCCATAAAGCAGTACTGAATTGGAATCTCATTCAGTTTCTGCAGTCTCTTTGAATTCACTTCTCAGAGTGTGTGTGGGTCTCCTCATCTCTAGGCAAAATTCTGTTCAGGATAACACATGACTGCTTGAGCTGAGCCTTCAGCAGACTCAACACATAAGTCTTGCAACAAAACACCTAGTGGGGATTAAATTTTCAATCATTTTTTTTTCCTTGGAAGCCCTTCATAAAAGATTCTGAAAGGAAGTTGCAAAGAGGACTGTAACTTTCCTAGCAATGAACACCAGTGTCATTTCTTTTCTCCACCTCCTCTTGTGCTCTGCATCCTTTGTGGCAAACTAAGTCAGAAGTTTGGGGTTTATTTTCTTCTTTTTGACTTTTCAGAAAACTTTTGCAGACTAGTATCCTTGTAGCAAATATAGAAATCCATTGAAAATCCACAGAAACCTCCACTGATTTATGATTAATTCCCTGCAGTTTGGAATACTTGACAATGTCTGATAGATCTGTACCAAAAGCCAATATAATTTCCCAACAGCACCCCACCCTTGGGCAATGAGAGTGGTTCTTAGCTGTGATCAAATCATGCAGGTAAATAAACCCCAAGTCCACACCTGATTAGAGCAGATATATGGGAGGTATGAACAGGACTGGCCAGATGCTAGACCATATGATAAACACTGAAGATCATGGTATCCTATAAAACTGGGCATTTATTTGGTACAGCTGGCTATGCATAATCTCCTAATTTATAAGTCTGGAACATCTGGTCCATGGCTGTTGCTCTATCAGCTTTCAGTGCCCCTGTTCTTGAATTTCTGGTATTTGAATACTGCTCTTCAGAGTTCCAGTGGAATGGGAAGCTAAAGGTATTTGCAGTGGGAGATAAGCTTATACTCAGTCTGACAGATAAAAAATGTTCAGCCATAGTCATAAAAGAAAGGAGGGCAGGCCTCTGTGGAATGGGCTCCACTTCATGCAAAATTCAGTAACTGCAGACTTTAAGAGACATGGTATCTATTTCTCATTGGTGGGACCCTCAGACATCAGACAAGGCCTTGGCCAGATGAGGTGGTTGTGGCAGGCCATGCCAAGCATCCCCCAGTGATATGAGAGATGAGGGCACACAGGATGGGTAGTACAAGTCCTGCTTTTGTTACACTGCTTGGTCTTCCCCACCCTGTGCCATAGCCCTCGAAGCCATCACTTATTTCTCTTTCCTGAAAGAGAAGGTGGCATTTGGCACTTCATTAGAGGATCCCTGCTCTGTGAGTGGCTAAAAAAAAACCAAGAGAAGGGTGTTTTCAGCTGGGTCTTGCAAACTTACAGCCAGAAGGAGTCAAGCCAACAATGTAAATGTGTCCTGAGTGGTGTGCACATGTCCTGTGTAGCCATGTGCCAGTCTGGGAAGCTCTGGAGTCTCCTTGTGTCCATGAAGAGGAATAGGAAGGAGAGCTAGAGCTCACTTTTCTAAGTATTTCCAAAATGGTTTGCCTGCAGGAAAACCCAGCTGTAATTTATAGAGCTCTTCCTACATTCCACCCTCATGATGGTGTTCACAGGGGTGCAGCATAACAAGATAAGGCAGTGAAGGTGTTTTTAAAAACCTACAGCATTACCAATGCTCTCTAGAAGCTGTGATTGAAGATGGCCCAGCAGGTCTATGTTATAGCAAAGTACTTCTCTGTGCAGGAGCCTCATCCTGTGAGCCCTGTGGAGCATGACCTGGGAATGTTCCACTACCTTTGATTGCGGAGAAAAAAAATACAGCATCAGACATTTTACCAATCCTTTCCCCAGTAAAATTACATGTCAGAACAGCACTCAAAAGAAATTTGCCTTTCAAATGCAAAGAAAACTCGGCTTTTGCAGAACATCATGGTGTTGGCAATAGTAATGCCTGGTGCTGTCAGAATGGAAGCAGACACATCCTGCAACTCTTGCACTGCTTTCTACAAGCCAGTGCTCTGGCTGAGGAAGTGAAATCTGGTTAGCAAACATAACAGTGCAAGACTTCTTCAGACCTTTCATGGAATTTCCCAGTATACGTGATGCACATTTTTTATTATTCATCAAACTAAAAATCTTTCAGGTTTCTAACATCTATATAGATCCAAGCTATGTCAGCTGCTGTATTTCTAGCTAGGTCTAAATGCTTCAAGCACTCCTATGCTGTCATGCCTATCTTTTCTATCTCTCTCTCTCACATTTTTTTTTTTTTTTTTTTTTTTTTTAATGAGGTCTCACCTGAGAGCTCTCAGCAGTTTCATCCTGTGTATCTGACACAAGTACAACATCTGGCATTGTCAGAGTCTTTTATCTGACTAGGATTAGTGATGTAGTGATGTTACCTTAATAAAGTTTTATCTTTGTGTAACAGCAGCAACATCAGCATCTCAAAGGAAATAAGTGAATTTGGGAAAGAATTTCAATTACTGCTTTCAATTACTACAGATACTGTGATAACCCATGAGTGGATGAAGGCACCACTGTGCCTATAAGACCAGCTACTGTAGGAGACCAAATGAAGGGACAGGTCCACCTAAACAGTGGCCCCAACATTCATATCATCTTATGGTCCCCCAAGACAAATGTTTGCTGAGAAGGGTGCATTGTGGCAATAAGAGGTGGAACTCAGCAAAGGGTGGAGACTCCCTGTGCTCTACTGATAAATGTTTCAGCCACTCATAGAAACCTATGTTTCCCTGAAACTAAACCTTTTGGAGTGGAGGGGACTGATGACAAAATGAAGATTGTTGAGTATTATCAAAATCCTGTATAAGAGCCTTGAAGAGTTCCAAGACTCTGTCTTATACTACAAACTTAATAACCATTAATGCCCTAAGGAGAAGCCTTGAGACATAACAAAGGAGCTATTGTACCACAAGGCATGAAGTCAGAAAAACCTGCACTACCTTGTGAAAAGGTTAAGACAGCAAGGGGAGCTACAACTCCACACCTGCAAGGAACAAGCACACTTATTTACACAGCACATGGGGACAACTGAACCAATGGTAAATTATGTGGTAATTAAGAGTGAAAGTTCCAGAAGTGCTGGGGCGAATAAATAGGGCACACAATGAAGGTCAGTGGGGATTCCTCTCTTCATGTTTGTCTTGGATTAGTGTGGTGGTATTTTGGCAGTGGTGTGCCCACAAGGGTGGCTCCTGTAAGAAGATGCTGGAAGTTCCCCCAGTTCCAGTCCCTGCCCCACCTCTGCCCCAGGCCAAGCAGATATGGGAAGCTGGATGTGCCTCTGTAACAAAGGACAAATGAAACTGCAAATATATGCGGAAAAAAAAAATCAATAGTGGTTCTGTAGCATTGAGCTCCATATTTACCAGGGCTTGCTTTGCCAAATTGTGTCTGGCCCATTTTCACCTCCTCTTGTTAATACGCAAGAACAGAATGCAGTATTAAATATTATGATTCTCATTAATCACAGATCTGGAAATGCCACCAAGCCTCGTTGGATAGAGAGGTATAGTGGATATCTTTCCAGACCTTGCCCAAGAAAACCTTTCCTTTGAGGGATGAAGACTTGTAGGAGTAAAATAATTAGAAATCACAGGTAATGGTCAGCATTTCTTCCACGTTTACTAAGAAATGGTTGAAATAGAGGTCTCTTCCCTTTAACTGTCTGTCATTGACTGGAAGCAAGGATCTTGTCTGTTTCCGTTTAAATGAGCTCCTGCCTAATCACGTACTGGTTTCACAATTGGAAGTGTTACTCTCGGCACTGTGAAGGCACCGTGAGCTTGCAGCATGCTCCTCTACTCTGCAGTTCTTATTTAAAAGCAAGAACACTTTTTTTTCATCTTTCATTGCTATTTTTGTTCTAGAAGAGAAGAAAATATCAGGAACTTATGTTTTATAAAAAGTATTTTAATTCCAAGGCTTAAAATACAAAAAACCTGGAAACAATCTGAGGATAAATCATCTATTTTAATATAGGACATAGAAAGAATCCTTGGCTTTGTGTAGCATAAATCCTTGTGTAGCATAAATTATTATGAAACAGAAGAAAGCAAATCTTTTTTTGTTAGGGTACTGAGCCAAGAACAGAAGCACAGGGTCCAACTTCATTGCTTTCCATTTTTACTGTTCCCTCTGGAAAGGGCCCAAATCTGAGTTTGCCAAAGCCAATGGCACTGAAGTCAGCTTTGACTCGGGACTTTCCATGCTCTGTGCCTTGGTACCTGCAAGGCAGGACTGATAGTAAATTTCTCTGCAGGGCAGATGGCAGGTGAAGATAGTTTATTATTTGAGGTAAGTAGACAAGCAGATTTTTCATACAATTAATTGAACTAACTCTTGCATTTTGGCCCATGGAAACTCATTAAATTGGTTAACTGATTTGTTTTTAAACACATTACACCTGAAGAATGGCCATGAAAACAGGACAGGCTCATTTGAATTTAAAAAAATTCAGTTAAATTCCTGAATAGAATTGCAGTGCATGCAGCAGAATTGTATGTTAATAAAGTTGGAGGTCATTAATTTTCCTAGTTAACTATTACTTGACAGCAATAAAACCTGATTAAAACAACCCTAACTGTTTAAAGAAAGGGAAGAGAAAGACATTTCTGAAGACCATGCCAGCATGCAAATAATTATCTATGCCATTCCTCTAATCTCCGTGGCCATATCATTCTTACCTGGCTAAAACTAACTCAGACAATGTAAGAGCTCTGGCTAATATTGTCATATTAGTGCCAGTTTTTATGCCACACCTTTTTTTTCTCCCTTTGGGGACTGTCAGACTGGAAACATTGGTGAGGGGATAGCTCTGGACTTCCACAGTCATGCCCAGTTTCAGCTGGTGACTTACCTGTGGCAGAGGTGCCAGCCCTGTCACTGCAGCACAGTGCATTGCCTGCTGCTGTAGGGACTGCTGCGGGACAGAGCTGGCACATACGTTTTGGCCATGATGCAGTAGCTGGCTCCAGGTCTTAAATCTTCTATTTTAATTATCTTTTCTTTTCCTTCGTACATCAGGACTTTGTCGTGCTTCAGTGTGGAGTAAAAACAGTCAGTCAAGCACATTGCCCTATCAAGTGTATCTATGACTACAGTTTGACAAGGTCAAATGCAGAACAACATGTGAACTTGCACAAAGTCAACAGCATTAATAGTTTACTTATGATTTTTAAAGAAAATTCCCTCTAAAATTCCCCTCCTGTCTTTTTTTTTGCTTGTTTGTTTGTTTTGTTTTGGTAATCTTAGTCTTAGAATATGAAACACAAAAATAATGGGAAAGAGTAAAGGGAAGAATTACAAGAATTACAACTCATTCAATCAACTTCTGTTCCTGAAAAATAAGCCTACTTCATTTTCAAATGCTTACTCAGTCATAAATGCCCTCACAATCCCAGAGGGTTATTTCAACTGTAAAACAAGAACAGTGTGCCCACACTTTCCTGGCTTTTCAGTGGTAGAGGGTTTATACTTGAACATACACTTACCTTGTCTAGCAAGTTGTTAGTTATGAAGACGTGATAAAGAAGATCATAATAATTTGTCATTGGTATCTTGCTGCCTCTCTTCCTTCTATAAGGAGAACGTGGAGCCTGGAGCTTTAGTAGTATGAATTTGTTGCTATGAACCACAGTTATTGTTGGAGGTCCTATCATAGCTAAGGAAAAAAACCAATGCTGTGGACACAATTACACCTTATTGATCATGTTTCACAGCCCATAATGTGAATTCATTCAATGATTTATTGGTTTTGTTACCAAATTATATTATGCTGTATTTACTGTTGAAGTGCCACTTTGTAAGTACTCACTTCTTGGTGTTTATTGCTTGGGACATTTTGGGGGTGACATTTCCCATGTTATTAAACCTAGTTTTGAGACAGACTTTTTTAAATCTCTCAGAGCTGAATGTTGCTGACTGCAGGCTTGTTGAGTAAAATGGTTCCTGCCTGACGTCCCAATTTATTTGTGTGCTTGGAATGCATAAAACAGTGAACCATTTCATTTATGTCAAGGATGCAGCTTCAATCATTTTGGCAATCTAATCTGGTCAAACACAGCTAAGGGTCCAGGTTGGGCCAGGATGTATGCATGCAGTCCCACAGATGTGGGGGGACAGGACAGCAGCTGCTCTATGCCTCTCTTTAGGAGAAGGAGGTGGCACAGGGCAAGCTGGGCTGTTGCCACAGCAAGGTGCTGCTTAATGTCAAAGTTTGGGTTTTCATCTGTATGAGAGGCTCAAGGTACTTCGCACTTTAGGGCTGTGAAGTTACCTGCACTGATGTTTACAATTCAATTTTGCCTTGACCTGTGAGGGAAAACTGGTTAATTCACAGGGACCTTATTGGTAGGTAGACTGGTACTGTTCAGTGTTTTGACAGTCTTCCAATTTCTAACATACTGTGGACTTAGATGACTGTACTGAGAGATGACTGTCCTCTCTAAATACTCTGCAGTCAGGAAAACACATACGTGAGAAGAATGGTGGCCACACATATCTCAGCTCTCTTCTCCCTTTCTCCCTCAGGCAGAGAACATTTCCTTCTTTTCCACCGTGTGCCCAGTCATTCCAGCAGATTTGAAAATGGCTGGAAGTAATTTTTGTAGTTCCATGCCTTGAGGAAGAGACTGAGTTAAAGGAGCCGGGCACTTCTGATCCCCCAGCTATAAATAAGTTGCTACTTATCCACAATTGTTTGGCTTTCAAATGCCAGGAATATTTATTTAATCACAGCCCTTTACCCAAGAGCTTTGACTCACAACTTCTTACAATACAGCCTTGTAGCTAGAAAAAGATTGCTCATGTCTGCAAATTCTGAGGAAGAAATTACTTATTCCACAACACATAAAATCCAAGTCCTTTCTCAGAGAGACCCATATGTTTGTACTTACATTCTTGCCAGGGAGTGAATCTGCAGCTGAGGCTCCAGTCGGAATAGATGCCATCTGACACGGCTTTCACTCGGCCATAGTAAGGCTCTCGGATATCAGAGGTCTCATTTGTTAGGTCACAGCAATGGTTTTGAATCCCCCAGCAGTCGTCTTTGTTGTGCCATGTGCTCTGCCCATACCTGTGGAGAAGGAGGAGGAAGGATGAAAGCTTTAGCTGTTGCTGACTGGATCTGTACAGATTTTTAACACAGCGGTACTGATAAGCACTGCCTTGGAAATTAAGTCCCTTCAATTTGATGACGGGAAGATTGATTTCATGTGTGTTTGGGAGCTACAGGATTCTGTCTTTTCCTAAAGCAGAGACTTGGGTCACTATCCCTGTAGGAAGCCAGCACATACCTGCCCCTCAGCAGGGGTGGGTGAGCTTTGGCTTAGCCAGTGTGTTTAGTGATGGGCAGAATGATGCCTTTCACCAACTGATTCCTCAAAAGTGATTTCAGGTGCTTGCTAGGTGTGCCAGGAGTGTATGTCCCCCTCTGAGGACCACCCCTAGCTCTGCCTCAAGTTCGCCATGGAAAGAACCCTTGCATCGGCAAGGTGGGCCACTGAAATACCTTAAAAATCCTATTGCAAAAATATCTGCCCTAGCAACACCTGCTTCAGACAGGCAGTTGGACTCCTGTCCTCCAGAGGTCCCCTCCAAACCACATTTTTCTGCATGAGTGCAGAAAGGAGTGTGCAGAATGCATTGCTGGAAGTGCCCTCTCTCCCTCCTGCCTTGGGCTGTTCAGCTGCATCTTGTGGGCTATTGAGAAGCACAGAAACAACCGAGAGCTGGCATCTGAGCAGGACATGGCTGTTGCCCAGCTCTGGGGAGAATATCCCCTGCCACCTACAAAATTCTGTGTCAAGCAGGGATGGGTCCCAGCCCAGCAGGAGGTTGGAATTACCCCAGTACTTACACTTTATATTGCACAAAGTAGATGATGTCTCTTGGCTCTCTGGCCCTCCCAGGCTGCCAGTGCAAACTGGTGTTGAAGTTGAACGAACGGAACTCTACCTTCTGTGGCTTAATTGAATCTCGCAGGTCTTGGTTTTCCAAAACTAAAATCACTGCAAATAATAAGGAACGATAGCATATTAAGTTTGTCACAAACACACTCCTCCACATTCCAATGGGAGGTATTGCTACAGTTCATTTGGTTCCAGGCTAGCAGTCTGCACAAATTAAACATCCAAGATCTCATGTTCAAAACTTTCAAAGCTGTAGTGACCAAATCTAGCAGTTACAGAAGAAACATGCTTAGTATTATTACAGGAACACTTCTATGTAGTCTGGGTGTGTGGTATGGTTTTGTTTGTTTGTTTGTGTTCTCCCTTTACTATTGTGAAAGATGCCTGAGAGACATCCCAGGAAACAAACCCTTTGGATCAATTCAAAGAGCCCGCAGTAGGCAGCCACATCAGTATTTCAACTCTAGTGCTCTTTCCTTTACATCTCAACTTTAACCTACAAGGAGTGTAGCTGTTTTTAACAGTTGCCACAACAATGTTTATCAACTCTTGCTTTATAAAAAATAACCTGAGATTTACTGCTTTTCCAGTCTGCTCTACTGGAAAAAGCTGCCTGAGAATTTTCAAGGTAATTTGTTTTCAAACTGCAATGCCTACAAACAACAATCAGTTAACAATCTCTCTGAAGCACCCAAATGCTAACTTTTTTCTGGGGTTTGTCACCCAGATGAATTTGTATTACTGCAGCTTAATCCATGGCATACAGAAGCTAGTAAGAATTGAACTAATTGAACTGGAAATGCTAATATAGCTATGAATAAATTTGATGGGTCCCCTGCTTGCTTTAGATGCCTTTCAGAACCTTGAAAGACAAAATTACAGACTAATTTGGAAATGACAAGATTTTTGTAACCCAGCAAAAGATCTGGAGATTTCTTGACTCATCCAGAGATTCAAAAACAGACCCAGCACCCCCTTCCCTACACAGGAAAAGAGTGGAAATCCTTTACTTACTAGTTATCTTGTCCTGAAACAGGTGCATCAGTAGGCAGAGAGAGGCAAGTGAGATCCCCCTCATGCTTAGAAGAGCAGCTCCATGGTTGAAAAGCATCTCTCTTCCTCTTGAGCATGTCTTATGAGGAAGTAATTGTTAAACTGCAGAGTTCCCCTTACTTGGTTTCCCAGATTGGATTTGGTTTAGTGTAGCTGAAAAACACATGAGTTGCTCTAAACTGAACACAAGCAATCATCATTCTTGGCAGTTGTGGTCACACTGAAGTTTGGAACTAATTATGAAGAAAACCACCATGGAAAAGGTCCTTATTTTTTAGACACTAATTCCCAAATGACATCTGGCAACACTGCTTTACCCCATAAATTTGTCACACAGGCTTGCTCCCTTGCTGTGCTGACATTTTAATTTGTTTTTCTATTTATTTATTTATCATCTCATAGCTGAAGAACACAAGGAATTTTGCTACAAACATATAAAATACCTACCTGTGGGATGCTGTCTGATCTGGTGGCCTGTCTCCAGGTTGAATGCAAGCAGATGGAGTTTGCAGTTGTGTTCATGGCAGGATGTCATCCAGGTACATACCATCAGAGGAGTGAGTGAGTGGCTGTGAGTGGCTCAGCCACACTGCTGAGCACTGCATCCACACCATGCTGGCAAGCCCAACCCATCAGGCCAAAGTCCCTTGCACATCCACATGTACTTCACTGCTCACACACGAGTGCCTCTGAGCAAAAGCTGGGATGTATTCTCCTTTTGCAAACTCATGTCAACAAGCAAGAAGAGAAAGCCCCAAGTTTTGTATGACACAGCACAGCACTACAGAATGCAGCCCATCAAAGAAATAATGGATGTGAAGACTACCTGTCTACAAAAAAAAAAATAAATATATATATATTTGCCTAAATATGATTTTACTTTGAGAAAAGTTGGAAGCAAAACACCTGCTAGGTCAAAAAAAGCCTAAGTTCTGGTTCAGATGAAGGTATTTTTCTATTTAAAGGCCCCTGGTTATACTCAGCAAACTGAAGAACACGTAATAAAGAAGCTGTCTTTGGTCAGATTCATGGGCACAAGCTGGCAGATCAGCTGATCACCTATACTTCATTATCCAAGCACTGACTTTGCAGCAGCTGCATTAAAATGCTAGATATGTTGCTCTGAATAGTTAACTAGTTAACCCAGTTAAGAGAATTAAAGAATTGAGCAGAAATGCAAGAAACAAATAAAACACAAAACGGAGGTAGATGACGGAAAGGCCACCCCGACGTTACTGACTGGGAATTTCCATTTTCCAAACACATTTTCAAAATCCAGTGACCTTTCAGCAGTTCCCCACACCGATGCAATTAGTATTTCATCATGTTAGATGAACTCAAGTGCGGGAACAGGGAACTTTTATAAGTCAATCACCGGACTGAAATGTCATCATAGTTTAGTCACAGCTTGGGTATTTGCTTACTAGTATTGTCCTAACACACCTTCCCGTAAGCCCCATTGCCAGGAGCTGAGGGATGGAGCTTTGCCAAGGTTGCTTTTGATGGCAGTTCCTCAGCACTGCCTGCCCAGCACTGCCAGGTTTTGCCCAGAAAAGTCTGCTTTGCTACATGGTGAAAGCAATGCCTATCTTGTGAGAAAATTGAGGGTTGCCCGAGTGCAGCACCACGATAGCTCTTTATCTGCAGTTGGGTTTGGCACTCTGAAGCAATCGATAACTCGTTACATAATTTTTGTGATTATCGGAGCAACCACAGGTAATCCCCAGTTTATTTGCATCCATAACATTGTTCCACTCATCAGCTTCAGCCCTTCTTCTGCAGCACTTTGTGTCATAAAAATAGCTACAGTCAGACAAGTGCCACCTACACACACACACATACACAGGCACATATGCGCAGACATATCCTGAGTTTCACAGAACACACAGATTACATTTAAAAACGTGAACAAATGATGGGTACTGCAAAGTGACATGCACTGCACTGTTATGTAAAATATGAATGAGAGCTTTTAAAAAACAATATTGTTTCAGAATATTCTGAGCAGTACTTTAGGAAGAATGGAAAATGAAAATGTACTGCTTTCCCCAGCACAACCCACATAAGTTGTTGTGCTGTTACCTCATCATGGTTTGCTCTGAAAGTTCATTTTGATCCAAACCTTTGTGAAACAGAACAAACTGATTTTTCTGTGAAATGACATAATCATGAGAACTTCTTCCATTTCATTCCATTCCTGGAATAAAAACATATTTGAATGTCCGAATGCTGGGTAAACAGATTTCTTTATTTTGAGGACTGGATGTTGCTACACAGATGTAAAAGTCAAGTACATTCTTGCTGGAAGCTGTCTGACTCGTCCAATCTGATAGCACCACCTATATGATTTTTTTTTTTTTTCTTTTTCCCTTTAACTGCAGTTGTTTCCCATCCATAAGAGAAGAAAATTTGGAAAACTGAGAAGAAAATTGGAAACTGCTTCTGCAGCACCACCTTTGGCTCCAGATGCAAATCTGATCTCTGCTGTGGATGTGAGAATGAGTTTTTCTTAAACGCCTGGATGATGCTGCATGAAGATGAAGGAAGGGGATAATCTCTCAAAGCATGCAGAGAACACTTCTAATAACTGGAAGAGGCCAGGCAAGTCCCTCTTTTTGTGAGAGACTTGTGGCATTTCACACAAACTGACGATAAAAAATTACTGATTCCAATTATTTGGGACCCAAAGACTATTCTTAATTGGAGCCATAGTTCTCAGTCAGCATAGATGACCTTTCTAAGAAGATGATCCTTCATAGATGACCTTTCTAAGAAGCCAGCATAGATGCACAGAAAAAGTTGTCTTGGGAAAGAGCTCTCCAGGTCATCCAGTCTAATGCTTAGAGCAGGGCTAAAGTTAGCAATATTCCACACTTAACGACTTTCAGTGTGAGATTTTCCCCCACATAACTAAGTGGTAGTCCCCTGCAGCAGCTTTTGACAGCTTCTTTTTGCTTTTCCATTCGAGGGCTTGGAGAAAAGCCTGCTGTAATTTCTGCAAATGTTTATATAGTTGGCAACTGCAACTCGATCCCCTCCTCAGCTGTCACGTCTCCCAGCTGAACGGACCCAGCATCCTCAGCCTCTGGTGTGTCGTGCCCAACAGCATGGCCCTTCACTGGCTCAGCAGGGACTGAGGAAATTAATCACTTCACAAGAAAGAAAACCCCCACAGTCAGGCAGGAGGGACTTTTGGATTTTTCTTCCTCGTCCTTTAGGGAAGACGTTGCACCACACACGTTCCTACAGAGCTGTTTTTGAGGAAGCCAGGCTGACTTTCACCACAGGGTGTGTGCTTTCACTGGGTCCTGCCCACAGGTATAAAATGTTCAGCTTTTACTGTTTTAAGGGCCTGGGTCAACATTTTAAAGATTATAGTTAGAAATTCCCAAAGCTGTAGCTGCACCTTGATGGACATTTGAACATAATAAAGATGACTATTTTCTGCAGGCTTGCTGTGTAACAAGTCATTGTTTGCACATACAGCATTTATGGGCAAGACACTGAACTGCGCCAGAAAGTTAGTAACCAACATTAACTTTCATTAGGAACTATAGGTAATACCAAACCCCAAAATATCTCAAAGCATTTATTTAAATGACAAGTTTCTTTAAAATTGTCAGCTTTTCTCATTTGCAAAGCCATTTGACTTATTTTTTTTAACTCTAAGGAGTGCTGTAACTTATTTAAGCACACTGAAAAACCCCCTCACTTTTCTTGAGTTGATGGGACCCTCACCAAATCATGTGCAGACAAAACCCCAATAGCTTGGAGACAACAGAATATTGAAATATGAAATAAAAATCCCATATTTTATTGGTTTTGTTTAGGCAATCTTTCTAGCATAGGAAAGCTGCTATGGTGACTCAGCCAGCCAAAACCACAGGTAATCCTGGAAAGGTGCAACACAAACATTGTTTAGTACTTTCTTGGTCCACCTACTAAAGTAAAGAAAGGAAGGAAGGCTCAAAGCCTGGTAGTGCTAAAGGGTGAAGTTGATGGGCATGCACTGGGGGAAGAGACAGAAGGAACTGGGCTGCCTGATGCCATTTCTGTAATCAAAGCTTCAGCTGCAGAAGGAGCAGATGCTTCTGGTAGCTACTTTGGAAAATAAAACCTAGAAAAATTCAAGCTCCAGGGGTTCCCCTGGACAAGGAAAAAAAAAAAAAAAAAAAAGAGAAACAGCCCTCAAAAAACCAGCTTTCACTCATTTTTTTGCAACTGGAAGTTTCTAAGCATCACACTTCCTCGCCTGTGGCTCTGCTGTCTGGCTGTCCTTTGAATTCTCAGTACCATCTCACCATCATCTAGGGAGTGCAAACTCTAGGACAGGACTCTTCTAACAACAGCCTTCACCTCTACCATCTCCAAATTACCACTGAACTTGTACACATACTTCAATTTTACAGGGTTTTGTTGCTCTGTTTTGTTGTATTTTTTGTTTGGTTATTTGTATGTTTTGTTTTAGTAAGATTTCTCAGATCTTGTGTGTATAGTCTCCTGACATACAGGAATCAGTGTGCTTAGCTTTTCAAGACAGAATCCTTCACACAGCATAAATGGGTTTTACACTTCCCAGAGGACTTAATTTCGAGTCTACTGTGTGACCATTTAACCAGAAAATTGAGATCACTCTGTGATACTTGTTTGTCAAAAAGCTCCGTTCTGTATTTTTTCTTAGAGACAATGCAATTTGGTATATCTCAAATAGAATTGCTAGCTTTGCTGCATGCTCTGGAAGCAGTTGATAAAGTAATTTTTAGTAATTAATCACTCAAATTCACAGTCTTTTGTTCCAATTTCTATTCAGACTTGGGCAGGGTTAACTGGTACTGTGTCACAGTTTAATGCTGGGCCAGCAATTAACCAAATAACAGATGCTCTCTATTAATCCCCATCCCCTCCCTGATAAAGAAAGGAGAGAGATAAGGGAGAGAGACTTATGGGTTGGAAACTACACTACAAAGCTTTAATGAAACAGTAATGATAAAAATGAAAAAATACTAAATATATACAAATATACAGGAAAATTATACTGTGATCCTCCCCGCTTTCCCCCAGTAACTCTCACGTCACCACTGAGGCTGCAGGGCAGCCCTGGGAAAGTCCAGGCTGGAATCCTGGAGTCAGCAGCAGTCAGGAGCTGGAGGCAGAAACACACAGATTGAGAATGGCACAGATCAGGACCACAGGCAGATGAATGGAAGGAATCCTCCCAGGATGATGAAGCAAACAGGGACAGGTGAAGAAGGGGAAGAAGGAAGGGGTTTGACCCTCATGATCCCTCAAATTTATACTGAGTATGACATGTATGGGGTGGAATACTCCATTTGGTCAAGTTTGATCATTTATCTTGTCTGCTCCTTCCTAAAGAAGGGCTGCAGGTGTGACCTCTTTACTCCTTTTCTCCTTCCGGAGGGCAAGATGTTCCTCGAAACTGAGCAGTGTCCTTGGTTCTGCACACCATTCTCCAGCAGTAACTATAAACACTGAGTATTATGGGTCCTAGAAGCAGACACTGACTGAGAAACTTGCTGTTAATTTCAGCAAGTACAGCTACTTACAAAAGACATAGCTGAAAGCAAAATTACAAGACAGAGAACTAACTCTATCGTGGCCCAAACCAGGACATACTGCCAGACTGATTCCTGGAAGAAGCCAATGTGGAAGATGAGACTGAGGAATTGCAAAGGTACTTTCTGCCTCTTTGCCTCTGCTCCCTATCTATTCAGACAAGCTTTTGCAACCCTTCCTTGCCTGTTATTATTTATCTCACATTTAAGCACATTTGCAGTAGGTTGCAATCATGGCTGCTGTGGTCACAGACCTCGACTCTGGTAGCAAAAAACACACATCACTATGTATGGTTCCTGTCTTCTGGGACGCTTCTTCCCATGTTGTCCACCCTCCCTATAATTAACTGAGCTGATATTAACTTGCACAAAAAAACCCTTCAAAAAACTCAAAACCTCAAAAACCCTACAACATAACACCAAAGTCATGCTCAGAAAGAAAACACAGTCCATTGTGTTTGTGTTCTTTTCTCTAAGTATTTTAAATCTGAAAGGATTCCATATCCTCTTTGTGGAAGGGTATTTTTGAAGGCAAACAAGTTATACCTTAAACAAGGTATAACTTGTTTAAGGAACCTTTCTGAGTCTGTGCTGCTCAAGAGATGGCAGCACAGTAAAGCTGAATCAGACTTATCATTGCTCTGCTGCTCTACTGCAAATATTTGACAATCACAGGACTGATTCTGCAGAACACTTAGCAACCTGGCTAGAAGAACCACCTTGTTTGCCTGCACATCACTAGCTCTGTGTGTCACACATTTCCTCTTTTAGGCTGTGACTAGCAGTAGAAAATAAAATTTCTTTGTGCCCAGATAAATGATAAATTAGTCTTCAGCCTGATCAGCTACCCTGTCATAGTCCAATTACACAGATGGGCAAGTTAGAAAACATGAGGCTAAGAGCTACGTTCAAATGAGATGAAAAACCCCAAGGTCTGAGGAAAAAAAATGTTTTGACTGTTTTGCAATTCATAATGGGCTAATCAAAAACTTGATCCAATACTAAAGCTCACACAGTCTGTGTTTTGGATTTAAATGTAGTAATTAATGCAGACATATGAAAAGTTCAAGCTCCTCCATTTGTTCTAACTCTGCTCAATCTGCACAGATACTTCTAAGAGAATCTGAATTCCTCCTGTACAACTGCTCTTACTGGAATCAGCCCAGGAACAGCCCTACCCATAAGCTCAAGAAGTTACTTGGAAGGAGTAAATGTTTTGATCAGGAGCAGAAAATGTTTTTAAACTGCACATTCTAGATTTGACAAGTAAAACAAAAATTCTAAGAGCAGCCTAGATTCTTTTGGGTAAATTAGCATGACACTTAAAGATGAACAGTTGACTTAAAAGGTACATGTAAGAGTGCACATGCTCACTGCATCAAGTAAGACTTTTCTGATCATTTAAACTTCAAATCAAGTAATCAGTAAGAGTGTCAAGGAAGCCAAGATTTGCTTGTTCTGTAGCAATTAATGCATTCATATAGTATGACCATTTAATTTTTGTCCATAATTTAAAAATAATCATAAGGAGAGTTTCCAGGCTCCAGCAACAGAACTGGATTGAAGTTATTGCAGGCAGCATTAATAATGTTAAAAGGCAAGAAAAGAAATTGTCAAAGTGATGATGTAGCCAGAATCAGTGGATCAAGGAGCTTGTGTGTCAGCCCTCATCTCTCTCGAAGATCAAGCATTGTAGTACAGCAAAGGCATCACCTCACATCTGTACAGGAGAGAGCTCTCTTTCAATACAGATGAATACAAATCACATCCTCAAAGTCAGACTTCCACCAATGCATGGACTGAGTGGTATTTCACCCAAAGGATATCTCAGCAAATGAAAAATTACCTTAGGTTAACATTAATTCTAATACATCTGGTAAGTGTAACACAGTAACTGGCTACATTTAATTATACACATAGGCATATGGGCTATACCACAGTGTCTTCTATTAATTTTCAATATTGCTTAAGCATACACCACATATGTAACATGAACTGAGCAAGCTTCAAAAGTAGATTTAGTCTTCAATACAAAAGCTAACAGTAAGAAAAAAGTGAGCACACACATTTGTCTTCTAGGATTTTTTTGTTTTAATTCCATGTAAAACCATTTAAAATTTACAGTATTTACAAGTAAAAATTTCAGACAAGAACCAAAGCATGTTCCGGAGGCCCACTGTGGGTAATTAAGTTTCTCAAGTTTTGTTAGCAAACACTTTTGTAGGGGTAAAAACTCCTTGAATAAATTGCCTGGGGCAGTCACAGAGTCCTTAAACAAATGAGCAGGAACAGTGATGGAGTTTGGGGGAGAAGAATAAACCACAGACCCCTGGAGGTCCCACCTAGCCCACTGATTTCATCCATTTAGGGAACATAGAAAAAGGCTTCATGGTTAAAGAACTGAATCTTCAAAAAAACACACTAAAAAAAAAATCTGTGCAGGGCACTTGTTTTATGAGATGGACAACTTCTGTGGTCAGTTTGGGCTTTTTTGTTTTGGTTTTTTTTTTAAGACATGCTGAAATGATGAATTTAAACCAAGTACAATAGCTCCTACTTATTAATCCTAAACTGTTTACATGGCACCACTTCAAAGCAACCAGTTATTTCTAGTCTTGAGAAAAACAGTTCTTCTCATGCAAGTTTCTTTTTTCTGCAGTCTTAACAAGAGAAGGACTACACCACCTGAAACAGCATGAAGTGGTGAAACCTTCTACACTGTGTCAGACTGGATGGCTGGTGTATCTGTAAAAGGCAGGAATATTAAATTATTTTGAACCTGGAATTGTTAGGCACTTTGATATCTCATGTCAAGGTGCTATGCATGGATATCCAGAAGCTTAAGCAAATTATTTCTTCATCATAAGAATATTAATTTACTAATTTAAACTCATTTAGTAGTAAAGTAAAAGGGCACAGATCAATACTACCTGACAGTTTCAAAATCACATGGTTCACATATTTGGTACTACGGAACTGCAAAAGCAAGGCTAAGACGATGTAACTGCAAAGGCATTTCCATGTTCCCTGTGCCAGAAGTCCTCAGACTGCAGTGTTGGACTGCAGCCTAGCAGAAATACCATCATGCATTTGCCCTGTTTTTAGGCTGTCTCTTAATATCACTACTAGCAACTGCTGGAAACAAGACTGGGGGAAATAGAGCTTATTGAACCAAGGAAAACCCATGTTTTTAGCTAGTCACATCTTGGGAAAGAATATGCCTTGTGGGATCGAACGTTAGATGGAGATGCTAAAGCCAAAGAATTTGGGAAGACGTGGAGGGAAATTATTAATACTCTGCAACTACACCACTCGGAAAAGAAAGTGGCTGCCGCCACCCGAGTCATGTTAGGCGAGATCGCGCCTGTGGATAAGGACTCTAAGCTGCTCGCCCCCGGGCCACCTGCGGCTGGTTTCGACGTCCCTATCTGCCCGTCTGTAACGGAGATGCGGCGGCGGCTGCGGCAGGCGCCAGAGGTCGGAGGACCATGCTGCAGCCCACGCTGTGTGCCCTCGGCTCCCCCTCCTCCCCCCGACGAATTTTGTTCGGATAAGTCTCCCCTACCCCCTTGGCTCTACGCGCCAGTGGACACCTGATCTTCCTCATGCTAAAAAGGTGTTTAAAGTCCTTCCACTGCAGTGTGAAATGTGCTTTCAGAGGAGAGGCTACCTTCCCCTTGCACACCCAACTCAGGGCTAGCAGTGGTGGTTGCCAGGAGGAGCTGTGCCTGAGCACCCATTACTCCTGAAGCAGCTCCAACTCCTCTGCAGGTGGGCCAGGATCTCTTTTTCTCTGTGGGAGTGTAATTGGCCTCTGAGCCTCTATAACCTCTAACTCCCAGATCCTAAAGGACAACCTTGATTCCCCCCTGGTGCTTTCTGCCAGAGGCTCCAGGACAGGTCATTATGTCTGCCTAGCTCAGTCAGTAGAGTACAAGACTCAATCTAACCCCATGTTGGGTGACAATAAATTTTTCACAGCTTTTGCCAATGACCAGGCAACAGATGCTCTCTGTTATCCTCCCCGCTATCCTCCTGGGGGAAGATAAAAAGGGAAATATGGGAGAGAGACTTTAAGACTGGGGGAAAAAAAAACCACCACAAAACAAGCTAAAAAAGGTTTAATGAAGTAATAATAAAAATAACGATGGTGAATTACAAATGTATAAAAATATCTACGCACAGAACCAATACTCCTCAGTTTGTAACTACTTCCCAACCAGAAAAGTTTCCAACTGTCCTCAGCAGCAGACAGAAGTGCCCAAGTCCAGGGTCCCAGTGACAGTCCACAAAAAACTTGGAGCAGCCAAGCCAGTCCTGTTCTGGGAGGCAGGGGAAGGTGACCTGTCTTGATGAAGGATGATCACACCCTGAGAGCTGTCATCAAGTGCTCAGTGTCCAAATGCAGACGTGTGCCGAGTACCTCAAGGGTCAGTACTTGGCCCAGTGCTGTTTAACATCTTTGCTGGCAACACGGGAGAGTGGAACCAAATGCAAGCTCAGCAGGTCTGCTGAGAGCACCAAACTGTAGTGAAGTCAACATGCTAGAGAGCACCATTTCAAATTGGCTGGTACTGGGACTGGCACTAATGATCCTCCTGTCAGTGACAAGGACAGCAGAATTGAGTGCACCCTCAGCAAGTGAGATGATGAAACCATGCTGTGTGATGCAGTTAACATGAGGGAAGGGAAGCCATCCAGATGGACCTTGACAGGCTTGAGAGCTGGGCCCATGCCAACCTCATGGTTGTGGCAATCCCAAGTACAATTACAGGCTAGGTCGAAATGGATTGAATACAGCCTCTTAAGGAGAAGGACTTGGTGTGCTGGTGATTAGAAGCTCAACATGAGCTGGCCATATGCACTTGTAGGCCAGAGATCCAACCATATCCCAGACTGGATCAAAAGAAAGCTGGGGAGAGATTTTTTACAAGGCCATGTAGTGACAGGATGATGGGGAATGGCTTTAAACTGGAAGAGGGTTACATTTAAGTTAGACATTAGGAATAAATGCTTCAGTGTAAAGGTGGTGAGACACTGGGAACAGGTTGCTCAAGGAAGATGTGGATGCCCCATCCCTAGAAGTGTTCAAGGCCAGGCTGGATGGGGCTTTGGGCAACCTGGTCTAGTAGGAGGTGTCCCTGCCCACACAGGAGTGTTGGAACTGGATGATCTCTAAGGTCCTTTCAACTCAAACGATTCTGTGATTCTATGGTTCCAAATAGGAAATAGTGAGTTATGTCATATACTTGAACATTTCTGGAAGTATTATGAAGAGTCTCCCCCTTTTTTATGCTGTTCTTAGGCACTACTTTCAGTCTCATTTCAAGATCCAACTGTAGTAAGGCTACTCTATTTGGATCAGAACAAGTACAACTTGTAGATGCTCACAATATAACCCAGACTTTCCCTGATCTTCAGTAATGCTGTTCTTCCTGAGTGCTGGTAGAAAACTTCAGGTATCCTGGTTATTCTGTCGGCCTGTAAGCAATCACAGGTTGTTCTTCACCAACATCTATAAATGTATCTAAGGGAACATGAGGCTTGTCATAGCCTGAAAACTGGAGACAGCTGCTCGGAATGACCAATTGTTGTATTTCTGCAGCAGAAACCTCTGGATCTGAAGAATTAGTGCACATTTCACTTTGGCTACTGTCAGAAACAAAGTAACTCTCTTTTACTTTGTGACTGTGTTCATCATCACAAGATACTTCCTCTGTGCTTTCCTGCACAGGGACCTTTTCTGCTTTCACTGGTGCCTCTGGGGAAGGAACAGAAGAGGATCCTTCAGTGGAATTCTCAGGACTAACAGTTTCTTCTTTTGGCTCTCCCTCCAGCGAGATTACTTCATCATTCTCTGGCAACCCTGAAGGGGATGGCAAGACGTCTACTACATATATGTATTTTGCTTCTGATTTTGAGTCTAGAATGCTGTCAGTGTTCAGGTTTCTTATCACGCTGACCTGAAATGAGGGGGAGGAAAAAAATTACTTTAAGTTCCACATAATCAGCTTAATTTATTTGCTCTATCTTCTGTCGAAGTTTAGAGGTTTAAAAAAAAAAGACACAAGTTCATAATACAACTCTAATGTCATGCCAACCAATACCAAGAGAAATTAGCAAAGTTAGACTATTGTAGTATAGTGTATATATACAGTCATTACCCTGTGTCTATGACTTCAACTGTTTCATTAAGAGGTGAAGGCTTGAGAGGTGGGCTCATGCAACCACATGAAGTTCAACAAGGCCAAATGCAAGGTCCTGCACCAGGGTTGGGGCAACCCCAAGCACCATTACAGGCTGGGTGGAGAATGAATTGAGAACAACCCTGATGAGTAGCACTTGGGGGTGCTGGCTGATGAGAAGCTCAACATGAGCTGTCTATGTGCACTTGCAGACCAGAAAGCCAGCTATATCCTGGGCCACATCAAAAGAAGCCTGACCAGCTGGTTGAGGGAGGTGATCTGCCCCTTCCCAACTCCACTCTCATTAAGATCCCCACCTGAGGAACTTGGTACAGTTCTGGCTCTCCCGATGGAGCTGTCAGAGTTTGTTCAGAAGAGGGACACAAAGATGATCTGGAGCACCTCTCCTGGCTGAGAGAGCTGGGTTTTTTCACATGGGGTAAAGAGAAGGCTCCAGAAAACCTTAGAGCAGCTTTTCGGTACCTGAAGGGGGTCTACAGGAAAAGCTGGAAAGGAAATCAGTGCAAGGGTATGCAGCAATAGGACAAGGAGGAATGGTTTTATGACGAAGGAGGGTAGACTTAGATTAGACATTGGGAAGAAATTCTTTAGTGTGAAGGTGGCGAGACACTGGCACAGGTTGCCCAAGGAAGTTGTGGATGCTTCCTCCCTAGAAGTGGTCAAGGTCAGGTTGGATGGGGCTTTCAGCAACCTAGTCTAGTAGAAGGTATCCTTGCCCATAGCAGTGGGGGCTGTAACTAGATTATCCCTTCCAACCAAAATCGTTATCTATGAGTCACACTTTTATATAAGCTCTCAAAAACGTTTTCTATGTGCAAACACATTTGCAAGGACCAAATCTGTTTCATGTTACCCAGTGTATTTTAAGTAATTTGAAGTTTGCAATGTAGAGGAAAAACAACAAAGGAAGAAAAAGCTGTAATACTCTTCAACTTGCTGGGAAAACCTTTCATACTCTATAGCTGATGAGTGTAAGTTGGAATAACTGTAATATTTTGTGGCACCTTTCTCAATTGGGAGCAAAGTAAACTTTGGAAAGAGATCTTTACAATTACATGAGAACTTTTATGCATACCCATTACTTTATGTTGAAGTCTTCCTGGTTACTGTGTCACTAAGCTCTCCTTCAATGCTGAGACAAGCCTTATTGTTTCACTTTGAAACCCCTCCACAGGAAGAATATATTAATTCCTTCAATGCCAATGCTTGTTTTAAGCAATTATGACATACCTTCAGGTTGTTAAAAGTTCTTCTGAATTATTTTTGTAAAAGGTGGTTTCAAGAATATAAATGATAAAAGAGGGTAAATTTTCAGCCCTATGATAGTGCTCCCTAAGGCTAACAAAAGCACGGGGGAAAAGGGTTACTTAGTTCCTCTCCAAATTTCATAATCCATTACATATGTGTATCATAGACTAAGGTAATATCTTAATAAAATGAACACAAATACTGGTTTTTTAGATACTCTGTAACAAAATAATCTGACTGAAACTACAAGTTGAGGGAAATAAGGAAGAAAGGGCTAGGAGTAGAAAAAGGGGAGAAAAATAACACTGTTTAAGAAACCTACAAATAAGCAAGAACTGCCCAGTCTGTATTAGCATATGAACTGAGAGCACCATCAAAACCAGACAATCAAATCTCAGTGTGCTTTTCAAGAGTCTTCCTTGATCAGAAGGTTGTGACCCTGTATCTTTACATCGTTATCTTCCTTATAATTTACCTTCAACCCTTACTTCATCCCTATACCTTTCTGCTCAGTTGCCCTGCTACCTGTTGATAGCACTGTGGTTTACTCTGGATTAATGGAATTATCATAGTTTAAAAGAAAACAAATAAAAAACACCACCACAGAACAAACAAACGCTCCCTGGAGAGCAGTCATGTGCAATTTAAGTGAGTTCTACAGACAGACATGTCAATGCTACTAAAGTGATGTGATCCCCTGGGGAATCAAGGACTGCCTCTGGAAAACTGCTAGGAAGAGCATTAAGGTGGCTCCTGACACTGAGACTATACCACAATACAACCTAAGTGCCATTCAGCCATCATTCTCTCCGGGTGTTCATTTCCTGTTATGCAGAAACAGTCAGAACACTAAGTGAGGAATATTCAGAGTGATTTCCATGAGTATGTATGGAAATTGCTTGCTCATATGAAGCAGATGCTTAAAAGATCTTTGCAGAAGCCAGAATATAATCAATAATGTGCAGATACTGAAAATACCATGTACAACTGGTAGGATTAATGTACCTTTTGAAACCTGTTTATACAGATGCATGAAAAACTACTGGATACTTATTGTATACTCACACTCACCTTGAAGGGATCAGAATCTGCAAGTTTTTTTGAGGGAAGGAAAAATCTGCCTCTAATAGTCCCACAGCAAGTGACAAGAGAAAACAATTCTCTGTGTAAACTGGAATCCTGGAGGTATGTGAATTAACAAGAAATGCTGGAAGAAACTATGGCTAAAAGCTGCAATCACAACTTCCCATCTGTTCCCATACCAGCACATGTTATACTAAAGTTAAAACCAAAGCCCAACAAGTTCTTGTTTCTGTCCTTTTTAGGATTGTCACATGGCCCTAAAAGTCACAACTGTAAAACGTGTTAGAGGAAGGCCTTGTCCTCTGGATTTCACAGTGCCAGCTGGAAATACTTAGAGATAGACCTCGAAGATAAAGTACTCTCTATACAGCTACATTCAAGACTTCCTTTCTCAAAAAGGAAACCCCTTTTTCTGAGTTTTTGAGCAAAGCAAGATCAGGCCAAGACACTCCTATTCCCACTCATGAAATAAGGAAGTCATCAGAAGTAAAAAAAAACACCTCAGGGCTTCCTGGAACCATAGGTTTGAGTCAGTGAGTCATGACTACAAGACAAGTCAGCAACTCATGCAGTTACCTCTATCTTCAAAGAAAAGAATCACATCTTATTATGCTATCTGGAATTCAAAGCACCTTGAGTAATGAGTAATCAAGATACAGTTGCTATTTGAAGAAAATTATTTACCTTATGTATGTTAATATTTGTCTCTCATGCATCTTATCTCATACTAACAAACTGACAACCTTAAGCTGTTCCCTGGCGTGTGCAAGTGCTCAAGATATCTTTCTCTCTCCAGTAAAGAGCACCTGAGCCTGAAGGTCTTTCACTGTCTTAACAGGCTAGGGAGATACACTGGTGGAACCCAAGCTCAAGGATACACATAAATAACATACCAAGAAATCCACAACAGTTGAGGTAATCAACACTTTCTCTCCTGACTTTCTCTTCTAATGGCTTGTCCACCTACAAGTAATTTTCAGGTATACATTTTATGAAGGAGAGTTTGAGAAGTCCATTTCAAATCTTTTTAGCACCTGGGAAAAATCTGCATGGCCTTTGCATGATCCCAAAACAAATTAATGCAGCATTAATGTAGAAACAGAAGAATATGTTACTGTCCTATAGACAGATGCTTACAGGAAAAAAAAAAAAATCACAAGAAGTAGTAAAGCAGGTTCTCTCTTGTAAGATGACAATTTGTGGCAAGTATCAGTCGTGAACAATTATAATTCATCCAAATCAAAAATAGATGCTGTCTACCAAAGAAGTTAAGATTTACAAAGATAATTCTTAAGTTCTTTGTGATTATCCAGGAGTGTTTCACAAATACGGTGAGAGTACACAGACTTGTCATCCCTGTCGGGCTTGGAGTAAGCACCAGCAAGGAGCAGAAAGGTTGAACTAAGTATGAGCTAAAAATTGCAGTTGATGCTTTTCAATGAATCTTTATCTTATAGAGTGGTTTTTTTCTACACACTAAAAAAAAAAAAAAAAAAGTGAAAAAAAGAAGAAAGAAAAGAAGAAGAAGGTTAAATCAAAGGGAGATACCTCCATCATACCAATACATTAAGGCCAGGCTCCTTCTGAAACAGCTTAGCACTGATCACAAACCTTACAAGAAAAATTTAGTATATGACAAATCAGAACTACTGAAGATGGCAAGCAGAAGGAGATGGCCTCTTGAAATATGTTTTGTGTATCTGCTGAGAAGATACACTCTCAATGTGATTACCATTTAATACTGCCTCACATGTTGAGACTAATGAGACACCAGGACACAATAGCAGTACTAGACAGATACTCTGCTCTTGCCTGATATGAAATTGCTCTTTATTCACTCTGTTTTCCTAAGGATGGCTACAGGAACCTTCTAAGATAGTACAGCTGCTGAACTCTCTTCCCTGTGACTGCTCAGCGTGAGAAAACATTTCACCTAGTTGTTCTTCTCTCTTCTTACTTCACTATTACTTCACCTTCCTTACTCTGCACATCTATAAGAACATTTTAGCATTTAGTATTATCACAATATTACCATGTAATGAAGGAATGTCACAGGTGTTCAGTGACAGCACAAGAGGAAACGAGCACAAGCTGAAACATGGAATTTTATCTGACTGCAAGAAAACGATTTTTACTGTGAGGGTGATTGAATTCTGGCACAGACTGTGGTTGTGTGTTGTGGAGTCTCCTCCCTTGGAGATATTGAAAACCCAACTGGACAAAGGCCCAGGCTGCCTGCTCCCAGTGATCCTGTCAGAGCAAAGGGCTGGACCAGACGACTGCAAAAAGTCTCTCAACCTCAGCGATTCCACGGTTCTGTGTCACTACTGGAAAGAATACAAACCTCCCCATCTGCACACACATTGAGGTGTTAAGAGCAAAGTTCCCAAACCGGACCAATTACTGCTACTTCATTTAAAAAGACATTGAAGTCTAGCTCTAAAATGAATATGACACCTGTTCGCAGAGGCTGCAACAGAACATTAGAAACAGCACTGGAACATTAGACTGGTATAAATCCTAAACATCTGCAAGACCACGGTAAAAAAAGACGAAGCAGACAAAAGATATTATAGTTATAAAAGTTACTTAGTCGGATAGTAAAAATCTGACACAGATATGAAGTCTGAACTTACCAAAGACTTAGGCAGCGTTATGTTCCTCTTCCTTATCTTCTTGCAGCCACAAAATACTGACAATATTAGACTCAGGCTCAAAATTACAGCACACGGAATGATGATATGTTGCATGCCTATGAAGTTAGAGCAAAATCTGTGAGGAAGTTTGGAAAAATAAACCCCTGCTGTATCATACAGAATAACTTCAGAAGCCATATTAGGTCAAAAAGCTTAACTGTAATGTGTGAATTTATTAATTTACCACCTTCTTTTCACCGAAAAAAACTTTATTTACAAAGCACTATGTCAAGTAAATAAAAATGACAGAAAACTTTCATTTTAAATAAACACAATGATGTTTTTATAGAGGTAAAGGAATTTTATACTTAATTTTTTGTTTCAGGTGACAGATGGAGACAAAAAGATGTCTTCCAAGACATAGAACTGTTAACTACTATGAGTAAGGTTCCACTAGTCTGACTCTCCTTAACGTTCTCCCCCTCGATCACAGTGCTGCTCTTGTGCATGAAAGAATGAACACAACTCTTCTATCAATTTTATCTCTTTTCTCTAGAGAAGTAATGAAGTAAACATTAATAAGTGTTTAAGAAGTTATCAGAAATACAAAGTCGTATCACTAGCTGCCTATGTTCTCTTTTAGTGAAGATGTTAACATCACAGTTTCATGACCACAAATTTATAGTTGCCTCAAACTTAAGAAAAGTCTATATATTTTCCTCAGTGGTAAGACAGAACAAAAAGCCACTTGTTAAAAGAAACAACACTTCTGAAAACCATACAACTTGGTGCATGATCCATTTGTCATATGTTAATCACACCAATGATCAGGTGCAGTTAAACAGGTTTCGTAGTATCAATAAAGCAGGAAAAGCATCCCCCCCAAAATCCAACAGGGTTAATTTAAATAAACATCTTTAGAACTGGTAAAGTACAGCTGGAAAAGAATGACATATTTTCCCTTCTCTCATTCTCCTGTATGCATCCAAGTAATCCCATGGCTCAAATCAGAGCTCAAATACTTAGATGTAACAGATTTCTGGTCAGACTCAGTATGTTCTAACTAAAGTTTTAGATTTTTCTTACTGAATTTCTGCTTGAAAGAAACATCAATGCAGCTTTTTTCTGATGGAGCGCCAATCATCAGATTGCCATAAAATTCTCCCCTTGCTCTAACACAGTAAGAGGAATCTTCAGCAGGAACTGGGATCTCAAGAGTACATTTATACACCGTACAGTTGTCTTCAGGGAACAATTCTTTAGTCTGCAAAAAATCAGTCATAACATATAATTTGATTCAATATATCAACTTAAATGTAATACTATCTTTCAACACTTCCAAAAATGTGAAATCAGTATTAGATATAGCTCCTACATCATCCAGATACCTTGAAAAAGCTGTGTGAACTTTAGCCATCAGCTTGTGAACTACCTTAAAATGTTGTATTTGATCACACTACGGGGCTTTCTTCTAAAATGTGTACTGACTGCAATCTAGATTTGCACTCCTAATTCCCTTATAAAATTTGTATCTGTACACACAGGAAAAGGTAAATAAACACATCTACTCTAATCTTTCTCAAATTTACCCTCCATGATTGCTAAATAAAGTGGTATCAATACCTTGAAAGGTAATCATCTTGAACTAAAGGTCTACCCTACACAAATAAAAGGGGCATAGGTAAAGTTACCAGTGTTTTAATACATATGCAGAAACTATAGCATGGGTTCAAGTAACTCTCTCTTGTGCACAACTAATGCAGTAATCTCCTTTTGTTGCAAGATGTCTCCCTGGACAACTAAAATCCAGACCTCCCAGACATGTATCTCATGGTGATACAACTGATGTTTAAGGGCTTCAGCAGTCCTCTGTTAAGTTCAGCTGTTTTATTGATATCTGTTGACCCTAAGTGTCACAGGAGTGAACCCCTTGTTCATGCATTTAAGGTAAAAACCACATTTTTAGTTTGAAGATTTCATTTTGAAACTTACCTCATTTTTACTGTTCCAAAAAGTGACTGAGTACATGGGATCCAAATTAATTTCTTCGGTCCGAGGAAGAAGCTCCACAGATGGGAATGGAGGATGGTAAATATCAACCACGATTTTATCACTGTGTCTCGAGAGCTTCAGTTTTGGTGGTCCTATTTTTCCTGCAACACATTGCACCCTTGCTATTAGGCCAAAGCTTTTGACAAAAAATATTTTATAGTTAGCTTTCCAAAGTTCATTAGAGATTTGAGAAGAATTACATGTTTATTTCAATGTTATAAATATCACACAATATGACACTTAGAACTAAAGGAGGTTACTTTATGAATATAAGTCTGATATTCAGAAATCTGCTTCTAAAATGGACATGGAATTTCACTGCTGAGCAATTCAACTTTCCTAAATATGTAAGGTCATAAATATTCAGCTCACTGACAACAGAAAAACAACAAAAGCAATCAGAGAATCACAGAATCAGCTGGGTTAGAAAGGTTCTCTGAGATCAAGTCCAACCCTTGATCCACTACCACCGTGGTTACCAGACCATGGCACTGAGTGCCACATTCAGTCTCACAAACCTCCAGGGATGGAGAACCCACCACCTCCCTGGGCAGCCCATTCCAATGCCTGATCACCCTTTCTGTAAAGAATTTTTCCTAATATCTAACCTAAACCTCCCCTGTCAGAGCTTAACTCCATGCCCTCTTGTCTTACTGACAGCTGCATGGGAAAAGAGACCAACCCCCCACCTGGCTACACCCTCCTGTCAGGGAGTTGTAGAGAGTGATGAGGTCTCCTCTGAGCCTCCTCTTCTCCAGACTGAACACCCCCAGCTCCTTCAGCCCTTCCTCACAGGACTTGTGCTGGATACCTTAACAGCCTCCTTGCTCTTCTCTGGACCCGCTCCAGCACCTCAATCTCCTTCCTGAACTGAGGGGCCCAGAACTGGACACAGGACTCAAGGTGTGGCCTCACCAGGGCTGAGTACAGGGGCAGAATCCCTTCCCTGGACCTGCTGGCCACACTGTTCCTGATACAGGCCAGGATGCCATTGGCCTTCTTGGCCACCTGGGCACACTGCTGGCTCATGTTCAGCTTCCTGTCAATCCAGACTCCCAGGTCCCTTTCTGCCTGACTGCTCTCAGCCACTCTGTGCCCAGCCTGGAGCTCCCCATGGGGTTGTTGTGGCCAAAGTGCAGGACCCGGCACTTGGCCGTGTTGAACCTCACCCCATTGGAATCAGCCCAACTCTCCAGTCTGTCCAGGTCCCTCTGCAGAGCCCTCCTGCCTTCCAGCTGATCCACACTCCCCCCCAGCTTAGTGTCATCTGCAAATTTGATAATGGTGGACTCAGTCCCCTCATCCAAACCATCAATGAAGATATTAAACAGAACTGGGCCCGGTTCTGATCGCTGGGGGATACCACTGGTGAGCAGCTGCCAATTGGATCAGCACTGTTCAGCACCACTCTCTGGGGGCCTCCAGCAGTTCCTAACCCAGCACAGAGTGCTCCTGTCTGAGCCCTGGGCTGCCAGCTTTTCCAGAAGAATGCTGTGGGAGACGGTGTCAAAGGCCTGGCTGAAGTCCAGGTAGACCACATCCACAGCCTTCTCCTCATCCACTATACGGGTCACCTGAGCATAAAAGGAGATCAGGTTGGTCAGACAGGACCTGCCCTTCCTAACCCTGTGCTGAATGGGTCTGAACCCCTGTCCATCATGTAGGTGCTGTGTGATTGCCCCCAGGATGATCTGCTCCATAGCCCTGCCAAGCACTGAGGTCAGGCTGACAGGGCTGAAGTTTCCTGGGTCCTCCTTCTGGCCCTTTTTGTGGATCAGTGTGACATTCTCCAATTTCCGATCATCTGGGATATCCCCAGTGACCCAGGACTGTTGGTAAATGATGGAGAGCAGCTTGGAGAGCTCTTCTGCCAGCTCCCCCATCACCCTGGGGTAGATCCCCTCTGGTCCCGTAGACTTGTGAGGATCCAAGTGCCTCTGCAAGTCACAAACTGCTCTCTCCTCGATTACAGGGAGGCTATTCAGCTTCTTATTTCTCTCTACAAGCCCTAGAAGCCAGCTGTCCTCAGAACACCCTGTCTTACTGTTGAAAACTGAGGTAAAGAAGGTGTTAAATATCTCAGCCTTTTCCTCATCTTTGGTAACTATGTTTTCCCCCATGTCAATCAAAGAATGGAGGTTTTCCTTGCCCTTCCTTTTGCTATTGATATATCTGAAGAAGGATTTTTTGTTATCCTTAACAGAAGTGGCAAGATTAATTACACATATTTATGTGAATGAGAACAGAACACAAAATACCACTGACTAGATCCCATCATAAATCATTCAGTTAAAAAAAAGAACATACTGAAACAAACACTGCTGAAAATCTAAACAAATCTCATCTTGAGCAACAGTACTTAGCAAACTTCATTTCTCATGGCAAAGGCCTATGGTAATTTTTTGATGTCTAATGATCTGATTTAACATCTTAGTTTCTTGTTCAATGGGCAAGTGGTTTTGTCTCTCTCCTCCACACATGGCTACCAGTTTTCTGAAAACTGTCAAACCCAGCATTATTACCATGACTTCTGTCCCTTTGTCAAATACTAGAAACAAACCAGAGATTCCAAGTCATGAAAGTATAGGGCAGGGAGGGAACCATAGTGGAAAACAAACAGGGTCTCCACTCTTAAATGCAAAAATCCAGCTCTGTCTAAAGCTGGTGCCTCCCCCACTGCTTTGGACAGGCTGGCCTGAAATCTAGACACAATACTGATGAGAAAAAATGTGATTTCTCCCAAAGCAGCCCAGGGATTTACATGAACAATGAGCAACTGTTTGTTATGATGCTCCAGTGGACTCCCACAATTTCTAGATAATATCTAGACACTGAAAGCTGTCAGTACATAGGATTATAGTCCCCACAGAGGCAGAACTACAGAAGTTCCTACTGAACAGCCATCATGCTTCATTTAATCCTGGACTCCTGACTTCACGATATTCTCAAATGAGACACAATAATACAGTGAAAAGGATAATTACTAACTTTTCAAATTTGGGGAAAATTTATGAGGTTTACTTTGTGAAGGAACTTACCATGCCTTTGCAAAATAAACTCTTTTGACTCAACATACTCAGACTGTTGTGACCCAAGAAGAGCTTTAACTCGAAGCCAGTAAGAGTCCAAAGGATGACTTATTTCCCTTGAGACATCACAAAAATGAGCTGAAATGTTCACACAAGTTGAGACGTTCTTATAGGTACCCAAACTGTAAAACAGATCAAGTTAAAGTTAATACAATTACAATTACACAATACTTCACAATACACTGAATGTGACAAAACATCTAAAAGGGTGACTGAACACTAGCTCAGTACGTTGTGTAGTCCCCATTCCTGGAGATATTCAAAAGCCACCTGGACACAGTCCTGGGCAGCTGGCTCTAGGTGATCCTGCTTGAGCAAATGGATTGGACTACATGACCTCCGAAAGTCCCTGCCAAACTCAACCATCCAGTCATTTTACAAATTTTACCTTAACTTACACTTAGGCAAACTTCACCCTACTTGATTTCAACACACGGAATCAAAAGAATTTACCAGGGACTTACTGCTTTTATATGCAGAGAAAAATCAGGAAATGACAAAAGAGTAAGAACTTACTTGTAAGGTTTGATTTCCACTGTAAAACGAGGAGTTTCAGACATAGGTGGATACTGCCAATTGAAGATAGTTTTGAAATTTTCAGATGTTACTAGAGGCTTTGTTGGTGAAGGCACTAGAAGAAATAGAACACTTTGATAAACTGACCTAGTCAATCATAAGAACAATCAAATATACTTCTAAAGTGTTTGGAAAAGGCAATACGCTAGAAATAACTGAATAAAAAACTAAATGTAAAAATTGCAATTATCCCACAAGTGGACTAGTTTGCCACCAGTACAAACACATACAAGCCCTGTGATGTGATTTATTATTCTTGTCGCCTATAGAGACAGCTTTCTTTCCCAGAACCCTGGATAACCCATGCTCATTGAAAGCAGGTCCATCACACAGCCCATATTAGGTTCATAAGCTGTGACAATTATACCCCTATGTTGGTATTATACAGACATACCAGGAAGATGGTATAAATCTATCTAAGTTAGGTGAGATCAGCCCAGGTCCTGCAGATTTCTCTTGCTCCAGGGGAGCTCTACAGAATTCTACTGTCTGCCAACTCAGCCTTGCCAAAAGACAGCCTGGCTCATAGGGCCTCAAAAACTGTTCCAGAAGGCCACTGGTGTGCTCAACAATGCCATTGGCTTGAGGATAAAACAGAGTATGGAAAACCCACTGGATTCCCTTGTTCTGTGCCCAGATTTCTGGCCACTTTTCCTTTTGCCAGACTGGTATCTGATTAAGTTCCCTTTTATTCTGTTTCCAGAAAGGGAGCCTTTCAGGCATCTCTTAAGGACAGCATAGGACTCTGTAAAGATATACAGTGCAGCCTGGAGTTTCCTACTAGTTATTACACTCCAGACTGCCACCAGCTCTCCCACTTGGGCATCCCTCTCTCCCTCTGTCACAATTCTGTCCCCAGTGTTCAGATATTGAGCCACTGCTTGATATTTACATTTTCCCTTCTCTCTTGGCAGATGCATTGGTAAACCAAACATTTTATAGGGATGATTTAAACTCAGGTGCTACCTTGATGGGAGATGTTGCAGATCCCTTGTCCAAGTCCCCATTTAAGAGGCTACTGTACAGGAAGTATTTTAGGAGCACCTTCCTCAGTCTTATGGATATGACAATAATGGCTTAACTGTGCATACCATTTTCTGATTATTTCTTGTTGAGCAGCTCCTTGCAGGGGGAAGGGTCCCTGTTGTGATTGCTTTTAAAACCTTAGAGGGTACTCTTAGTATGAGTGGCTGCTGCTGTACAATTTTGTCTGCCTCCTGCAAGGCTAGCTTGGACACAAAAAGGCCTTCTTCCCATAGTAAGTATCTTTTTTCTGTACCTTTAAAAGGGTTGGACTCGATGATCTCTGAGGTCCCTTCCAACCCAGCCAATTCTATGATTCTATGATTCTATAAAACTACACAAGATAAAGCCAAGCAGGTGTGTTGGACTTAAAGATCTTCATTGCAACATGTATAGATAAACCCATGGATTGCATGCATGCAAAGGATCAGTTGGGTGTATGGGTCCTAAGGACTGATACAATCCCACCTCATAAACTAGGAGCTTTAGAGCTTCTTCATGAACCAGTACACAGTCCCACCTGGCTCTTTTCTAAGTCAAGTCATATGGTGGGCAAGCAATGATCAAAAAAATCAGGGATATGCTTTCTCCAAAAGACTAATAATCCAAAACCGTGTTGCAGCTCTTTTTTACTTTCAGAAATGTTGACCTGTTCAAAGATGATCAGAGAGGTATGGGGGTGACCCTATTTTTTTTTTCCAGGTTTGATGATGCTCCTAATGGCAACACTTATTTGTAAACCAGGTACATGTGTGCCTGTGCCTACCAAGGAAGCATCTGGTGTTTTAAAAGGCCCCAAGGAGAAGGTAACCATCAAATCCTCACTTTGACTTCCAGTAAGCCATCTTATATAAATCCAGCTGTTGTCCAGTGGCTCACATCTAGGGGACAGCATCTCTAGTTTCCTAACTTCAAATCTATCAAAGTCTCCCCAGGGAGAGGAGGAGCAGATGCTTCCTCAAGCTGTGGTTTTTGAGTATTATATTAATTATTGAGCTGTTTGGATGGTAGCTTAGGATGGGATTTCCCATCCTTTCAGACTCTCAGTAATGTTTCTGAGACCAAAGTTGGTAGCCTGTCCATTACATCCTGCGAGATCGTCTTCTCTATCCCCTCCACCCATATCAGATTTTGTCTTGCCCCAAATACTTTGATAGGAAGGTTGCCTTTAACCTCACTTTCATCCTTCTCACTGCTTTCTGTTTAGGTGGGGTCATGGTGACCTCTCTCGTTCTTCTATAATTGATTTGCTCCTGAACTACCTCCTTCTGCATCATTTGATCAGCAGCTCTTCCTTGCCTATTTCCTCTCCCAGGATGATCCAGGTCTTGTAATTGGACCCAATATAATTTTAACAAATCTGGAAGTCCCAGAATTCCAGGTGTTAACCATTTCAGGTGAGCATTCAACAACATGGGAGGGGGATGTTGGGGAACCAGTGTCCTATCATGCCTAAGTTGGAAACAAGCTGCCTGTAAGCTTTCTGTCACATTTACTGCTGGCAAATAGTATGGTGGTCTCCTTGCTCTCGAGAATCCGTGCCTCCTGCCCATAATGTTGCACAATGGGGTCAGGGATCACATACCTTGCTCATCTCCTGCATTTAAGAAAACTCCAGGCTCCCAGTAACCTTGTGCCCCATTTTCAGAGAGGAAAATTCTGTCTCCTCCTGTCAGAAAAACTCTCCAAACATACCAGTTTCAGAGGCCAATCTCAAGAATTTCTCTTGGATTTCAGTGAGCTCTGTCAGTGAATAAGGCGTTGTATGTGTTTGTGGAGCTGGAGCCCACTGTCTATTAGCAGCTGGGACCTGAACAGTTTCAGTTTTAAACAATGGTCTCATTACTGCCTTTTGTTTATCTGAGTAATAGTCCACTTTGATAATAAGCAACCTTTGATAAACCTTGGCCTGCTCAGTCCTCTAAATCAGAGGATCCTGGCTGCAGAACAGCAGCTTCCCAATTGTGGACACTGAAATTCTAAGGGAGCAGTCATATTAGTTGAATGTTTCTAAGTTCACATGACCTGATGGGGTTTACCCCAGAGCACTGAGAGTCCGGGGAGGTCCCTATTAACTGGAAGCTAGCCAGCATTATTCCAGTTTACAAGAAGGACAAGAGCAAGGACCCAGGAAACTACAGACCTACTAGTCTAACCTCAGCACCTGTAAAAATTATAGAGGTGATCATACTGGCTGCTATTGAAAGACATTTAAAGGACAACAGGATCATCACATACAATCATCATAGATTAAAAAATGGAAAGGCCTGTTTAACTAATATCCTATTATAAGGTCACCTTCCTAGCCTTTTTGGATTTTATTAAGGCTTCTGACAATGTCCCTCACAGCATCCTTCTGGACAAGTTGGGATTTTTCCAAGGCCTGCCCTGCAGCTTTGGTGGTGACATGAGCACCTTTGGGGGGTGAGGGGACAGTGATTCTGTGTATATTTTATTTTCCTTTTCATCTTTACTGCTTCATCAAAGCTTATGCAGCTTAGTTTCTGACCTATAAGCCTCTCATTGTCGCACCCTTCTCTGAAAGGGAGAGGAGCATCTCTCAGTCATCTACTTGTTGGCCCACTGTTAAACATTGATACAGGCATTAAGGACACCTTTCAGCATGAACTGAGAAGCTCAAAGTCCTATAGCTCTGCTCACAAAAGCCAGTAAAGAAATAGGTTTATAACACACCTCCGCTCATCTCATTAACTTCTCCATGTTTCACGGGCCAAGAATCATCTCCTCCCTTTTTTTTCTAAGGGATGACACCTAATCACACCTTGTACCAATCTTCTTCTGTACAAGCAACAGAAATACTGTCTTTCAGGTGGTTCAATGGACCACCTTCACTTCTAGTGAAGGAAAAAGTAAATTTTTCTCAGCTTGTGTTGATTTTTGAGATTTGTTGGTTACTTTAAAGCCAGAGAATGCCTGAAAGCTCACCACCTTTCCCTAACTGCAATGGTTATTTTCATGGAAGACTACCTCTACTTGCAGTCACTGCCTTACCAATTTGAGTCACCAAGGACTTACTCTTCATTTAGTAATAATACACAGAAACTCAGTGCAAGTCACAGAAGTTTAAGATGCAGAACTGAGTGCTAAGCACTGTAACAGTTCAGACCAAAGGACCTCAAAAAAGGCACAGAAGAAGGATCAGCATGTGATTACCCATGGAAATTCTGCTTTTAATGCCTTGGCCAGACAATTCTAGGCCTCTTCTTCAGGTCTCTCATCCTACCTGCCTGCCCCAAATGGTCTTCACTGTTCAGCTCACAGCCCCTTTACTCAAGCTGTTTATCTAGCTTTTAGTGATTTCTCTGGCTAGTTCCCCATCTTGTACCAGTGCAGAGAAATGGCCCTGGGACACATCAGCTTCATTTCACACCAGCACTCCAGACCATAAAGAACACTGCAGATTTTCGAAGCGCTAACATTTAATTTTCACAGATGCCACTTCTGCATACTGCCAGTTAAAATGCTGCAACAAGGACTATTTTACTTAAACCATAAATGACACATTATTTTTTTAAACACATTTCACACTGTTCTGTGCTGCTAAGCAAGCACAATTGGAGGAAGCTGATAGTGGCTAATGCCACAATGGGAATCATATCTTACAATAAATAAGCAAATGCAGCAACACTTGAGGTGCAAACTCAAACACTGAGAAACTTAACGTGGAAAAGGTGAGATGAAAATATATCAGCAAATCATGTCATACAGGACATTCAAGAAGTTCTTGTTTACTTCCAGTTCAAATGCAGTGATCTCCACCTGCAGTTATCTCTGTCCATTCACCCGGCATTGTAAGACAGCAATACTGGCTGACAGGCAACAGAAATGTCAGCAGGAACATTTTTTTTCGCAGAAATTTAGCTGGATACATGCATTGTGGAAGAACATAGGAGGAACTTTAAATGGCAGTTCTGTGTTCAGAGAATACAGGAAAAAAAGGCAAAGGTAGGCCAGTTAGACTATACTGGAAGATTACTGAAAGAAAAGAAGCACACCTGGCCTTTGAGGATGAAGAGATGGAGTGTTAAAAAGCAAAAGCAGGACTAAAGGAGGAACAAAAGGAAGCACAAACATGATCACTGGGTGACCTAGAAGTTGAATATTTAGTAGAGAACAGACATGGGAATACAACAACACAAACTCAACAAACTCACACCTGCATCAGTTTATGACCAACCTACATAAGTGGGATAGAAATACAAATATTTATTTGTTCACATACAAACAATCCAGACTAACTATTGCTGCGATATTGGTGGCAAAGACCTTAGCAGGTGCCACTACTGTGGGGTGTATGTGTATATATACAGTATCAAGTATCTTCTTAATGTGCAAGTACCTTAACTAATGGTATTTAAGTTTTGGAGACATTTGTATCTGCAAGAAACTGAACAGTTAAAGCTAATTTGTGTATTGTACAGAAAGGAAATACACGTGGGAGGGCATTATAAAAACAAATACTACTGAAAGACACTTGTTTTACTGCAAGTATCTGATGCTTGGTTCCAGGCTGCTAAGTGGGAGGGTTTTTTGGTTTGGTTTTTTTTTTTCCATAGTAACAGGAATAAGTATACCTAGTTGCATCTAAGACTAAGGAATCATAGAATCATAGAATCATGGAATTGGCTGGGTTGGAAGGGACCTCATAGATCATCGAGTCCAACCCTTGAACCACCGTTGCGGTTGCTAGACCATGGCACTGAGTGCCACATCCAGTCTCAAACGGATCTCGCTTTGCAACGGGAAGGAGCAGGGAGGCGTCACCGGCCCCCCACCTGCTCCGGAACCACAGGCTCCCTTTTTTCCTCCTTTTTTACCCTTTCTCATGCCCGACGAGGGTAACGCACCCGACAGGGTCGTCTTCTCAGCGTTCGAAACTGCCGGCGACCGCCGCCGGCCGCCGGCTCCAAAACCCGTAGGGAACCGCTCATCCCTGCCGGGGATCGGTTTTGCAGATGGAAAAAAAAAAAAACAAAAAACCACCGACGCCAACCCGCAGGGCGCAGCACCCTGACAAGGTTAGCACCCGGGGAGCAGGGGGAAAACCACCGAGGGAAGGCAACCCCAAAGCCGCCCGAGTTCAGCTGCCCGTCACGAGGTGGGACGGCCGGGCTGCTGTTTCCCCTCTGCCCGGCTTTTCACGGGCTCCAGATTAGGGCCAGTAAGAGGAGGGGAAAAAAAAAAACAAAAAAAGCAATTCGGTGAGCTCCAGGTTAAGGCCGAAGGAAAAGTAAAGGAGAGGGGAGAGAGGCTTCACCGACAGCCTCCTTCCCCGACAGCCTCCTTCCCCTTTGCCCTGTAAAAATTCACGAATCCCCCAGGTCAGGAAAAGTCAGAGGGCTCTCCGGCACTGCAAACTTGTGGGCAAAAAAAACGAAGCGGTGCAGCCGGGACCACACCACCAGCTGGGCACACTTAACCCAAGCCCTCCGAAAGGAGAGCGGTGCCTTCACCGAGCCCTTGGGGACTCGGGGGAAGCCGCGGCAGGCTCGGCAACCCCGGGACATATGCACAGGGCCGTACTGGACGACAAAGCCAGCGGCCGCAAAAACACCCGCTACAGCGGGCTCCGGCTTAGGGCCAGGGCACGACTATAGGAGAAAGGTGGGGCGCTGCCGCCCCACCGTAAAGAGCTCTTCCAGGGCTGCTCGACTCCCGGCGGACGCCCTAGAGCCGAGCAGGGCTCCAGCTTGGGACCGGAGCGCGACTAGGAAAGGAGGACAGGGCGCCGCCGTCCTGCCGTCAGCAGGTCCTCCTGGGCTGCTCGGCTCCCGGCGGACGCCCCGGAGCCCAGCAGGGCTCCAGCTTAGGGCTGGAGCGCGACTGTAGGGGAAGGCGGGGCGCCGCCGCCCCGCCGTCAGCAGCTTCTCCCGGGCTGCTCGGCTCCCGGCGGACGCCCAAGGAAGACAATGTGAACAACAACAAATTCACTACTTGTACAGCACATACAACGTAGTTCTGCTTCCAGTACATAAAACCTGAAAATGCTCACTTGTTTCTACAAGTTTAACTTGTCTTGCTTTGTACATTCACCTCCTCAAGTCAAAAAACACCACCACACTGCCCATATTTCACCAATCACCATAGGGTTAGCCACACACAAACAGAGAAAGATTTCCATACAACTAGACTATCTATTTTAGATTATAACTATTTCCAAGTCATATTACCTACGGAAAGTACTTGTGAAACACAAGTTTTAAACCCCCATATAGTCAATAAAAACCTATTTTTAAAGGATATACAGAAGTACTTATTTTTTATACATGCAGATGTCCCATCTGTTCATTAAGCCTCAGCAATGAATCACCCAACAACAAAAACTGAATCCACTGAATTTCCCCTTCTCCAGTTCAGAGACATAAAAATTAAATAGTCTTTAAATTCATGTTTGTATCTTGTGCAACAACTAAGTTCCTCCTCTCATTCTGGCGGAGGTCATGAGGTGTTACTGTATACACAGAGGCACCAATGTTCATGGAAACAGTATTCAACTGAAAGAATAATAATGCATGTAAGAGAATAAGGCCTGAGGACTCCACAGTGAATACTCTATGGAGCCAACAGCTTTAAAAAAAAGAGATCAAGTTGCATGTGTCTATTAAATTTCACTTAGGCACTAACATAGAGATTGAAAACAATTGAAAGATCAAAATGACAAACTGAAAAAAAAGCATGCAAAGAATCTTTGGAAGGTGCTTTTTTTTATTTATTTTCCTGTGAAAAGTAAAAAAAAGTCCCTAAAATCCCTGGGTGACACATTAGGAAAACAGTTTTAAGTCATTTCAGCAAGCCAAGAGAACATTCCAAGTGGGTAATCAACATTTAGCCTAAGAAAGAACATGCAGTATTAGATAAAATGCTAACAAATCAGTCCCTTCTGGATCCCTGACTGGGAAAACAGTGTGCCTTCTTTAACACAGAAGCAGAGAGTATTACGGGTTGGAAGGGACCCCAAAATCTCATCGAGTCCAACTCCCCTGCTAGAGCAGGATCATCTAATGTAAGTCACACAGGAAAATGTACAGTGGGTTTTGAGTGTCTCCAGAAAAGGAAACTCCACAACCTCACTGGGCAGCCTGTCCCAATGTTCTGTCACTCTCATGGTGAAAAAGCTTTTCCTCGTATTTACGTGGAACCAACTATGCTCAAGCTTGTATCTGTTGCCCCTTACCCTATCCTTGGACACCACTGAGAAGAGCCTGGCTCTATAATGACACTCACCCTTTACATATTTATAAACTTTAATGAGGTCACCCCTCATTCTCTTCTCCAAGCTGAAGAGACCCAGCTCCCTCAGTCTTTCCTCATAAGGGAGATGTTCCGCTCCCTTCATCACCTTGATTGCTCAGCACTGGACTCTTTCAAGCAGTTCCTGGTTCTTCTGGAACTGAGGGGCCCAGAACTGGACACAGTACTTCAGATGGGGCCTCACCAGGGCAGAGTAGAGAAGAACCTCTATCAACCTAACAACCACCCCCTTTCTAATGCACCCCAGGATGCCAATGGCCTTCTTGGTCACAAGGGCACATTGCTGGCTCATGGTCATCCTTCTGTCCACCAGGACCCTCACATCTCTTTCCACTACACTGCTCTCTGTCACAGCTCAGTCCCCAACCTATACTGGTACCTGTGGTTGTTCTTTCCCAGATGCAAGTCTCTGCACTTGCCTTTGTTGTATTTCACTGAAGTTCTCCCTACCCAACTCTCCAGCCTGTCTAGGACTTGTAGAATGACAGCACAGCCTTCTGATATATCAGCTACTCCTCGCAGTTTTGTGCCATCAGCAAACTTGCTGACAGTGCACTCTGTTCCTTCATCCAGGTCCTTGATGAATACATTGAATAGCACTGGTCCCATAGACAAGCCCATGTGATATACCAGCCCTGTGTTCCACTTGAGCTCATATATCCACTTTAATTGCACCCAAAAAAGGGTAGCAGCTTTGGTGACTTCACAAATGTAAAAAAAAGAGATTCTCCTTAGCATTCACCACCACTGAAAGAGGAGAGGAAAGAGATCAGATTAAATGAGTACTGCCCAAGTGCTTCTGCTGGACACTGCAGCAATACACAATTAAAAAAAAAAAAAAAAACAAAATTGTCAAAAAGGCAGCATAAGCCCTGGCAAATGGGTTTAAAGAGTAGCAAGTCTGTACTAAAGGTGAAAAACAAGACACAGTAAGAATTTAGTCTGTTTCTGAAAGCTGTATTCCCTTCTAGAATGGACCTCTTTAACCATTTAGGCCCTCAATTCAATTTGTTCTGAATCAGGCAAAATTTAGCCTGTATTAAAGCAGAATACAGCGACCTGGGGGCTAAAAGAGAATTGGCAGTACTGCTCAGAACTGCAGAGCAGGAAGAGTTCAGCACTCACCAGAAGTACCAGGCACACACCCTGTGTGAAACAACTGTCAGAGCGCTGGCTCTGTCCACTTGTCAGCTCCCCAGCTAGGCAGCACACTTGTGTTAGCATCCATCGTCTCCATTGGGCACTTCTGGCAGCAAAGGCACTAAGGAAAGATAAACCATCCAGTTCCTGCTTTCCTCACACTGCTGGAGGGGAGACCTGCTAAGGTGGTTTTGGAGGGGAGCTCAAAAGACAGGCCAAGACCAAGCAACAAGGTGCTGAGGAATTTTGTCCCTGCTATCTGCCCAGACTGCTAAGCAGCAGGAGCCATACAGCATATATGGAAAGGTTTGCACAGGCTTTTCTTCACTCACTTTCATTTATCTCTCCAAAACAAATATGAAGCATACACTTCTACCATACTGTCACTCCTATACTTTGATGGCACTCCCTTAGCAAAGTTATTAAAACAAGCTTGAATTAGTGGGTGCAACAATTCCATGCAGAACCTAAGTTCTTAAAAGACCTTAAACACAAAAAGGAAACCACATTCAAATGAAGAAAGTATGAAGAGTAGGACTAAAATTAAAAGCTTTTTGTTTTAATTTAGTGAACTTAAATTATTTCACAGGAATTGGGAGCAGAGACTACACACAATACTCAGTGCATTTTTACAGCTTCTATTTACAATGGGGTTTTATCTTCTCAGAACTCTGAGGTTTTATACTGTTCCACAGAGCTTCTAAAATCCCTGTTTATGTTAAAAAATATGAAACAAAAGACAGACCTAGATCATCACCTTAAAAAACCCCACAAGAATACATTTTAAAACCTGCTGTAACAGCAGAATCTAAATGCTGCTGTATCCATTTTATGACAGTTCTCCACTTTTGTTATAGTTGGAAAGTCATAATAGATTACATCTAAATGCACTTCCTATAATCTGTTTTTATCTGAGGCTGGACAGAAGAACTGCTATGACTGCTAATAATCTGAACAAATCAAAACCACTGAGATCATCATACACATCAGGAAGGAAGCTGAAAAAATGAAGTGCACACATCACCTTGAAAATCTGGCTTTCAATGTGCAAGAAGCACCTGAACTGCTGTCACAGTCTCTAGTCTTCTACTACTAATAATAATAAATACTAATAATAATAATAATAATAAATACTACTAATAATAAATACTAATAAACTTGACCAGCAGCCTTCTCTTCTAGGACATTTAAAAGCAGACAGAGTTCCAAACAACGAAGCTCCACCGATGAGTCACAGGCCTATTTATGCTAATCACCCAGCTGTAGGAAAGGCAGCAGTGTTCAACTGTTCAGACAACTGCCCTTGGGTTCTAAGGAAAAGTGTGCCCTGAAGCAGAGGAAGGTGACAGAGCATTTCCTCTATGCACACTGACCCCTGAGTTATCCATCACAACAAATGATACACGGTATACCATACACAACTGGCATTGTGTTTGTACATTAAAATTGCTTAATGCGATGTAAAAGTAGCATATTCTATTAGCAATAAAAGCACGCACCTAAAAGAGGTGAAGTCAGATCTCAAAAAACACTAGTTAATACTGCAAACCTCCTTACTTCTAAAATGTGAAAAAAGGAATAACAGAATCAGCTGGGTTGGAAAGGACCTCTGAAATATCAAGTCCAGCCATTGACCCACTACCACTGTGGTTCCCAGACCATGGCGCTGAGTGCCACATCCAGTCTCTTCTTAAAAACTTCCAGGGACAGAGAATCCACCATCTCCCTGGGTAGCCCATTCCAGTGCCTGATCACTCTCTCTGGAAAGAATATTTCCTAATATCCAACCTAAACCTACCTTGGCAGAGCTTAAGTCCATGCCCTCTTGTCTTACTGACAGCTGCCTGGGAGAAGAGACCGACCCCCCCCCCCCGGCTACACCCTCCTGTCAGGGAGTTGTAGAGAGTGATGAGGTCTCCCCTGAGCCTCCTCTTCTCCAGCCTGAACACCCCCAGCTCCCTCAGCCCTTCCCCACAGGACTTGTGCTGGAGTCCCTTTCACAGCCTCGTTGCCCTTCTCTGGAAGAAGTTTCCCCGAAAGGTTTCACGGTGAAGCCAGCAACCACCAAGTCAAACAAATTGGGCACTCAAGATGTAAACCACCGAGGGACAAGCCAGCGGGTATATTATTAGATTTACCTCATATGGACTAGGAGCAGTAAAGAGTCTTCCAAAGTCCAGTATGGTGTGGCTCATCCCCAGGGACAACTAAGTGCAATCATTCCACCTTGGCACGGCCTCTAAAACGCACCACGTCCCTGTGAATCTGCTCGTCCGCCAGCCAAGCGGCAAGGCGGACCCCGACACTTCCCCTCCGCCTCGCCACGCTACCGGAGAGCAGCGGCGAGGCCGGGCAGGCCCCACCGCCGCCTCGGCGGCGTTCAGTCACGCACCGCCGTATCCGTTCCAGGCCCCTCGCCCCTTTCAAGAGTACCGTGCTGCCGCCCAGCCTGCCCTGCCCTCCGCCTTCCCCCGGCCCAGCCTGCCCGGCCCCTTACCTGCGGGCGGCTGCTCCCCTCCGGAGCCCGAGTTGCGGAGGAGCTCCAGTAGCGCCAGCACCAGGAGGGCGAGCGGCACCCGCATGGCGTGCGGCTACAACTCCAGCTCCGACCTCTCCGCACCGAGCCGCACTCCTCCGCCTCCCCGTTCCCCTCCGGCGCCTGCGCGGTGCCTTCCTCGCCCGCCGGCACAGCTGGGGAGGGCCGGGTCGGGCCGGGCGGCAGCGCCCCTGGGAGGAAGCCAGCATGGGGTGGGAAACAGCGCTCAGGGGCACTGCCGGGCGCCGGGGAGCGTTGTGTCGGGGTTATGGGGTTGGGGCCCAGGGGAGGAAGCTGGAGCTTCCCCGGGGCTGGCGGGGGCCGTGGTGTGAATGTTTGTGTTGGGTGGTGTGAATGTTTGTGTTGGGTGGTGTTGCCGCCGTCGCGCCCTGGCTTTATTCGTTGTGGGTTGTTTTGTTGTTTGTTTTTTTTTAAGCGCCGGTCCTGTGTCATTCCTGTCAGCCCCAAGCGCTGAAAGGTGCATCGTCCCCCTCGTCACGTGGAAACTTTGCCGCTCTCTTACACATTCCCCATTCCTTAAAAAGCACAATGGAGTTTTTCAGAAGCAGTACTTTGAATTCACATGCGCAGAGGAATCACAATTTGTACTGAAGAGATTTTACTCTTTCTTGCAAATAACCCGAACTTCTGTGCACTTAATAAAATGGAGTGATCCTGCTGCCAAGCTAGATGGAGGTGGCAGCTTTCAGCCCTCCTATTTCTGTCTCTCCCACCAATGCCAGATAATGCTGCACCTTACCAGCCAACTTCGAGGGTGAGATGAGCACAAGAACACAAATTAAAAATTTATGGTACTCACACCCACCAGCTCTAGGGCATGTAGCAGCTCCTTTCTGAGTTTACGCAAGTGACATGTTTTCTAGACCTGAAATGGAGGCAGCTTTAGGGATCCTTCACACCCATGCCTCTTCCCAGGCCTTCAGTGAGACTGAAGTGAGGAAATGGAACTACTTGCCAGAGATGTAATGCCTCCTCTTTCTCACACCCCTGTTCGAAAAATGTACAGCTGTTTCTTCACCTTTATTTCCTTTGAAAACATTGTCCCATGTCCTGGAGAAAAGTGTAGAGGAGTTGCTTTTCCTGCCATCTGCATTTGCAATACTGAGGAGACAGCATGATTTGCTGCATGGGAGGGAATGAGCAGCCAGGAGAAGGAAGATCACAAGCCAACAACAGCATTGCCAAAGAAAAAGCTGAACTGGTACAGTCTCAGAAATAGTGGTGTCTCCACAGGTGATGAAATGGGACTGTGGGGTGTAGAGGTTAGAGAGTCAACTTCTCCTCCCATCTGCATTTTAGGCTGATGAAACTGGATTGTGAAACTATGCTCACGTTATATGGCAACTTGACACTTGTAGACTTACCCTTGTGCTTAACACCAGTGCACTAAAAAGCTTCACAACCAACAAGTGCTTAACTGTCTGGATTGGAATATTGACTGCTCACTGGCCTGTGGATTTTACCTTCTCAAATGGTGGAATGTTTGCGTAATATAATCTAACACATAAGATGTTTCCTATGACACTGGGGCAAGAGGAAATGGCCTTGAGCTGCACCAGGGAAGGTTTAGACAGGAAACTTATTCACTAAAAGGATTATCAAACACTGGAGAAAGCTTCACAGGGAGGGGATTTATTCACCATCCCTGGAGGTATTTAAAAGCAGATGTTGTGCCTGGGGACATGGTTCAGTGGTGGACTTTGCAGCACTAGGTTAACAATTGGACTTAACCTTAAGGGACTTTTCCAACCTAAATGCTTCTATGATTGAAATAGAGTTTGACACAAAAGTAGGTGTAGGAAAGCACTATCCCTGGATAGAGGAATCACCAGCCCTGGGTAGAGGTTAGGTATTCTGACAGTCATCTCAAGGACTGACCATAGTCCTTCACCTGTAAGTAAACACATTTCTCAGAACAGCACCTCTTGGCCTCTGAAAAGGCATGCTCATTCTCATGACTGTGGTTTTTGTCTTACTCCTCACCAATGTATGAGAAAAATTAACAACACCCACCAGAAGATTAAAAAACGAAATGCTATTGCAACTAAAATCTGGTGGAGTCAGCCCGAAATAAGATGAAGTGTTATAATTTCCCAAATTAAAACTGAAAGTGTAATTACCAACCAAGTTTTTTATCTCTGTATGAAACACCACTGCACCATGCACCACAATATACATCAGTATTGAGGACCATATTGCAATGATGGTTCTTAAGCAGCTTTATCTGCTTCTAGCATTCACTCAAAAACTTCTAATGATTGAGCTGCTGTAGAACCTGTCGGGAGTAGTCCTAATGCACGTTTAGTTTTTTCATTTGCATTGTCATATGCTAACATATCAAAAATTTTTGTTTTCACCTCTTCTGACAGATTGGAATGTGATGTTATCACTGAATATAAGCAATCCACAAATTTTGAATATGGCTCTGCTCCCCCTTGTTTAATATTTGTAAAAGAGGGGGTTGCTTGTGCGGGATCATGAACAGTTTGCAAAGCCTTATAAGCGAATTCTTGTCAAAGTTGTAACACTTCAGTTTGAAACTGTTGCCTGCAAATCTGCACCTACAAAAGGACCAGCACCAAGTAACATTTGTGCTTGCACTCCGTGTAATACATCGGTGTTCTGTCTAGGAATCACAGCTGCATTTTCACACAGCATTTACCATTTATTATGAAATTGCAATTGTTGAGAAGGAGTTAACAGAGTATTAATGAGCATTTTTGTATCATATGGCATCAACAATTGAGCAGTAAGAAGATGTTGTGAAAGAGATTGAGTAAATGACGATTTCAAACCATACTGCGTAATGGCAACTTTGGCTTCTTTTATCATTTTCCAATCTAATGCAACCCATTGACCTCCTCCTTCTGGTCCTACAGTCACTGGAAAAGCCATCGAATCCATGTTGGGAACCATTTCTCCTTCAACTATAGCATTTCAAATAATTCCCTTCCATCTAGTTACGGGATGCACACTCCCACCTTCCCCTCCACCTTCCCCACCACCCTCCCCTTCCCATGTTGGATCTGGAAGAGATGGAGCAGTGGGTGTTAAAGGGTTAAGGGAAGTAAGAGCAGGAATAGTGAATGGATCAGGAGGAAAAAATGGATTAGTGCCCCTGGCTTGTTCGGGATGTTCCCTGGAGCAAAAACTAGTTTTTTTTTCAGAGGTATACTCATCCTTGGTCTCCAGTTCTTCCGTTTTTTTCAGCAGTTCCCTTAGTTGCTTGTCTCCAAGTCCCAGCTCTTCCTTTGGTTGTTGCTCTATAGCAGGCACTGCTGGTGTTGACAGGGGAGCAGAGGACAGATTGATGGCAACGGTGGTTGAGAAGATAAATGGGGTGGTGGAGGTGGGAAGGAAGGCAGTGACGGCCGAGTGGCCAGGAGCCACAGCAGGCATGCGGGAGGTGGGGGTCTGCATCCTGAGATTCCTCACCCGTGTTCTCTGACTTACCTCTCCCTCTGGGTCCACTGACAATTCTGGTGGCAGCGGTGTTTTTGGTCGCTTTTGTTTTTGCTTCTTGGTCCCGTTTTTACTTTTTGGCAGAACCACAAGGTCAAATGGCACAGTTGGCTGAGCTTGAATTAGTATAGCCCCCGCGGATGCTGGTGGGGGTATTTTAGGTGCCTCAAATAACTGTTTAGAGGTTGAGTCCATATTTTGGGCATTCGTCAGTAACTGTTCAGAGGTCAAGTCCATATTTTAAGCATTCGTCGATACTGCTAGATCAGGCGTTAAGGCAGCGAACACTAAGGCTGCTGCTACCCTCTCACTTTTCATTTCTTGTAATGTGTCTCGAATCAGCCACCATAACGTGGCTAATTTTCCAGCCGCCTTAGATCCTTTGCTAATTTCATACCAGAGGGACTTCCCAATTTCTTCCCACGTTCACAGCTCAAAAGCTATACCAACAGTGGGGATCAGGGCTCTTTCTTTAGCCCACTGTAGCAGCTGCTTCAGACTGCCACTGTCATAACGTATCCCTCTCTTGCAGAGGATATGTTGGAGGAGCTTAACTACTGCCTCTTCTTCTTTAGAGAGTGCAGACCCCATCTCCTCCCCGACTGCTCACCTGATCAGGGTGAGATTCCTCCAGTGGGCGCATGCTACTCCCAGCCGTCGGGGCAACAAGCTGTTTCAGTCGACTTTCCTGCTACCCTCTCATTCCAGCTGTCTTCATCCCTCCTGGGAAGCAACAGCAAGAGGGTCCCTGTTCCGGGCGCCATTTGTGGGAGATCAGTGGACAACATGCTATCAATGTAATCAAATATAATCAAAGTAATCAACGTAATCAAAGTACTGCCGTTTATTGAGAGTAGCAGTAGCCCTTTTATACACAATCAGGCTGATAACATATTATGAGCATATTGCTGTTTGATACAACACGTTCTTCATACGCCACAGGGCACTAACTGGTAAAGCACAACTGTTTATGGGCTGTCTAAGCGATGCTTTCCCATCCTGTTATTCTTTTCTGCTGCCAGCTCCCTTATCTTTTGCCCGTAGCTGATCTTTTAATAATTTTGCAGCTGGGCCCCTTAGCTCACTCTGTCTAATGCTAAGTAGTCAGGATTGCTCACATGTCCATTTTCTTCCAAAAACACTCCAACAAAATGCCTCCTGCTCTGATTCATCATGATAGTCATGCTTTCTCACAAACAAGGCTATGTTTCTAGGCCTTCAGGGTTTTGTCTTTGAAATACTGCTCAAGCTTTGAAAAACTAAGATAGATACCGTATTTAGTGTGGGAATGAACAAGTTTGGAACCTGTGTGAGGCAGTAGAAAATATTTTTAGGAAAGGCGTATTTCAAAGGTAGCTCCACCTTTTCTTTAAATGCTGTCACAAAGAGGAATCAAAAACATGAAGAAGTTACCTCTAACCAGAACTTTACCCCACTGATTAAAAGCACTACCTGTGTTCACCTTGAAAAGGTACAAATAATAAGGCCCCCCTCCCCCCTCCAAAAAAAATGATCATTACAAACATCTAGCTTCTACACACCCCATAAATCAGGAAGTTCAGTGATATTTTCATGCAGACTTACAGTAAAAATACACATTCTGATCTTCCAGAAGCAGCATTCCTGACTCTAGCAGTATTTTTAAGTTTCTGCCCATTAACTCCCCTTGGCTACCCCTTCTTTCTGAATTAACAGTTCCAGGAATCAGAGAACTGAAGCAGGCTAAGCTGTCTCTTATCAGAGACTGCTACCACTTGTTCCAGAAGAGAAAGAATATGTCCCACTACCCAGGAAGCTCTTTTAAATGCCCATCATGCTTATTGTGTAATTACAATTGCACTGAATCCTGAAGAAAGCAGATAAATTATGGATCATGGAAATCCTGGCATCACCAAATGCTGTTAGTGGTATAGTGGCAGCTGACCAGGGTGCTCACCCCTCCAATAGAGCAGCAGCAATGAACACTACTTTAAAGTCAACCACCCAATAAAAGACAACAGGTTCAGTTGAGGCTCAGGAAGGTACCTGCCTGCTACAAAAGAAAACTAAGAGAGAAAGGTAGCAGGCACAGATTAAGAAGGCAGGGTTCTGAGCTGATGAACATGTCTAAAAAGCTGCAGTGTTTCCAGTGTAGCTGCTGCTGCTGCTTTGCTGTGTCCGGTGCATTGGCAGACAACCTCTCTGGGTCTGTTGCTTCTGCTTGTCTAGTGCATGGGTTACCTGAGATGCACCCTGAGACAAAACTAGACTAATGGACAGTGATGCAGACCAGATTCTGTGTGACAGTCAGTCTGCTCTCAGACTGGGAGAGGTACCCTGATGGACAGGAGCAAGAATCATTAGCCTTCATCAATATAATGAGGGAGCCTGAGTTTAGGTGGGGCTCTGAATGCAGCAAAAGAAGAAAAATAAAAACAAAACCAGGAGCTTCCTACTTTCTTAAATATATTTGAACTTTTTGAAATCCTTAAGAAAAGGGAAGCCTGGAGATGGTTACTGCATTTGGGAGGTGGGTGTTTTGGTTTTTAGTTCTGTTTTGCAATTTTTTTTTTCACCTAGTATTATAGTCTTTTTTCTTTATACATGAAGTTATAGTGCAAACCTTACTGTGTGTTACTCTAGTTGCTGGTCACACCCCCAGATACAACCCTGAGTAAAAGGCTAACCAACTTGTTTGGCAAAAATAGCACTGTTACAGAAATGAGACTAATCTACTCTTTTGGTTAAGAGGTAAGGAAGGGATATCTAAGTATGTCCTTCCCTGACCATGAGAAGGACAAGCATGATTATCAAAACCATGAGTCATTCAACAGCTCTATAACTTTCTGGAAAAGGCTGCCATTAATCTAGGTGCAGAAGTGTCTTCTGATAAAAAGTGCCACCTCATAAAACAGGCAAACACTGTACTGAGTCTCGGAAGAAAAAATGTTGTGTCATTTGTTCTCTTTTAGTAATCCAATGTTTGTATGATGCAGAAAGTCCCATGCAAAATAATTTATTAAAATATTTTAGAGATACCGTATGTAGTGCCTTGAAAGACTAATAGTTATTCTATTGTGCAAATAAGTCCTATAAAGATCACACATGTTGTTTGACAGACTACTGGGGATAAATTAAAAAGGAAATTGGCTGTTTTATTGAATGTTATGGGGTTCTAAAAAGTATTTTTGTAGCAATAATGAAATATCAGAGTAGGGGATACTGCAATTCTGCATGGTACTCAATGCCTAAAAATTCATAGTGTGTGTAGTCAGCAAACTCATTAATTGATTCAATCCAAATGAAGTATAATTTCTTGTAAACCTGTGTATAGACTATTCAAAAGTAGAATGGGCTATTAAATAAGAAGATCTAAGAATGGTCACAGATACTTTCAACAATACATGCTAATAAGGTATTATTTTATAGAAAAAAAAGAGTAAGAACCTAACTTTAATTCCTTAATCCTCATGATCAGTTGGATTCTAACTGAAATTTCATATATTTTTCACAAACATCCAGAGAGAATTAAACAGCCATTGCAACATTGCCTAAAGTTCTTTAGCAACATGAAAAGGAAGCTAAGGATTTCCAGATATTCTGTTGTACGTGTTATGCTGTTAACCTTTAAATAGATTTGAAATAGGGCACAGCTCAGTTGAGGATTACACAGGGAAAGTGAGATTCCTGAGCCAGGAGGTTGGATTTCTCCGTGGACGTGTGTTTCTGAGAGATGTCTCAGAGAAATCTGAAACGACAGAGGCTACTTTTCAGTTTTTTGTGGGTTTTTTGATTTTTACATTTGCACCCCTCTTGTGAAATTTATTAACAATCCTTTGTTACCTTAACCATTTGTTAGGTATGATGCTTTGTTCCACTGTTTAAAAAGATCTACAACACGTCTGATAAATTAGTGGTGGCTCAGGAAGCCAGCCTGTGATCTGAAACCACAACACTTCCTCTTTATTCTGTACAAGAATTTCTTGTGTTGCAGAACTTCTTGTTGAGCTGTGTGCTAATTAACAGGAGTGGGCAATGGCATCAGGTTTATTTATTTTTTCAGTTAACAGGTTGATGAATTGAAAGTGAACTGAATACAACAAAGAAAGGAAAATACCAGTTTCGTTATCTGAGGAAGCACATTGTTGCCTTTTGCAGCACTGCAATGGACTGCTCACCTCTGTCACAAGAGGACAGCAACAACCAGAACTTGTGTTGAAAGGAGCCACTCTGACTAACAGTTGAAATTGGGTATTCTCTCTTCTGAGAAGAGGCTAAAAATGCTTGTCCTGGATAGTTTGCTAAAAGAAAAGGCTGAAAGGGGAACTTCCCCTTTCTGTAATTATGCTCATGATTAAGCGGCCTCAACTTTTTAAATCAGGAGATAAGGTTTACACAAAATCACAAACTAGAAAATGTTCTTGCCTGAATGAAGAGAGTTTCTAATTTTCACCAGTATAGAGCTAATAATCAGTTTTCCACAAAAGAAAATGGGGGACAGAGATCACAGAGGACTGCATGTATACTGCAGATTTAACAGCACTCATTTGTGATAGGCAAAACTGTGACAAAGCTCTATAGATAGAACAACAGACTTGAAAACCATGTTGGAGAGCAGCTGACCACAAACATGGGCAATTTCACAATTTGGCTCCCTAATCACCTTGTTCCCAAAGCAAAACAGGATGCTGTCATTCAAGCATATCTTTAGACCTGTGCAATGACTGCACATGAGACAATACTACCCACAAGCACATCAGAAAATCATGTACCATTCTTTGTTCTTATCCAAGGCATTTCTTTTTATGGAAGTCAACCAGAAAAACAAAATAAATTTAGATATCTTACACATGAAATGCACCTTTGAGTTTGCACCTTTCTTTTTTTCAGTAGAAATATTCAGTATATGGATATGTGCATCTACAAAACCACATGCAAATCTGCTAGCATACAGAACAGGTTGTAAAAATGCAATCATTCTTGCCCTGATGGTCTTAGTTGGGGTGGTTATTTTCTACTCCATAACAATCCACTGAATAAAAAAAGAAGATGAACACGTGAAATTTGCAAGTCAGATGCACAACCGCAACTCCTGCTGCTGCCTGGAAGGGAAGCAATGTGTTAAGGGATGTTAAGATAGTGGCAGCCTCCCCCAGACACTGTTCTGCCTTCCAAAGCACCTACATGTATGGCTGACAAAATAGAGAGAGCCAAGTTCCCCCCTTCTTAGTCTGGGAGAGATGCTCACTGCTGCAGGCCCACACATTGCACTCTGGGTTCACAGTCTACATGTATTTGCAGATCTTCTGAGCACCAGCACCACCCCCCCCTCTATCAAAACACAGTTTTAAAAGTGATGTTCAAGACTGTGACCTGAAGTGAGCTGCTCATAATACATTTGATTCACTTGCCTTTGTCTCACTGTTAATTTCTTTTGTCAAAAATGGTGTGACTCCTACACTTGAACTACTGTTTATATACAATTTCTTCGTGCAAATGAGAGCACTGTGAGCAGAGGCATCTGCTCCTCAAAGCATAACATAGCATAGCCTTCTATGAGGAAATTACTAGGTGGATAGATGATGGAAGAGCGGTAGATGTGGTTTATCTTGATTTCAGTAAAGCATTTAACACCGTCTCTCAAAGCATCCTTGTAGATAAGTTGATCAAGTATGGGTTTGGTGATCAGGTAGTGAGGTGGATCAGGAACTGGTTGAAAGGAAGGAGTCAGAGAGTTGTAGTCAATGGGGCAGAATCTGATTGGAGGTGTGTGACTAGTGGAGTCCCTCAGGGGTCGGTACTGGGACCGGTGTTGTTCAATATCTTCATCAACGACTTGGATGAGGGTATAGAATGTACCCTCAGCAAGTTTGCTGATGACACTAAGCTGGGAGGAGTGGCTGACACACCAGAAGGCTGTGCTGCCATTCAGAGAGACTTAGGCAGGCTGGAGAGTGGGGCAGAGAGAAACATGATGAAATTCAACAAGGGGAAGTGTAGAGTTTTGCATTTGGGGAAGAACAACACAATGTCCCAGTATAGGTTGGGGGCTGACCTGCTGGAGAGCAGTGTAGGTGAAAGAGACCTGGGGGTCCTGGTAGACAAGAGGATGACCATGAGCCAGCAATGTGCCCTTGTGGCCAAGAAGGCCAATGGCATCCTGGGGTGCATTAGAAAGGGTGTGGTTAGTAGGTCAAGAGAGGTTCTCCTCCCCCTCTATTCTGCATTGGTGAGGCCGCACCTGGAGTATTGTGTCCAGTTCTGGGCCCCTCAGTTCAAGAAGGACAGGGAAGTGCTTGAAAGAGTCCAGTGCAGAGCTACTAAGATGATTAAGGGAGTGGAACATCTCCCTTATGAGGAAAGGCTGAGGGAGCTGGGTCTCTTTAGTTTGGAGAAAAGGAGACTGAGGGGTGACCTCATCAATGTTTTCAAATATGTAAGGGGTGAGTGTCAGGGAGATGGAGTTAGGCTCTTCTCAGTGGTGACCAGTGATAGGACAAGGGGTAATGGGTGTAAATTGGAGCATAGGAGGTTCAAGTTGAATATCCGGAAAAATTTTTTTACTGTAAGGGTGACAGAGCCCTGGAACAGGCTGCCCAGGGGGGTCGTGGAGTCTCCTTCACTGGAGACATTCAAAACCCGCCTGGACACGTTCCTATGCGAAGTGCTTTAGGTGGCCCTGCTCTGGCAGGGGGGGTTGGACTAGATGATCTTTCGAGGTCCCTTCCAACCCCAAGGATTCTATGGTTCTATGATTCTATGATTCATAGGACACATATGGGATGGAATACATTTTGGTCAGGTTTGGTTACCTGTCTTGTCTGCTCCTCCCCACAGGAGGGTTGCAGGTTTGACCCCTTCACTCCCTTTTGTTTCTGGAGCATGAGATATTTTTCAGAACCCCAAGCAGTGACCTTGGTTCTGCATACCATTATCCAGCAGTATCTATAAATATCTAGCATTACCAGTCCTAGAAGCAGACACTGACTGAAAGCCATGCTGTTAATTTCAGCAAGTGCAGCTACTTAGAAGAGACTTGAATGAAAAGTAAAATTACTAGAAAGAAAATTGGCTCTATCCTGGCTCAAGACAGGTCACCCTCTATATTTTGTTATGGCTTCATCTTTATAAATCCTTTTCTTCAATGAGGAAGTTCCTTGACCAAATGCTCTTAAAGGAGCACTTTCCTCCCAGTTACCTTATGCAAGGATCAGAGTATATATTGGTAGATCTACAGGAGATAGAAAGTAATTATATATTCCATTTCCAAACTAAACTTTGTGGTTGTTATTCTGAAGTGATCTTCACAACTGCTGGTTTTTCAGTAAAAGGGCTCTGAAGGAAAACTTCTGTGGTCTGAAACAAGTACTGCCACACAAAGCTTCAGGTTCAGCTGAGTGAAAGGGAAAAATGTCCCAGACTGCTGATTTGGTGTCCCCCTCCTCAGTTGTCTTATATTGTAAAAATATGGCAGGTTTGTATATTCCTTGTGTTGTAACTTTGACTCTCTCCTTTGTGAGTGTGAATAGGGTGGCAAGGGACATGTGGATACGAGCAGATATCCCTGCAGCAACAAATCAGACAAGCATGTGAAGAACAGGAAGGAAAAGTAGAAAAAAAAGAAACTATGAAGAGAAGTATTAATACAGAATAAAACAAAGAAGAGGAGCTTTGATTTTTGATACATTAATGTATCTTGGGGTATTAACAGAGCTGGCTGTCTGGAGAGGTAGGGGTCTCCACATTTTTTCACACATCTTTCTTTGAAGCTGATGTAATAACTGGTTTGCACTTTTTTCCTTATAAGCTTGACAAATAAGTCAGATTGCCTGTGAAGTTTCTAGTTGGTGGTTACAAGGTTTACATGTGATTTTCAGGACAAATAGAATTAACTCAGTGGAAGCTGTAGAGTGACTGCTGGTGAATCAACAAAAGTAGTAACAAAATAATGCCCAAGCCAGCCTCAAGCTCACAGTTGCAGAACAGGTGAGATAAGTGTATTATCTTATAAGTGTATATTGATCAGAACACTTGACTCTTCCAGAGGCAAGAGTGTAGAATAGAAACATTTCATGGGATTTCAGGAGCCACCCAGATGTGTCAACCAAAAGGTTAGCTTGATGGTATGACCTGTAAAAAGAGAGAGATAATGTTACAGGCAGCAAAGGGGATTTTGGTTGATTGGTTAGTTGCAGTTTTGTCCTTTGGCTATGTTTTTTTTCACCTGGGGTGAGGAGTGTCAGCCAGGGTGTGATAAGAAAATTTAAGGGAGAAGACCTGGAGATCTGTTTGTTAGTTTCATGATTTGGTCTTGCATGCTTTGTAACTTTAGGTGAAAAAAGAAATAGTTCTTTAATGTGGAGAAATGGATATCAAATCTCTCTGAGCAGCTGTGTCAAAGCTGACATGGAAATCCCTAGGTGAGTCTGTCTGCAAAGTGAAGGGGTGGCTGGTGACTCTGGGACTTTCAAAGTGAGATCATGTTCCAGAACAGGTTCAGATTTACCAAGGATTTTAAGGTCAGTAATCTTAGCTCATTAGTTATCATTTCACCTGACTTGACCTCCTCCTCCCCATTGTAGCACAGGCAATTAACTTACCCACGCAGAACTGCTTTCTGACACCTTCAGTTTCCTTCCAGCTCTTTCATTGAAGCTGCTTTGCTGCTACAGGCATTTTGTCAGGATTGTTCTGCTAACCAGTGTCAGGCAACAGGATCTAAGTGCCTAGGGAAGTACAAAACTGTACCCCTTCTCAGCATTCAGACCCTGAGAATTAACCCCTGTCCTCCTGCAATACCATGAATGACTGAGTATCACAGCAGTCTCTTCCCTCTAACACTAAGGACTCACAAGCTCTGCTGTGAAATCTGCTGCTGCCAAGGATGTCTGTGTGCTGAGTTCATCATCATGGGGCCCCCAGAGGCATCTGTCAGATCAAACTGGAGAGTCATTTGTGTGAGGTGTGATACTTTGTATGGAATTGAAGGAGTCTTAGAAGCTGGAGCTGTGCCGTTATAGCAATGATAATACATCTGAGTAGAAAAGAAATAGCTTGATTTAGAAAGTAAAGGAGATAGCAAAAAGAAAAAAAAAAAAAAAGAAAAGCACTGGCCTAAGACTTAGGAGCCAGGGATTGATTTCTGGTCTTGATGCTGGTCTTGTCAAATGACTTTTTAAAAAGTGACAACTTCCAGCATTTCCTCAGTTTTCCCTCTAATAAGAGGTACTAAGAAGTGCTATTGTTAGCACACGTCATACAGTAAATATGGAAGAGAGCACATCTGTGTTTGAAAGGCAGTGAAAAAACTTACCAAATAATGTTTCTTTCTACAGGTAGGTACCCTTGAAGTCTCCATTAAAAGCACACAGGCAGGGAGAAATGCCTAACTAATATGCATTTTTAACACAGTAAAATCCACAAGTGAAGTACTGAAAGGCTGTTAAATCTAACACAAAGGCCTTTATATAATAATTGTCTCAATACAGTTGTTAGTTTCATGGTGTATAAAGATTCTCAAGAAATAGTTTCTATTCCCCAAACAGGGACTGGAAGACTAGTAAGATCCCATCTATATGGATTTCTGAAGTTAAATGTATGCTTGGCTCAGGTTGCAGTAAGCTTGTTTTATTTTTACTTTATATCACATACTTTCTGGTTTGTGTCATTAGATTAAAAACATACATAAAGATAATTCTATAGGAAAACAGTAAACAGTCAGTGGTTAAATTCACAGGTCTTCCATGTTGCCAGTGAACACTGAGAGACTGAAATGAATTTCACAGGTCTGATTTTTTTTTTTTTTTTTTTTTTCCCCTTTCCAGCTTCTCTTTAAATTTGGTTACATCTGTTCCAACCAAAGTCAAATTGATGCTTTGTATGGAGACAGACTGAAGCCATCAGCAGGTTGCAGTCTTCATTTAGGAAATTGTTATCACTGAACTTACTGTTTGGGGCAGGCATATGCTTGCAATTAAGGTTTTTACTTTATAGGAAAATAATTATAATGTTAAAAAACCCCCTCAAATTTAGGGAAAAAAACTATGAAAAAAATACTTCATTTTTGTACAAAGGCTGACTTCAGGAGGACAGCATGTTTGTGAGGAAGGTGTCCAGCATGGTTTTTAAAGTAACAAGTAACAATATAAAATATTTTCTTGCTTTTCCTTCAGTACAGTTGTCAATGTGTATATCAAGTCGTTTGTCAGGGTGGGAAATTGTTGATGTCACATATTTTTCTTGTTCAGTATCACATGGTGCCCCTAATGGATCAGTGTGAAGAACTGTGTTCAGTTTGCTGGTGATGCACTTTGCCAGGTACCAGTTTGTGTTATTGTATGTGCCTTGTATTTAAGTGAGTGCACATGCCCTGTTCTGAGTATCTGTATGTCCTATCCTAGGTGCCACTGTGAAGCTAAGGACTGGATAGATGGACTTTTTTGTTTACTTAGGGTGCTACTTATGAAGTCCCCATAGGAATGTGTATCAGAGAACTGTTATAACTCTGGAATGCATAAGTGGAACAAGAGAAGCATAGGAGGGATACGGTGTTATAACCATAGATAAAAGAACTGGGATAGATACTTACATGTAGTGGATGTTTATGGTACCTGGATGGCTTAAGAATTGTAAAGTGTCCAGAAGTGAATAATTTAAGATCTACAAATTCTTCCTGATAAAGATAAATCAAACCGAGTTAATTTACTTAACAGAAGGTAAACTGAATTCTCTCTACATGTGGAAAGGTTTCTGGTAGAATATAGAAGATAGGAGAAAAGTTGAAAAGAGAGGCAATGCAAAAGAGGAATCTCTATATTTTTTTACCAATTTATCCCATCAGAACAAATTATACATGGAACTGATGGGAGCTTTAGCACTTGACATTAAATCAACAGCAACCATCGTTCTAGCTGATATGCCACAGATTAACAGAAAATCTAGGTTTAATACAGAAACTAAGTGTAATGCAGAAATTAAGAAGTGCTTATATTGTGCACAAAGATGGGCCAAGTCATCATGATCACCTCTTTGGATACTTACATGTATAAGATTTAAAGTCTGCAAAAATTAGTAACCTTGCCTAAGAGAAGTAAGAGAATACAGAATGCTCACTCTGTGTAAAAGTGCTACATGATACAAAACAATCCAACTACCACTTCCCTGAAAGAGTTTTGAAATCCTTTTTCTATGTTATCTGCGGAACTGTAAAAATAGAAGAGAACCTCTGTTCCTAAATAAGCTGACATTACACATTAGGGGACATGCAAAAAAACCCAAACAAAAACAAACCAAACCAACCAAAAAAAAAAATTCCAAACAAAACAAACAAGAAAACAAAAAAAAACCCCAGATGCTACATGAAAAACATTTCTTGACTGTGTTCTGACTGTGTTGTGCTGCCCTTTCTTGACCCAAGCTTCTGAACTTTGAATGCCATTGACTTCTAGTAGGAAGGAAATCTGATGACAGAGCAAGATATTTGCCCGGTAAAATTATGGGGTGTTTTTTCCCAACCTGTTTGTTTTGCTTCATTTTGTTGTTTTAACTTGTAACTTAAAGAGCTGGAGATAATATTCCTTTTTGTTTGTTTTTTTGTGTGTGTGTTTGTCTTTTCCAGTTGTTCCTAGGGAAACTGCAGTTGCTTTTTGAGATGAGAAGGGATGCCATGACAATGGAAGGGTGTTTGATGGAGTTAATCAAACAGTTCTGAGTGGTTTAGATTATTACCACGATGCAACCTGATCCAATGCCCTGTAAATATATCTTTTGTAGTCCAGTTCTGCTGTGGGAAGTGTGCTTCATTGCTCAGGACTGTGTTAAGGTAGCTTGGAAGGCCTTGTCCTTATGCAGCAGTTCTCTGCATTAATGGGGAACTCCAATGGCCTTTGAAATGCTAGGATCACTCCTGTTCCTTAGGGTGCTGCTTTGCTGCTAGCAGACCGTACTTACACTCTCTCACTGCCTAGCAGGAGCTTAACACTTCATGACTATGTGGCCCAGAATTATTTAGGCAGGTTTGAATCACTCAGGCAGCAGATTATGGTGGTTTTGACTATGACAGAAACTGGTACCCTGAGGCTGCTGATGCACCTATCTGCAGAATGTGACACCAGCCCTTTCCCTACTCAGGTGCCCTCAGCAGGTACTGTGCACTTGCTCATGGCCACTGATAGTAAGTCCATAAATTGGATGTGGTGTACAGTGAAGGGTGGCTAGAGATCACTTTTTCTGCTAGCACAATTTTCTCAAGGGCTGTGAATGCCACTTGCAGTCCTTGCACATCTGGGTGAACTGTGCAGAAGGCCCAGCTCTCTTCTAACACAGCTGCCCTGTCAGCTTTTTGCACTCTCAGTCTCTTCTCACAGAATGAGTAGCAAGATGTGATCACCCTCCAGGCAGGTGACTGTACAGGTGGGCAGTTTTCTAAAGGAGGTGTCCTATCACCGCTGGTGGTTCATTTGTTGCAAGAGCTGGGTGCCAAAAATGCATCTCATTTCCTGTGCATGGGTTTGAGTCTATCATGCATGACACAATGCCCTGGTCAAAGCATGCCAGGCTGCTTCTTTTCATGATGTTTTGCTCACACAACACCCCTCCCCCCTGCTTCTCTGGCTCCTAGGGCTGGTGGTTTGACTCTGGTGACAGAGAGATGGGTGTTCAGGGAAGTTGTCAGGCCCTGGAGCCCCTTCACTGGAAGAATATGATATTTGTGTTGTTTTTTTCTTGCTCCCTCTAGAATCCACTTTAGGTCCTTTTTATATTCTTTCTAACATGCTTTTAAACCTTGCTCTTTCTCTGCTGGCCTGCAAATCCATGATATATCTGGATGTAGTGTATCTCGTGCCTTTTAGGTATGTTAGGTACAATGTCTTGGTTTTCATTGTTGCCATAAACGAGTTTTATCCAGATCTACATTTACCTGACCCCTGGTGGACTGTTTGTACCTGTGGAGTCTCCAATGCCAGTCTTGTGCCCAATCTCTTACAATCCCATGGTTGTGCTCTTCTCTACTGCATCCTGTGGCTCCACTTCTCGAGGCCCCTGTTATCATATTCACCTACATCACACATTATGTTAGATTTGTAAAACCACGGCAGTACCAGATGATGGTAAATAAATTTTTTAAATATTATCTGTAGACACATAGTGAATTAGAAAACAAAGATAAATGCCCTTTTACTAGCAATGGTTCCTCCAATGCTCCAGGTTCCTCCAAAATCTGGTGGCCATGCCACTGTAGGGCCACGGAGCAGAGAGTTTGACTCGGCTGGAGTGGCTTCCTTGTTGTGTGTGGGCTGCATGAGAAAACAAGGACTTGCTTTGCCCACCCCTTCCCAGGGCCCAAAGGCATGGAGGAGGCAGCCTGCTATCCAGGCTTCCTGCCAGTCCAGTGCAGGCTCTGAGAAAGAAGAGGGTGGCCCCCAACATGCTGTGTTCTCTGGCATGGATGGGGAGCTACAGTCTGTCAAGGGGGCTTAATGGTGTTGGTGAAGAAATCTCTGATGCAGTGAAGTACAAAGCGCTACAGGTGAGCTGCAGAGCTCGAGCACGCTCCTGATGAAGTGCAGTTTTGTAAACAATTGTTTTGTAACACGTTGGTCATGAAATTTAACCTTCCTCGCAGTGTTGCTATGAAACGCAGCACAAGCATAGTCTGTGAGATATGATTTGTCCCACAACTGTGTATTTTGTCTCGCATCTTGTTTTCAAATAGTTGATTTGTAAAGATACATGCTTCAAAACTATCTAAACAGTAGATGGAGCTCATGAGTAAAATGATACTTTCAGTCCAGAAACATGAACTTCCCCTGCGTTCTAACTGCACAAAATAATTTGATATTCGATTGCTTAGCCCATTGTAATTTTCCAGTGTGTCTTGTCAAATTACTATTTCAGGTAATATTTCCTAATATTCCTCTGAAAGAATCAGAGATTTCTGCCTTTTCAGGGACATTGTTATGAAATTGTCTGAGAGCCATCTGAAGCTTTTGAAAAATTGCCAGCTGGTCATTACGACTTCTCATCTGGATGTTGGTCCTCAAACAGCTGAGCTGCTGGAACAGATCTGATGGGTCTTCCCTATATCATAAAACCGGACACATTAGTGTAAGCTTTGACTGTGGTCTCAACCAAGCAGGCTTATTTTTTTTCTCCAGGAGCAGATTGGGGGGTGCTCATACACCAGTGTTCAGGTTCTGGAACTAGGGGATTATATCTGAGTGAGGGACAATCAAACACCTTTATTTTAAAGCTTCATTTAAAACGTGGGTGTTTGGATCGGCTTTTGCATCTTTTGTCAGGAATGAGGAAATTTTGTTTAAAGGCTGTTTGGTTCTGGCTCTTCTGTTGCTGAGAAAAGCCAAGGACTTCATCAACAAATACAAAAGCTGAGGGTGTGGAAAACAACTGAGATGTCTGAATAAGCTTTGTGTATTTCTCTCCCTTTCCTCAGGTTTCTGATAGGTAGCAAGGGTGGAGCCTTCATTGCAGCTGTCCTTCCAGCAAGATCTATAATCTCTCTCTTTCATCTGTCTCATGCTTTTTATTTTCATTATATTTGTAAGAATTCAGCTGCTATGTAACTGAAATGGTCCAATTAATTTAAAAGTTATTGTAACGGAGGATGACCAGTCAGGTGGAAATGCACATGGGGTAGCCACTCGTGCATATGCATATATACCCACTTCCCCACCCAAATGGAAATAAGGCTCTAAATATTTGTTTTATCTGTAAACAAGCTGTGTTTGCAGCTGTCACAAAAATTTAAAGAGAAAAAAAACAAAAGCAAGCTTATGGGAAAAAATGCAGGTTTTTGTCTTTGCTGTTGCTGAGTTAAGTGGCAAAACCAGATATCAGCCCTAATATTAAAAAATTCCATAAATTTAACCTTTTGCTGTTGTTGTTGCGGCTGTTGTCGTTTCACTCATCTGGCATAAATATTTAAAAAAATAATAAATCTTTTGGGGGCTGTGATTGTTTTAACCTGCCAGTAACCCCCTTGAGTTCATCAGAGCAAAAGACAGTGAAAGGATGTTTATTGTCCAGCAGACACATGCACATGTTGTAAGTGAAGTTCCATCTGGTCACAACATCATGGATCATCTGGGTAACAGCCAGGCTTCATTTGCTTCATGTCCTGGACAGCATGGAAGCAGCCAAATAGGAATATTTAAATGACTGACCAACCGCAACCAAGTTTGCCCCTGGGAATTCATCTAATAATGGCTTCTTGCTAGGAAGCAGCATTGGCTCTGCAAGTTGTTTTCTTTTTTAAACGACTCGAGCTGGGCTCTGTGGAATGATTTAGTCTTTTTATTAGGTGCCTACAATTTGCTGGAGACATGGCCTGGCTCTTACCTTGGGAAATCTGGAGGTAGATGGTGTCTGTGCCTGAAATTCTTCCTGAAACATGTCTGGGACCAAAAACCTGAAGAAACCTGGACTGCATAGCACAGCTGTTATTCTGGGCCTGACAGGGTGCTTGTGCAGGGTGAATTTCCCACCTATGCAGAGGGCACATAAAACCCTGCCATATCAGAATTTTCCAAACACTTTGAAATCATTTGCACCTGTTTTTTAGGAGGCCAAAAGACAGAAAGTGGATGCACTACTTAGTTCTGCTTATCCCATGATCTGAGCACCTCAAAGAGCATTTTGGCTGCTGGCACTGCCTTTGTGATGGCAGTGAGCAGGGACCCCAAAAGAAGCATTGCCTCTGTTTCAAGAGCTGCCCCATCCTTCCCCCTGTCTGGGCAGGAGCAGCTCACCAGTGGCAGTGCTGCATGCAGCCCCAGGGGGAAGTCCTGCTGCCAGAGGTGTCTTCCCCTCAGAAAACTCTGTTCTACAAATCTAGAGGTGGGTGCTGGGCAATAGCAGGTGTCAGGAAGCTGCCTGACACAAACATTTGCAGTTTCAATAGCAAAGGTTGAGGGAGGCAGAATTTGCCAGGTGAGTAATACCTTTCTTCAAGGTCTAGGAAGTTATGCAGAGTCCAATAAGCTGCATAAAATATGCTTCCCAAAATTCAATCTGCCTATAAATACTTTATTGGCAGTGCCTGAAGTAGCTTTTTTTTAAGCACAGCAGATATTCTGTAGTTCTGTAGATGGTTCACTGCTTGTTTATGATAACAAAATTATTCAGTGAGTGATATGGAGAAGTACCTGAATTTACCTTCGGAGGTGGCTGAGAGAGGTATTCCTTTCTGCTTTAAAATGTGGGCATCTCCTATAAAGATGTCTTTCAGGTAAGATGTGGAACAAAAATTATTCAGAAAAAATAGCTGAGATACCACATAACAGCCATAGGCATGGTGCATGGGCTGTCCCTTTCAGAAAATCTCAGGAAGAAAGCATCTAGATGAATTCCAGGGGTGAGTTCTATGGTGAGGTGATTCTGCCCCTTTACCCTGCTCTGACAAGGCCTTACCTGGAGTCCTGCATCCAGCTCTCGACACAGAAAGGACATGGACCTGATAGAGTGGGTCCAGAGGAGGGCCACAAAAATGATCAAGGGGCTGAAACACCTTTCCTATGAAGACAGGCTGAGGGAGCTGGGGTTGTTCAGCCCAGAGAAAAGAAGGCTCTGGGGGGACCTAATAACAAACTTCCAGCATCTGAAGGGGACCTACAGAAAGGCTGGAAAGGGACTTGTTTGCAAGGACCTGTAGTACTAGGATAAGGGGCAATGGTTGTAAACTAAAGAAGAGTAGATTTAGACTGAATGTTAGGAAAGAGTTCTTTACCATGAGGGTACTGGAAAAACAGAGCAGGTTACCCAGAGAGGCAGGTGAGTCCTCATCCCTGGAGATACTCAAGGTCAAGGATCTGAGGAACCTGATCTAGTTTGAGGATGTCCCTGATTACTGCAGGGGGGGATAAATGAGATGACCTTTAGAGGTCCCCTCCAACCCAAACCCTTCTATGATTCTATGACTCTATAACTTTCAATTAGTTGCTGCAGAAGTGTTTTGGGGATTTCACTCACCCCACAGCTGAGCATATCCCGTGCCTACCTCCTCCCATGACCAGCCCCAGTGCAGCCAGCTGGAAGAGATGCTCTAAAATGTTCACCCTTTATTCCTTTATGTCTGTATCTGTATAAATATATATATATATATATAGCGTACCTAATGATTCTGATGTAGGCATGCACTATATATATGTATATATATATACATATATATATATATATATTGTACCTAATGATTCTGATGTAGGCATGCACATAAACCTCTCCAGATAAGTAAGATCGATTACTCCTCGGATAACGTGATGCCCGAGCCTAAGTTTGCAGGAAATGCCGAAATTTCCTTCAGTCTAATCAAACAGCCCCCAAGTGATTTTTTTTTTTTTTTTTTTTAAATCTTTTCTCCGTCACCGCAATAGCTTTACAAATCCGCTTGGAGTCACTGTCACACCGCGGCGGGACCAGAGCCGAGTCGGGGGGAGACCCGCTCTGTCCACTCTGCCCCCCGCTGCCCCCTCCTCCCCCCGCCGCCCCCCGGCCCCGGCTCCGTCCCAGGGTTCGGGCTGTCATGCCATTAAATTCTGTCTTACGTGCCCCTGCACTTAGGCGGTCGCGCTGGAGGGCTGGGGGATGCCGATACACTCACCTGTATCTGCAGAGAAGTGTTCCTGCAGGGCTGGGAGCTTTGGGAGGGCTGGGGAATAAACAAATGGATAAAAAAACCACACACACACAAAAACCCCACACCAAAACAAACACACCAAAACCCAGCAGTTCCCTCAGTGTCAAAAGATGATTGCCAAAACATGCAGAGATTGATAGAGCACAGCTATTGAGAAATGTATTGACCTCGGGATGTAAGCTATAAACAGCAAACTGTTTTATTTGAAGAGATTTTCTTTAAAACTTCCATATTTATTCCCACCCCCACTGCTGTTATACAGAAAGTCTGACAAATGCTGCAGTGGTTAGGGGGCATTAAAACACAAAGCAGTTCATACACCAGTCTCAATTGATACAAAGTATTTTTGGCAAGCTATTTGACAAAACAACATGCTATATAACAAGCTGACATTAAGTAATTTACAATGGTGCAGTTGGCAGAGGGGTAAAAAAAGCTTTCTAGCCGTAAGCAACAGTATTAAAAATCAATTTAATTATTACCTCACAGTTTCAGCGGCAAATAATGACTTGGACTGACATGAATCCGCTTCAGTTTTGTAAAGAAATCTTGTGTGTATTTCAGAAAAGGAATGACTTTCCCACGGCAGGAAGAGTGTGGTCGTGTCTCTCATGAAAGATTCTGCTATCCTCTGTGGCTTTTCCACATTATCATTTACAATCCAGATATTTAAACCATAGTAAAGTACCAAATGAGAAGTTTGTGGTACCACTGCTGCTCTAGCCACTATGTCTCTTTTTATGTCAAACATTCTTGTTTCGAGGGAAAATTACTTGCTTCCAAATGATATCCTAAGCCACCAGACAAATGCATACTGAGTTTGTTTGGCGAAGGATTGAACCATAATACAGAACTGATGCTGAGTGGGCTGTGGTCGCAGGCTGCAATTCTCTGGGCAATTCCAGAGAGGCTGTGGCAATTGGTGTTTAATAGCATTTGTCAGAAGGGTGAACATGGTGTTAAATGCTGAACAGGAAGGAAGCGACTGCTATTATCCTGTTAATGGCAAGGGAAATTTTGTAACTAACTTAAAAAATACACATCAGATCTTGTCATTCTGAATAGACAATGTACTGTATTTCTGCATAGGCCTGATGACAAGTATAAAAAATAATTTAACTCGCCAAAAAAACAAATCACTTTTTAACAAAATTCATCCCATCAATACATCCTTGCATAAATTTGCTTAGCATTACATTTAGGACTGAATAATTTAATTGAAATTGTTTTCAACGCTGATGTTTCAATCATTCCTATCATTCACATCTTGTCAGCAGAATAAGTGATTCTGCCCCTGTACTCAGCCCTGGTGAGGCCACACCTCGAGTCCTGTGTCCAGTTCTGGGCCCCCTAGTTCAGGAAGGATATCGAGGTCCTGGAGCAGGTCCAAAGGAGGGCAACCAGGCTGGTGAAGGGACTCGAGCACAGACCCTATGAGGAGAGGCTGAGAGAGCTGAGGCTGTTCAGCCTGGAGAAGAGGAGGCTCAGGGGAGACCTCATCACTCTCTACAACTCCCTGAAAGGAGGGTGTAGCCAGGGGGGGGTTGGTCTCTTTTGCCAGATGACTTTCAACAAGACAAGAGGGCATGGTCTTAAGTTGTGCCAGGGGAAATTTAGGTTAGATATTAGAAAGAATTTCTTTTACTGAGAGGGTGATCAGGCATTGGAATGGGCTGCCCTGGGAAGTAGTGGATTCTCTGTCCCTGGAGATATTTAAAAAGAGACTGGATGTGGCACTCAGTGCCATGGTCTGGTAACTGCAGCAGTGGTAAAAGGGTTGGACTTGATGATCTCTGAGGTCCCTTCCAACCCAGCCAATTCTATGATTCTATGATTCTAAATATGCTGAAAGAAACCAGAGGATTCTATCTTCAAGATTTCTATGAACATGCTCACTTAGCACAGAATCTGACACTGGTATTTTGCAGTGTTCCAAGTGTAAAAGAGCCTGCAGTGCTGTGCAGGAGGACATCAAAATGGAGACTTCCACAGCTTTTGGAGGAATCTGGAAAACTTTCCCACGTAACTATTCATATAAATGTTATATTTTGCTCCTGCCTGGGTAAGATCTCAATCCAGCTCTCATAGATCTGAGTCTCAAGAATGCAAATGGCAATATTTAATTACATCAGTTTTGTCCTTCAGCTATTTATTTGACCTGATTTATGCTTTCCATCTGAAGCCTAATTTGTCTCTGCTGAATGGCGTAATTTCCACTATCTGTATAATTAAAAATGAATAAATGTACTCCTAGAGTTTCCACTGTGGCAAATGGCACATTTCATTTGTTTTATTTACCTTCATTTTGTCTGCTCAGTCCAGCCCCAGTTTACATGCTATCTATTTCTACAGCAAACCCTCTTCTGATATATTATGTATACAGTACTTGTGACTTGCTTTAGACTTTTGTGGATTTCATAAAGATCTTTAATGCAGAGTAGCTGAAGAACCTGAAATATTCCTAAGAAATATGTGTCCAAGAAAATGCAGACATTTTCAATCTGAGCATTTTTAAAATGAAGATAAACCCTTCAATAAACTTCCATAAATGTGCAGTCACTTTTGCAAGAAGTGCTGTTGCAGAAACTATATTAACAGTAATTTAGGATTGTTTATATTATAAATGTGGTCATTTGGCTCTTTTTAGCAAGTTATGACAGCTTAAAAATATCCAAATGAACTGTATTGCAGTATTTTTCAAGGTAATTGTTGCACTAATTTTTTTATACGCTAGATAGAAAGTACTTGATGCTCAATAAAACCCAACTTCAAGGAATTAATGAATTGGTGAGTACTGTAAATACATAGAAACTTCTCTTTAATGTCATCAGGCGCACTCTCTGACATGGAAAGCAAAGAGCTTGGTCAGATAAATTTTACTGTATGCTGCCAATACCTATTGTTCCATGAAGAAGTCTTCAGTCTGCAGTCTTGTAGCTGGCAATGAAACTGCTCCAAATCCCATGTAATTGTTTGCTCTTGGTTTTGTGGTACTTCCTGGGTTAAACCACTGGCATTAATTTGATCTGAAAATTGCTAGATTTTAGGGGACATTTGAGGCTCTAGTAATTTAATAAAGAGCAACCTGTTCCTTGTGTTACAGTCCCTAGCAGAAAGTTTCAGCTTTTCAGGCCAAATATGCAACACCCACCCAGGACATTACCCTGGGGCACCTCTGGGGTGACCACTGAGCCGCTCCACAGCAATGGGTCTGCTTCTGTGTTTTTTTCAAGGAGAAGAGCACCTCAAGTGATCCTTCCCTACAAGCCAAAGGAGGATTGATTAATTAAGAATTAGGAGATGTCCCCAAATAACGAGGGCAGTGCTTTTGGCTTTTCACAGCTATGTGAGACTGAAGGAATCTGAAATAGCAGCCTGGAGACCCTCATTAAAGGGAAGGTCTGTGGATGCTTATGGGGATGTTCCACTGGCTCTCAGCTGGTCCTTTTTGCCCACTTTTGGTCTGCTTGGCATTGCCTCAGAGAGAGGAGACCCTGGAATGGGCACAGGGACTGGTGGCCATCCAGTGTGGCCTCTCCATAGGGACTTTCCACCATGAAGCACCTCTGTGGTACTCAGAGGACGTGTCTAAAAGTCATCAGAGGATGTATTTGTCCTGAGGAGGCCAACATTTTAATGGCATTGCTAAAAACATCTGGTCTGGCTATGGTTTCATGGTGTATGGTATGTGAAGCAAGAATGACACTGGTCCCCTCCATCATGGTTTGTAAAATGTTGTGGATAGGCTCATTTCTGTGTGAGATCCATGGTTCCTCCCTGTGTTGATCTGCTCAGAAAGAACAGGCTGGGCTTTAGGACAATGGAATGAAAGCTGTTTGAGCCCATCAAGGCACAGGGAAAACTGTTTTGCTAGGGAATATGTCCTTGTGCCTCAGCCCTTCAGCATTATTTTATTATACTTGCATTGGACTGAGTCCAGTTTTACACCATTTAGCAGCACGGCTGCACTTTGCCAAGGGTCATTCAGAAAACAGCCTCCCTTGCCAAAAAAACACAGATACCTCTTCCTGAGACATCAATAAGGGCAAGACTTAGTCAAATTGTGCAATCCTGCACTTGAGGAAGCCAGGGACAAAAATCCCTTTAACCCCAATAGGACTGGATTAAGTTCACCAAGTAAACATTTGTACATTGGTCTGTCTCCCAGGGGCTGAGCAGCCACCATAACCTGGGATTACAGAGGTGACAGCTCTGGCAGCTGTGGGAATAGTTGGGTTTCTGACAGAGTGATGTCAGGGAGATGTTCTCCCAAAAGACATGCATTTTTCTCTGATTACCATAACTTTAAAAATATTTCCTCACATATTTGGGGACTCTTATGGAAAAAAAAAAAAAAAAAAAAAAAAGAGAGAGAGAAAATCTTAAAGCCATTTAACATACAAATTGACATTTTTAACTGGTAGGAAAGGATTTGCAGTTTTCAGATTAAAACTAACCTGCTAAATGTAAATTTTTTTAGTGTCTGCTTTATTTGCTTTCCAGGTAATTGCATTCCAATTATAATAATGACAATAGTGTTTATAATCTTACCTGAAAAACATGATTCTTGCAGAGATTTTCTGTTAAACAAAACCAGCAAAATTAGTTTTCTACTCATCTAGACTAACTGAGGTAACAATATGGATAGTTTACTGTTTATGGCTCAAATTGTTACAAGTGTTAAAACCCCTGAACTTGTTAACCCAACAGAAAAATAATTCAAGGGACAAAAATGTTATTTACATTGCTATGTGACAAAACCAAAGCTCTTCAGACTCAAGCTCACTTTTGCCAGCTCTAGAATAAAATTTCTTCTTCTACCTTATATATCTGTTCATTGGCATGCATTACAAGTATTAGGCTGCCACGTACATTTTCAAACTCACACGATGATCACAAAGCCTGTGTCCCTCTTTGCTTCCCAGCAGCCTTTTCCTGAGCCCTTCCCAATCCGTCGCCGCTCACTCGCTCTACGCTCCTCTTCCCCAGCGCTTCCCCAGTTGCTGTGGTGTTAATTCTTCTCTTCAAAGCCCCTACTCTGGGACCATGTGAGCACAGCAAAGCCTCAGCCACTGCTTCAGAACGAGACGGGATTTTGCTGTCTGCAGAGGTGGTAAAAAAAAAAAGCTGGAAAAGTTGACCCCCTAGCTCTGCCCACCAAAAAACTCCCCAGAGTTTTCACAGGCTTTAAATGAAGCTCACAATAGTGTTAATTTTTAAGCATTTGGAAACACCCGTTTCCACTTCTTTGCTTAGGTTTGTTTTTTTTTAACAGTTAGGACTCGAATGTTTGCTAATGAGATGATCCTGTCTTTGCTTGGGATCAGTCTGACAGCTTTGTTCACATCTGCCTGATACCATAAATTCTTTCATTGCTTTCTGCTATTCACCAGTGTGAGAGGCAAGGCAGATATTTTCTAGTTTTCAGTGTTTATTCATAAATATCTGACAGGCTAGGATCTGTCTTTTCACATGCAGATCCCAAAAACGTTTTACAGAGTCCAAAATGTAACTAATCATAGATATTAATAAATAGAAATATCTGTCATAGGGGGATGGGAGGGGGAGAGAAGAAAAACAGTGAAAACATGAGAAAAGGGAGGTTAAAAGCTCTTCAGATAATATTTTTTGCTAGCACTGTGGGAACACATACTGCAGTCACTTGCTGACCTTCTTATTTTACCTTCCTGTAAACCTTCCCAATCAAACCTGGCAGAAACCATCAGCCAAAGCAATTGCCTGGTCTTTTGGGAAGGCTGGGCAAAGGCAGCTCTTGGGGAGGCCACCCTTGGGAAGTTTTTTTAATTGGACTGCAACTGCATAAAGAGAAAGAACATTCCCAATAGTGCCAAAAAGTTTTAGCACCACTAAACATTGATAAAACTGATTTCAGCAGTTCTAATGCTGAATGGCACCAAAGGCATGAAAAGACAGCTTTCAATATCTCATCCTTCCCTCGGGGCTGAAAAGCAGGAGAATGAGAAGAGGGGAGCATTGGGATGGCCATTTAACCCACAGAGCAAGGAAAATCCTTGGCTTTCTGTCAAAAAAGAAAGCTTAGAGGTTTTTCTCTTTATGCAGTTTCATGCATTTTTGCTGAAGTATAGGCTGAGCACTATTGCTGTTTCATTGTGAGGAACAGGAATTGTTAAGCAGCTGTGCACCAAGCGGGTCCTCACACCGACCTGGGAAAGGATCCCATGGCTGGGAGCTGACATCTCCAGGGGCTGGGAGAAAGTGGGAGCAGGCTGAGTCATTTCCCTCTCCCCTCATCCTCCCCAGTTGTGCCTCCTGCTCAAGCTCCTTTCAGGCTTATTCATGAGCAGATCAGCGAGGAAAGGGGATGGGGAAAGATATTTGCATTCCAGCATTACATTTAAAAGCTATAAATTACTGGCAACTATAAACAATCTCCTGCTGACAGCACAGCTCATAAAAATCTGGGTTTGCGTATGTGTTGCATTCGCATGTGTGTGTGCATATTCAGCCTCATGGGATTTTTCTCCTGGTTATGACAACAGTATTAATTCTTCTGGGCTCTGAATGCAATGCTTGATGCAATGAACATTTTTGCTTCTTCTTTTTCTGGTTTCACATAGATCCTCCAGAAAGCTAGAGTTGTTCTCACTGCTTCAAGTTAAGTTTTGGCTTTAAGCTGAGAGGCAGGATTGTAGAGACCTTGGCTAAAAGCTCAACAAATTACAAAAGTCTTTTGAAGCAGTGATATTTGCTGTAGCCAGAAGGTTGCATTCTCTAAATAACTGCTGAAGAGTAAAGAGTGTTAGGCAGAAGCAAAAAAGGAGGAAGAGGGCAAAAAAGTGATCTTTGCTCTACTACCACAATCTGACTACTGGGTGTTTGGGAACGGGGTTTGCAAATGAAGAGAAAACTGCTTGGTTTCTGTCACTACTCTGCCTCTGCCTAAAGATGTGAATGTGAGAGTAAACTGAGAGTGTTGATGATAGGAGGTCTGTATTTCTGCTCTGCAAAAATCTGTTGGGTGCTTATGAGGGGGTCACAGTAACACATCAAGCCTTCAGCCTTGGTGGACTTCTGGGATCCACTGTGCTATCCAAAGTTTGCTTATGTTCCATAACATCAGTTTGCTGAATGTTCCATGTATTGTTTTTATATATGTATATATATATATAGTTACATAATCTTAGGTAAATGTACAATAATAAACCACCACATTTTTCCCTCAGGGGTTTAATTCCTGACATTGCTTCATCCTGTAGATACATGTAATGTCCCCAAGCTGGCAAAGCCCTCAGTCCTTGTGTTTGAGAGGTTTGAAGGCTTTGGCTGTCACACTCTATTCCTGCAGAAAGAGAAAAAGAGCGAGAGAGAGAAAGAGAGAGAAATAAATCCAATGCTGCTGCAACAGACTGATCATCATTTGTGTACTTCTAGAGTATGCTGTGTATGCTGAGGTGGTCTGACTGATGACCAGGGAAGGAGGAGTGTTGCAGCCCACCATTTCATAACCATCTAGGAAAAGGCAATAGCACTGCAGGTGTTCTCAAGGCATTTGTCACCAGAACTGCAGTCTAGAAGAGTTCTTGGCTCAGGAATAGCTGTGGTCTGCAATGATGTAGTCTGTGGTTTCAGCTAAGTGTGGTTAAAACTGTCTGGAGAAAAAACACACATAAACCTCTGTCATGCCAAGGTCACAGGGTAAGGGCAGAATTCTGCTATGAGTAACATAGCAGGGGTGGTGTTTTCAGATAATAAGAACATTTCTATCTCCAGCCAATGTTAGGCACAGCGTCGTGGATCCTCAGTGGCATGTCCTGTGCGGGTTGACTGGGGATGTCAGGTCCTAGTACTCATTTCCCACCTAACAGGCAAATAGCTAGTGAAAAGCCACAAGAGAGTTAGTGCCAATGCTGAACTGAGAATGAGTGTCCCTAGTGTGCCTTTGGGCTAACTCAGTGAGAAGTAGGGCCCAGGCACAGAGATGGGAAAAATGAGGAGGTGGGGAGAAAGCATGTGCTGAGAGAGCATGTGAGAGCATGTGCTGCCAGCAAAGTGCTGGAGATAAGGGTTTCCTGTGCACTAGTCACTCTCTTAACACAGGATATCACCTTCCTTTGTGACTTGGTCCCTTCTAAGGAGACGATGGACAGGAGTTACATATGTCATCTCATGGACTATTGGGAGATGAGGTTTTTTTCCTGGATCTCACTCTCATGAGGCCCAGTATTAACATTTGTCAGGTCATTTTCCTCTCTCAAGCAGGAGACATGATGAGATCGTGGCTGCTCTTACCAGGCTGGTGCTTTGTACTGGAGACTCATCAGCTTCTCTCCAAAGAAGGTATTGGCTGGCTGGGTCACCCCCAGGAAAGGCACAACTTTCTTTACCACACAAGCTATGGTGGGGCCCCGGTCATTCATCTGACCACAAGCTAAAACTTAGTCTGTATCAGCTCAGCACAGTTTCAGGGCTAATGTCATCGGCACCCCTTTTTTTTTTGGATTTGTGAGGATTTTGGATAGCAGCATGACAGGAGCACGAGCTTGGATGCTGGGAATCTCCAACCAGAAGCTATAGTTTGCAGAGGATTTCTTCTCCATGTCTCTTCCACCCCACAGGCTATTACTGGGGGAAAGCAGTGAAGTGAAAGTCAAGTGAGCAAAAGTAAGCCAGCTATTCACTTGGGTGCCTGCTTTTATGTGGTGCTTTATGTGGCTATTTTCCACAGATTATCTGCTGCTGGTCCTCACATCTACCTGCAACATCAGACCAAGCCTCCAGCGGGGTTATCAAGGTCTGAGCTCCCACACTGTGGATTAAAGAATATAACATTGTGCTCGCTGGCAGGGAAACATCCCCACACAGGCTTGTGGCTGAAGGAGAAGCTGTGTAGGAGCGTACGATGCTCCAGCGGCTCCCATTCCAGGAGGAGGGACCTGTTAAGAACCTGAAAAATCAGAAGCAGGTCCCGGCCAGCCCTTTGCGGGCGGCGAGGGGGAGAGAGCAGTCCCTGGAGATCTCCATGAGAAGCGCCACTCGCTCGGCTCCGCCTGCGGTTCACATCTCTTTGTCAATGGCATCCAGCCCCTGGCCTTGGGAACTGACTGGCGGCAGTTTGCAAATGTATGTGCTTGGCTGGGAGCCTGCAGCTCCCTTTGTCCCCGCGGCGCAGGGGGGCTAATAGGGAAGCCGGAGCGTGTCATCCCTGACTGCCAGAGCTTCCAAGCAGTAACATGACGGGCAACTTTACAGACAATATCCAACATGAACATTCAAGGCCGGGCCTATTCTTCTTCTAGACACTGGTACTGACTGATTCCACATGCCGCTTTCCAGACTCTCTTGCCTCTACAAGCTCCAGTCCTGAGTTCGGACTGTCCTCCCCAGGAAAAGTCCCATCCAGTTTGAAAAGGTTGAAACTGTTTGGGATCATTGAAAGTCGAATGTCTTTGCACATTGTGTATAATGCCACATAGATGCGAAGAAATCAAGTATTTGTATTGAGGGTTTTTTTTAAGGTCCACAAAATTATTTGTATTTTCTTCACTTTGCTTTGCACACCCTGCCTCTGGTGCTATGTGCAACTTGCATGGATGTTTATGCAATTAAACTGTGCTGTGCTGCACCATTTTTTAAGGTGGAATGCTTATAAGTCTGAGATGGGAGCTATAGCAACAGTAGAAACATGCACCTCCTCTTCACTCACAAGAAAATCTCTGTCAGGTGGCTGTAGCAAAAAATCTTTTGGAACTTCCATTGAACCTCAAGTTTAAGGTGAGAAATTTTGTTTTTCTGGAAGTCTAATTCCCCTGGAATTTACTGATGGGCAAAGGCAATCAGTATACAGACCTTATGCTTCCCAGATTTGATGCTGGATCCCACTGCTTCCAGATAGTTTAGCTTCGATCTTGCCCCTGCCTGCCACTATCATCACTTCTCTTCCAAACCATGTACCATGAAACGTGTCATGAAAGCAAGACAAATGGAAACATTTATAAAGGTGGATTGCAGACCTACAGATGAGCTCTGTTGAGTCTTAAATCTAATCTTCCGATGAGTGTAGAACTGACCTGATCCAGTGATGGTGGTGGTGCTGCTTTGAGTGGGGGACTGGAAAAGATGAGCTCCACAGATCCTTTCCAACCTGCATTGCCCCAGTCCATGAATCCACCATACCTGACCTGGCAGAGGTATGTGCTGCCTATATTTACAATAAGGTGCAGTTCCCTTAAACCAGCAGGTAATACTTGTAAATAGCATAGAAGTTCTGCTAGGTTTTTAGATTTCTTACCACTTCTTTCCTTATATCCAAAAGCTAAATGCACCCCAGGACCACTTACAGCTAGAAGGCTAAGTCAGCTGGGAGTGCTTTCTCCAGCACTTCCCCTCAGCTTCCTGAAATGGTTCCAGTGGGCATTGGCCTGAATGTCACCATTGCTTCTCTGCAAAAAAGATGCAGTCTTGTATCCCTGTCTGCAAATGCTGTCAGGTGACCATGACAGACAGACGTTTTTCAGTACTGCAGTTACAGCTCTGATTTCCTCTGCCAGAAGCACAGTAGTGGTAACATTTGATTTGCAAATCTGGCATACAGGCATCAGCCTGGTTGAAAACAATCAACAGAAGCCATTTCCTCAATACAAGTAAATATATTGACATGTGTTGACAATAAACTGATTTTGTGCACTTTTGGAAAGGCAGAGAGAAGCTCACATGTTTTAACTGCTTAGTTCCTCTGAAGCAGTATGCAGAAAAATATCTTTCATAGGCTATATAAGGCAGCTTGCCTTTCATATCTGTGGAGCAGTCATGATGTCTTTTAATTACAAGAATATGATTTTTACAGAGTATTCATGGTGCAATGAGCAGGACAAAAATATGTAAAAAAATATATATGAAGAGCATATGTTTTGGGATATGTGATGGGGTTAGCATTGTTAAATACTAATTTTTATTCTATTACTTAGGGTTAAAATGCATAATAATATTAATAAAGGTGTAGAAACCCACTACAATCTTTGTTTTGACTCTAATGCATTTGCTCCTTGCTGAATGGTTAAATGACATCAACATCCTTTCACTATTGTCAGTCATCAAGAAATACCTGACTTTGTAATAATAATGGAGGCCCAGATCAAGTGAGGCTCTAAACCTCACATTTAATTAGAGTGCTCTTGCTTTGAGACAGGCTGGTGGGCAGGCCCTGCATTCAGCTGGCAGCCCAAGCTGGTGGGAAGTGCCCAGCCCTGCCAGCAACCCCTGTCTTGGTGGCCCTGACAGTGGGGATGAGCCACTTGCCCTCAGGAACCAGATTCCCAATCTTTCACTCCTGGGATGCAGGGCCATGAACCCCCTGCAAAGCTAGCAGGCTCCCTATCCCAGCACAGGTGCATCCCCAGGGCAGATGCCAGCATTGCCCAGGGCAACTGTGGAGTCCATGGTGGAGGGGTGGTGGTGAGCAAGGCTGGACACCCGAACACCTCTTCTTTCATCAGGGATGATGTGAG